>NW_027176483.1:20415146-20715146 GCF_023349555.1 Cebidichthys violaceus | reverse complement strand
GTGACCGTGGTATTTAACTGTGACACTATTGTACTTTTTAACACACGACTTTAGTATTTAACTGTGACACTATTGTAGTTTTTAACACGTGACTGTGGTATTTAACTGTGACACTATTGTACTTTTTAACACACGACTTTAGTATTTAACTGTGACACTATTGTAGTTTTTAACACGTGACTGTGGTATTTAACTGTGACACTATTGTAGTTTTTAACACACGACTTTAGTATTTAACTGTGACACTATTTGTAGTTTTTAACACGTGACTGTAGTATTTAACTGTGTGAAACTATTTCAGTTTTAAATGTGACTTTTCTATGAAACATTATGAACGTTGAGGCAGCTTTAACCTTTTAAACACTTGACCGGTGAAACAGTCAAAGCTTTAAACACGTGGTTTCTCACTGTTGCTCATCGCTGTTTACTTCCCCACATGCTCACACACTTATTGATTTGCCCACTTTCTTACAAAAGCCCTTCACAGTTCACTTCCTATTTAATGCAGCTTTCCTCACATACTCTTTTACTTTCTTACTTACTTTTCTATCAACTCACTGCCACAAACACTCACTTCTGTGCCTACTTACCATATTTACCTTCTAAACAGCGGGTTTATTTACTTCCTGAAGTTAAAGCTTGTGTGACAGAATTTGCAAAACAAAGGGAACGTCACATTGTCTGAGCGTTGTTTCCCTTGTGACACAGTCTTTTTTCCTAATGACATTTACTCACTGGCATACATTAAGGCAGACGATGTTAACGTTGGGTGAGAATATAGCGATGGAGCGTTGACGCTGGTGGAGCTCAGCTGGAGGTGGAGCGAAGGAGCAAGCAGAAATGAGGCGACAAGATGACTGCATTTAACAGAAGCAGCAAGTAGGTAATTGTTTCTAAAGAAAGCATGACAATGTGAACAGGATAATAGAACCCTGAAATGAAAAACCCTGAGAAAATGAGCGGGTAGCAGCAGTCATCTAATTAAATTTCACTGTGGCTTCATTTCCACCACAACACAGTGGTGCCTTGTTAAAAGAAAGAAAAAAAGAAGCAGGAAGACGGGCTGCTGAGAGAACAAGACACAACAGAAATCTGGCCTTTTAATTTTTCAAGAGTTGAGTGGCTTGGATTCATTTCCCTCTCTGCTGCTTCAAAAGCTTATTAGCGCTGCCATCTCTGCAGCTTTTCACAAGAGGAAACAGAGAGTTGCTCTGCGGGGACCATGAATACGATACTCAGAGTTTTAATCTCACTGTAGTGAATAAACCACATAACAGAATAGTTGCCTCCACATGGATGAGTATGAATATATGATTGAATAGAATAGTGTAGAAAATGTGAAAGATTAGTAGGTTAGACTACAAGCTTCTCCTTCCGTCTTAAACTAAGTTTCTTCTAATATAGATGACCCAAACAGTAATATAAGTTCTATCAGCCAGCAAGGAAAGGAAGGATGAGTGAGCATGCGTGAGGAGTGATTGGCAGATGTATGAGAACGACAACGGGCTTAAGCATGCAAGAGTATCGTCTTCCTGACTGAACTTACGCTAGAGCTTCATATACATTAACACTTATCGCTTTCGGACGCATAGCTGTTTTGGAAACGCACAGTTGTCCGGTCCAACAAAAACCCAGCAACTTCAGTCCCAAAGCCGTTTCCCCGGCGCTGCCCTCCACTGCATCGTGGAAACCTCAGGCGGGTACGTATTCACATACAAGTCAGCACCAGGTATTCACAGGGCTGCTTCCAGGCAGGAGAAGGACACATTTCTTTTCTCTGTGAAAAAGTGAGCCAGAGGATCAAAGGTGAAGCTCGAGGTGAAGTAGGCTGAAGAATGAATATGAATAGGATGGAGGGAATAAGGAGGAACATGTATTCAGCTGCATCTCGCTCAGCAGTTTTCATGAAAACCTTTCTCCTGCCTCATTTCCGTAGACAAGTGACTTTTTATTTCATCCGGCATGATTTATGTGCACTGCAGACTTTACCGTCAGGCGATCATGCCATCAGCTGCTAGAAGGTCAGATTCAAGAATGGAATTCGACTCCTTTTTTTTTCTCCATTCGCTATTTCTTATTTACTAGCGTTTTTAACAGTTTTTCTCAGAGGGCTAATGCAGCCAAATGGAGAAAAATGATCGTCCTGCTGGTCATTGAGTGAATAAATCACATAGCATAGCCTTGGGTTTTTTGCTTCCTTACTTTTTGCGCTGTGTGTGTGTGTGTGTGTGAGTGTGAGTGTGTGTATAAAGTCAATAGACAACAACTTCATAGTGAATACTTTGTGGGACGCCTTTAGTTATTCATGTCTAAAGATGAAATACTGAGTGAAAGGATGTGTCGTTTTGCTCTGAGGTTATCACTTCTCGATAATCCCCAGGAACACTTTCATCATGTTTAACAGCAGCGGCCGCCGAACAAACATCAAACAGTGATGTAAATGTCAAGGTCTGCCGTCTGTCCCCCACAATCAAAGTCTATGAAGATGTTCGTAGTCCATCACAGAGGAGAGGGAAAATAGCCTCACCACCCACAATGCAATGCAGCCTGAAGACATATTGTGGTCCGTGTTCGCAATCAAGTTGGAGTGCATATTTACATTATAACGCACCCAACTTTGAATGAAACTCGGGCTAATTAGAGGTTGCCAAAAGACATTGTGGGAAATGTAGGAAGTTGGGATGTTTCCTTTGTGCAAGTTTCAGGTCATTTCTGCCAAATGAATCATGGCATGTAAACTGTTGATTTTGTGTTTTTACTGATGAATGAATTATTTTCTTGATCCCTCTGTAAACTGTTCTTGAACCAGGGACGTTGTGGTTATGTACAACCTCAAAACTTGTATTATTCAGTAAAACTTCATTTCAAAAGCTTACTCTTCGAGGAAAGATCCCGGGAAGTGCAATATGACTTAGTACTAATTATAGGGACAAGGAGGATGAGCAGTCTGAATTTGTACGCTTCCAATTAATTCCAACGTATTGTCAGTGTAGCACCAAACTCAAGCTGCCACATCGCCGTAAAGTTGTGAAAGGCCCTCTCTAGAGCCGGTGTTTGGTTTGTCCGTTCTGGGCTTCTGTTGAAACACGGCGGTGCAACATGACAGACGAAAAACAAAAAAATTATTCTTGAAAGTGATAAAAGTTCATATTATATTCCATGTCTGCCAATAAATCCTCCTAAATCATACACATAAAAAAAAGAAAAAGAAAAAAAGAATTGAGAAAAATGTTTGTATTGAAACACGCTTATTGACAAAAGCGCTGTAAAAGTAGCATAAAGGTATGTTTACCGTGGTTCCAAAGTTTACCCGTTCATGTCCTCCTGTCCTGTCCATGTCCATTCAATTACTGATAGAACTACTGGCTCGCTCCTTGCATGTTTTACTCGCTCAATGTTTCTAGCAAGTCATATCAAAAGAGTGCTGTGCAGGACCTTCACTCAACATCAGCATCCATCTGTCAGGTGATTGACATAAAGCACAGTGTAATGTGATTTAGCGCGTACATGAAAACACGCAGAACTAGATGGGAAAACCTGACAAAGGTGTCATGTTTTGTGATCTCTCACTTTCATCAGGTACATCAGGTACCACCTGGACTACTGTGTGATCGAGGGGGAGCAGGACATGACTGCTGTACAATAATCACGGATGCCGTTAAGATCAGTGACCTGTTGTTGTTGTCTGCATATTTCGGAATATAATTGTGGTTGTCAGCGATAATGATGGATGACGGCAGATGCTCGGACAATGACTTGTGACAGCTCTAGTTGATTTAGCGTGGTAATTACATAGTTCATGTTAGCATTTGTTCAGTGTTATGCTAGCATGCTGAAATTAGCTGATTGGCACTGAACACAGAACAGCTGTGGCTGACGAGACTGTCATTAGTTTTGCAGGTATTTGGTGATGAACCAAAGTATGGAACAAAGGGAAATGTGTGACCGACTGATGAAAGTGGGGTTTTTTTTCTTGTTTTTTTTAAGCCAGGGGTTCATAAAAGTCATAACAATTCATATTTAGGGGGACATGCATATGTGTGCTACATGTCATGGTAATATCCACACGGCTCTCCAGACACCATGTGAATCAATACACGGGGTGTGACGGTGAACAAAGGTTCGGTTTGTACCTCAGTTTTGGGGATTTCGGTACAGCAGCGAAAACAAACGTAACAGCCTAATGATAAATACCCTTTTTCATTTATTTAAAACATTTAAACATTTAACAGTGGATCATTAGCCATAATTCTTACCGTTACAGTTCGGCAAATACATGCATATTGTCAATAAGAAAAATTAATATCACAAATGTCTGTGAAGTAAATGTGATGCTCCATAATAAGGCTCTGGTCTATTGTTAATGCTTGAACAGCATACATTTGACTTTTGATTATTTGCAGATTATTATTATTGCAGATTTTCCGTAGCAAACACAAGTTTATGACACGTAATGTTTTGTTCATCGAGATACTTTTTTAATGTGTGAATACAATCGTGATACGTGAAAAGCTAACGTTACAAACGCTTAGAAATCACAAAAAAACACATAAAAGCTTCAAACTTCTCCAAAGGGGTATTTATTGATGTGTTCCATGTCATCGAATAAAATGTGATGAATAAGCTTGTGTTAACCACAGACCTTATTTCAGGCATTTAACCAAAAAAAACATTTAAAAAACCCATTGACTTTGACTTTGAGCTCTGGGGAGCATGATTGTTAACTTCATGTCAAACTGCTGACTACATTTACATAATTCTTTAATAAAATCATGTAAAATTGACCTTATGGTAGCACTCAGAAGACCATGTATAATACACACACATTATCTTGGAAACTTTGACTGGCAGTGGTCAAAAGGCCAGCGAGTCACCAAGATGATCCACCTCAGGGGACAATGAATACACATCGAAAATCAGCCCAGCTGATGCTGAGATATGTTTCTCTGGACCCAATCATTGGATAGATTGATCGACAGATCAGACCTCACCATAAAATCCCTGCCGGCAACGAGGCAAAATAGCCCCGTTGCTTCCTCCCTCTCTGAGGTAATTTGAGCTACGGCTGTGATATCAGTCGTATTTCAGCCAAAGTCAAAGCTCAGAGCATCCATCCTCTGTATCAGTGCAGCCTTACCTCAGTGGGCTCACTCTCACGCAGTAAGGCCTCGATCCGACAGAGCGCGTTTTACTTTTTGCACTTGTTTTCAACGAGAGAGAAGAGTTTTGCGCTCTGCTTTTGCGTTGTGTTTTACCACACACCCCCGAACGCTTTGAGTTGACAGGAGTTCAACGCAGAGCATAAAAAGCGCTCGACGGCATTAGAAGTTTTTGTCATTGTGGTGACTTTGGCTGGATACCCAGAGCTATATGGCTTTACCAACCGTAGTTAAGATCAGGGCCATCAAAGCACTATTAGTGATGCTGGCTGGTTTCTGGCTGGCTTTACTCGCTCAGCAGCGTTTCAGCAGATTCAAATGAAAAAGGACTCGGCAAGCTGCTGCGGCCTCTATAATTACGACAGTAATTATTTGAATCGTTCAGTGGCTGCAGAAACGCGTTCACACTTTCCATACGGATACAGAGCTGGGTGTTAGTGGCTACAGGCTAAGGAATTTTGAAAAATGGTCAAACCCAGCCCCCCGTGCAGCAGTCTTGCATAATTTATGGTGTTTTGTGGTGCTGGTAATTTAATTTAAGGCATTGTATGGAAGAAATGGTAAATGTACACTATGTGCCTCAAGACACGGACACAATTGTTTACACACCAGAAAAGGCCTCGTATGTGCGTATTACATTATTTTAAAAGATTATATCTGTGCAATTACTATCTGGTGACAGTGTTCTTTAAAAGCTGAAGAAGAAACTTGCAGAAAGCAATCATTTAACCCCCAGGGCAGGTGCCGCTACCCATTCACCTTACTGTGGCTATTACTTTTCTGTGCGGGCTTCGCATCAGCTCAGAAACAAGCAGCTTCTACCCGGTCCTTACTGCCTTTGAGGGCTGGTTCAATACAAATTAATTTGGTCATGTCATTTGGAGTTTAGCTCGGGGTTGAGTTGTGCATCAGAATGACACTTCTGTTTTGAGAATAATAAGACTTCTTACTGGGAGCGAAAGAGATTTTTCTTGTGAGATCTTCCATAGTCAACGACTAGCAGCAACAAATCCAGAACAAACAGACGATACCTTCGTAACAAGACAGTTTTAGGAGATGCCCACTCACTGCACTTTCAAAAGATGGAAAATCAATCAGTGTTAAGACTTAGCAGCTGACACACACATTTGAAGTGAGAATGTTTGTGACAGCAATGATGTTCATGTGATCTTAGTTGTGTCAACTGTCATTTTGTCCACTGTAATTTCATTAAAAAAAACAGTAATCACACAAGAGAGATTAAGCAGCCTTGCCGTTTCTTACAGCTACGCTAATTAATATGAGTAATCAGTCATGTGACAATGTAAAACTTAGTGGCAGCTTAATAATTTGGTTTTCCAGCATGCAACGTTACAGTAACTTTACTGTTGTTACTGACCTCACCTCACTTGCCCAGCATCTAACGCAGGGAAGTACACTTAGCCACTAGCTAGTGTTGGTGAACATAGCATCTAGCAAGCTATCAATCCAGATACATTACTCAGGAGTTGATCAAGACCAAAACAGAGCTAAAAGGAGAGTGAGTATTGGACTTACATGTGTCAAGTCCAACTCATTCTAACACCAAAGCATCAAATAACGCAGCTTGTTCAGTGGCGCTAAGCTTCAAGCTAACTACGTATTCTGCTAGCGCTGGTTTTGGACGTCTTACGCCTTCACAGGTTTGGGCAATTAAAACCACTTAGGTTTAGGAAAAGAGGGTGTTGGCGTTAACTTGACTGACTAGCGAGTGACATACGGGTCAGGTGAATGAAGTGACTTTACTTTTAAACACAGGACACCAAGAGCCATCTCCTTGACGAAAATAATATGTCAAATGTGTGGATCTGGAGTTCTGCCCCCAAGTGGCCCAAAAAAAACGAATGCAGCTTTAATAACTTCTCAATTACACATGTCGCTACTGCCGAAAACATTTTTGTATAATTTTTTAATATGCAAAAAACCTTTATAGAAAATCATATCATGTGTATTTGAGTGAGAGAAAACAGCTGTGCTAACTGTATTTTTAGAACTCGTATAATTGAGGTAATCCACAGGTATCAGGTATTCTGACAGGAATTACAAAGGCTGTTACAAACAATATTTAATTTAAATGATCATATCATATAAACCAGCATTAGATGGTTATGAAGCACATTTATGAGTTTGTAAAGGTTCAGATTTATTTTTTTGTTCCTTAGATAACCAGCCATGAAAAAGATGAAATATATTTCACTGTAAAAATTTAACGTGAAGTGAACAAGTTACTGCATTTGATCACTGTTGGAAGTATTACTTTATTAACCACAAATAATCTCACTAAAACCTCCTGAGAGGCCCACACTGCATGTGGAGAACTTGCTCTTCCACAGTTCCACAGCCTGTGCTAGTTGACTTTTTAACATCTGCAGGCAACAACAAGCGGACGTCTCTACAGAGAGGCACACAGACACACAGCCAGAGGGGAGAAAAGTCCATTAGCATGACATGATATGAACCACTGCACTTTACTGGCTCATCACACAACCAAGTGTGTGTGTTTGCACTTTGAATGCCTTGTGCAGTGAGTCACAATAGAGCGTGAGCATGTCAGTGCAAAACTCCTCTTCGCGGCGTGTTGATCAATACGGTAGCTTTGTGGTCTTCATCGGAACCGGGAGTCGGTTTGCTCTCTCCCTCTTCTTCGCAGAGTCAACTCGAAGGAGATAGTTGCAGGGAAGGATGAATGTTTTAACTGAGTTGACACAGTTTGCTTAACAATCTGTAAAGCAGGACGATCTGAATAAGAAATGACTTGGAAAGTTGTACACAGTTAAAGACGGATTGAACATGGTTATTGCTCTGTCAGACTGTACTTTCTCCACATTCTTATCTTTAATTCAACAATCATTGACTTCATGAGGAATCATTTCCCCTTTCAGTAGTGTTTGTCCCATATAGAGGCAAATACATGTTTAGATGTTGATGATTAAGCATATCTGAGTAGCTTGTACTGCATGAATAGCATATACTGCCTAATGCCAGTAACCTCTAAATGAAGAATCCCACTCTAAAGCAGATTTGGAACATTTCTGACATCTTGAAAAGAGGTGTAGATTACTACCTAAATGTGATATGTAGATCTACATATATTTGAATACTAAAGGTTCTATAATGTGGGTCAGTGACCTCATAAAATCCCCTCTGTAATTTCAGTCGGTAGTACATGTTCAGTGTAATCACTTCCAGTTCAACGTGAAAAAAAATGATTTATTATATCTGGCACTGTGACAGCTAACAACAACAAACTGCAATCTATCAGCCCTGAGTACCCTGGGTAAGGTAATACATGTCAAAACAAGCTCGTACATTATTTTGTATGGGTGTGTTATATTGGAGAAAGTAGGGAAATAACAGATGTGAAAAATGACCAAAGAGGTAAAGTGCAATGTCTATTTTCTAATCTGTTTGGGATTGAAAATGTAATCCTTGAGCTCAGCTAAGGCACTCTGTTTCAACAGGACTCCAGAGGATGAGCGGCCTTTTCAGTCTTGTGAGGAGATGCTAGGGCCTCCGCGGAGGTGCTGGGGCCTCTTATGGCTCTTAAGGAGGTGGAGGGGCCTATGGAGGCTCTTTAAGAGGAGCTGGGACCTCCTCGGGAGATGTTCGGGGCTCTGTGTCCTTCTGAAGAGGTTCTGGGGCTTCTGGGGGCACCTGAGGAGGTGGAGGGGCATATGGAGGCTCTTGAGAAACTGCGATCTCCAACTGATCCCTCCATCACAGGGCTTTTATAGATCTGTGAGCTGTCAGTTCCCCATCTGTTGTTAGGCGACGCTTGAACCTCTTCATTCAGAAAATCATTCTCTTCATGTTGCACAATTGGCAAGGTCTTGTGATAAAAGTTCATCCGACAGTTCACGTTGAATCAAGGATGGGGTCAGTGCAGACGTAGACGGGTTATCCTTTGTGTATCCTTCTCTGAGCGAGATGTATATATAGTATATTCTATGTCTTCCTCTCAACTCTTGTTCATTGCACGATTGCAATATCTTCCCACAGACAGCTTTTAGGCCTCTCCTCTGGACATCCACCTTCAGTCATTCCTTAGCACCCAGTGAAATGGCCTCAGGCATTATGAATTTTGAGAGTGACTCTCTGACCAGGACCGCCATCTCCACATACAGCATACTGGCTTTTTATTTGTGCTCAAGCTATTTCAGGAATCCCTGAGAGGTTGGATAGCTATAAAAGAAGAACAAATTCATTTTTTTTATGCTAGTTCAATAAAAATAACTGTGAACAAGTTGATCAGGGCTGTCAACTCGTCAAACTCTGAGAACAGAGCGGAGATCCTTGCCTTGGACGAGGTGTGTGTTTGTACATAAACGGCAATTGGTGGAAAAAGTTAATGGCGAGAAACACTGCGAGCACTCCTAAAGTTTCACCAGGGCCCACATGCAGCATGTGGCATGGGAAATTGGACAGATTTTTGTGACTATTCTAAAGTATCAATAAGTACTGTTCTACGCTATTGCAATAATAAGACCAGTAAACCAATCATACCACCTTGTTTGCTACCATCCCACAGACCATTCACTGAGCTGGGTTCAACCACTTCAACCACTGTTGTTCAGAAAAGTCGATGATTTTAATCATAAAGAAATGGTCATTGCTTTAGATGAAACTCCTCGCTGGGTGACAAGATAACAGGGGAACCGATGTGCAGTTTGTACACAACAATCCAGTAGATCATGAATTCAGCTTACAGGATCATAGCAGATCCAGTGCACCCTCTAAGGCCTGAACATGCACTTTAATCTCTGGGACAATGTGAAGGCCGTAGTCACCACTGAGGCCACAACTCAAGACCAGGACAGTTTACTGGAAGAGGTTCGGTTCACAGGTAGGCAATCAGTTCAGGTAAACAAATCCAAAACAAGGGTGAGGCAGAAAAGCAAGTAAAGCTGATCTGGGCGGGGAAAGGTAATCACACTGGCAGGAAACACACATGGGCAGGAAGTAAAGTTATCTTAGACAAGAGGAAAGGGAGTGTCAAAATAAAACAGGAAACTCAAAAAGGACATTTCAAAACAAGGAGAACATAAGTTAGGGAATGGCGAGGTGTTACAGACTCAGGTATAGCATGCCCAGGGAGTAACCTAAAAGAGGCTGAACATCCTTTGTCCCTCGCAACATTCAGCCTCTTAACAAGCTTTGAACATGTGGCCTGAACATCTTTCAAAATTGCATCGGAGGTCCTCTATCGATTTCCCAAACGATTTATGTCATGTCACATGTTTGTTGACGTTCTCTTGGTGTTCTTTCTGATATTCTCACGCTCTTCGTGTAAAGCAAACCCCCCTGGGGGCAATAACGGTTTCATTCATCCGTTCATCATTACGACGTTCAACACCCAGGCCTTGTTCTTCTGATGTTGGTGAGTGCCTCGATCAAAGTTGAAACCTCAATCATGTATATAACTGGTCTTACCTGTATTTATGTTGCTTGTGACTCCACAGTCTTCTTGCCCCTCAACACTGCACAGTTGTCCACTAGAAAAATGATGACTTGCTTCCAATTCATACCATTAGTTTCTGGTCTTCTAGTTCTCCTAGTTCCAGCACAAGGGCTGATGCATCAGCAATATTTACTTTCCTGCTGGCTAGATGCTGTGTTATAACTCTGCCCAGCTCATCATCATAAAATCGAAGCAGAACATTAAGGATTCTATCCAGGTTCAGGCCTGTAGACTCATCAGCATTCAAGGAAAGCATTCCTTTTTCTTTTTTTTTTTTTCTTTTTTTTAAACCTATCAGATAAGCAGTGGCTGCATTGATGGGCGATACCGTGGCTGTTAACACAGCATAGGGTGTTGTTGTTCGCTGGGTTTTCCCCTTTGCTTCAGGCACTTGGTCGGCGGAGCTGAGACCTCGACACTGACGCGGCTCACCTGATTAGGCTGGGCTAAGTAGGCTACACAAAGCAGACCTGCAAGATATTCTTGGCCTCTTCCCTTGGCCTGCCTACTGAGATCGTCATCTGTTTTGTGCTTTGAGTTTCACACTCATGCATGACAGACATACTTACTTAATAGTATCACTTAGACTGTGTGTGGTCTCCCTCTCTTGTCACATACTTTTGAGCACATGCTAAGTAAAGTTATTGTTGCAGTCACAACAACTAACACAATTAAACATTGTTGAGAGATTGTAGAAAAGTATGAAAGCATAAAAGTATAACCATCATAACCTGTAACCTTTTTGATTCAAAGTATAACCATTAAAACATATACACTTTTTAAAATTTTTGATAGATGTGATTAAACCATATAAACTGCATATGTGCCTTATATAAAGTAGTCACTCAAAGACTTATACAATTCTTCCTCTTTAGAAGAGGATCAAACCAGTTGCATTCTGTGTCTGCTCGGAAAACAGGAGGACTCATGTGTGAGTGACATAGGAACCTGAAGGAGGTTCCAGCCTTAGAACAGAATAAAAGCAGCAGAGCAGACATTTAGAAGAGGAGGGGGAGATACCAGGAGAGACTTGGATTATGGACCTGGATTTGCTATGCTATAGCATAGCAAATCAGTGAAAAGTGAGTAGAAGAACGACACCTTCAGAGTAGGAGTGTTAGACTTAGTTCTTGTAGCACAGAAACTGTTTCATTGACTTGAAATTGTTATATGTGACTGTTGTGTGAAAAACTTGAATAAAAACACAGCCTTACCATTTGTAAGTGTCTGAAGCCAAACAAAGTATTCTGGTTCTTTAAAACAATTTAACCCTCTTCCCCTGTCTGTTAATGGTGTGAAAAGAAGTGACGACTGAAACATGCAGAGGAGCTTAAGGTAAGTTCCCTGGGTGAAGACTTGGCTAGTTAGTCATAAAATGGTGAGATGTTCACAATAGGCAATAGTAAAGTACAGACGAAGTACATAACTATTACATACAGGGTGCTAAGGTTGCATCCCATTAAGAGCGCCTAGGGCTTTGCCGTAAGAGACTCTTAAGAAGACAATAATTCTGAAATCCTAACGATTTAGCCACGACACCAGAGAGAGGAACCTAATCCTTGCCGGTGGGACAGCCGACGGAGTGACCATCGTGTTAGGTGCAAAAGACTTCCCCGCTTAGACACGGGGCAGGAGCCGCTCGCGCTTCAACATGCTAGCAAAAAAGAAATGATACGAAAATCATCCCAAACCACCAAATAGAATTAAGCAAGTTTAATCTTGTTAAGTCTCTGTGTGATTTATAAGTTTAGGTCAGAGAAAACAGTTTTTAAAAAAAAGACAAACCATCGCAAATCATGACATTTATAGAATTTCTTGAGCGTTGGTGACCGCACGTCACGTAGATCCCTCGATGGTGACTGTATCACTTGTCGCACCCGCGTTGGTGACCGCACGTCAAGAACAAGAGCAAGAACAACTCCACAAAATAATTTTTGTTACAAAGTGTTTCTTGGGAAGATGAACACAAGAGAGACCTTCTTCCAAGGCGTACAGGTGTCTTTACAGTAACAATAAGAGATGTTTAAACATAAAACATAAAAATGTCTGATATGACACAACTCTCTAGTGGGCAAGAAACAGGACAAAGTCATAAATTTGTTACCAAGTGTTTCTTGGGAAGATGAACACTAGAGAGACCTTCTTCCAAGGCGTACAGGTGTCTTTACAGAAACAATAACAGATATTTAAACATAAAAACACACCAATATTTGAATAAAGGGAGAACTGTCACTTTTTTCCACTTCAAGCACTGAATATAACAAAATAACAATAAAAGAAAATCAAAGAGGAAAAACTTACCCCAATAGGTGTGTGTACCTGTGAGAGAGGAGAGAGAGAGACCTATACCTACCGTACACCTGTTGCAAGACTTGAACTAATCTTTACAGCTAAGCTAACCAACAAAAGCTATTCATGAAAGTCATTAAACGCCAGTCATAAAGAAAAGTGGCGTCGTCTTCTCCTTCCACGAACGATGGACATTTCACGATGTTTCTTGATGATCCACTGGTATCAGAAAGTTAGGTATAATGAGAAAAAACTCTAAGTGGTACCTCTAATCCCATCAGCTCCAGAAAGTATTTCTAGAGAGGCAGACGGCTCGAGCGCCGTTAAATTAAGAAACATTACAGTAAACAGTGAATTTGACACAAAACTCTTGCCTCCCTTTAACAAAAAGCAGATGGCTTCACAAGTGTAGAAGCCATTTGCATCTCTCTCTGGTTCTGCTCAGTGGTTTTGTTCATCGCTACTCTCAAATGTTTATGAGGACAAAAACGTCTAGTCGGTATTAATATAGACTCTTCAAAAGGCAAACGTTAAAGCGCTTCGCCATGGGAGTCCACCATTGAATGACATGGAAGGACTCGTTGTTATGGATACCAGATTGAATGTTTTTGTTTATGTTTGAATATAGTGATTTCTGATCTATATGTTTATGTTTGAATATAATGATTTCTGATCCATAAAATATGGAAAAGAATAAAATAGAAAACATATTTCTATTTTATTTCTCAACCTTTTAAAAACTTTTCTTTCTTCTGATCGAGGCCATAGTTTCAACAACCTTCTGTACCCGAGAGCCCCCACCGGCGGGGGCACAAGCGTTCATCCAAAAATTCACCCGCTCATAATGCCAAACAAGTGCACTCATCAGTAACGAATATAATGATGTCGCATAGCTGCTCAAACTGCAGCTCCTGCTCTACAAAGTCATCTCAGCTGTTTGTACAAACTCCAAACACAACTCTATGTATATTACCAAATATCAAAATCCATATAGCGCCCCCTAAGCAGGCCCACTCGCCACATTTATGCCAATAACTTTTTGAAAATGAATTCAATGCTAACAGATTAAAAGATCGCTAGCAACCTGACGATCGCAGCCATATTGATCATATTCCGCTACGACACAGCATTGCCGAGTTACTTACAAAAACAAAGCCATCATCACAATCCACATGATCGACTCACATCAACAACAACACCTGTTATCAGTTCTCCATGTTGAATTAACCTGCTAGTCGATCGGTAATCACCGCTCCTACAACCAGAATGTATAGTTCACACACCTCAGCACTTTATGCAAACCTTCCTGTCTGGCTGCTACTGTTGATTTCAGGTTGTTTAGGCATCCTGTAATATATCTAAAAGCAAAACTACAGGCTACAAATATCACAGGAAGTCACTTTAAGTATTCACACTATGGGTCCATTTACAAAGGTACCACCTGAACCCTCCAATGTTACAGTTATTATTGGAGTGTTACAGGGCTGCTATAGAAGATGCATAGACCAAGTATAATCATATAACGATAAAATCTCAACATGCTTATGAACGAGGCAGAAGGCTAAAACATGCTTAAAGAAAGAATAAATGAAGTAGAGAGATAGTAAAAGATAGCTGAAACCGGCCAGTACACACACCAACATTTGAATAAAGGGAGAACTGTCACTTTTTTTCCACTTCAAGCACTGAATATAACAAAATAACAATAAAAGAAAATCAAAGAAAAAATGTTACTTACCCCAATAGGTGTGTGTACCTGTGAGAGAGAGAGAGACCTATACCTACCGTATACCTGCTGCAAGACTTGAACTAATCTTCGTTCTTCTCCTTCCACATACGATGGACATTTCCCGTTGTTTCTTGATGATCCACTGGTATCAGAAAGTTAGGTATAATGAGAAAAAACTCATTTTTACTACAAAAAAGTAGTACCTCTAATCCCATCAGCTCCACTGTGTGACTGCCAAGTGGTTTGTCCAATATGTAGAGAATGTGTAGAGAATTCTAGAGTGACGTCACTGACATCTTGAGTGACAGGACTCCGCATAAATTAGAACACGGAACAATTGTCACACACATACACACACACACACACACACACATATACACATATACATACACAAAACTTCAGATACAATAGCCAATCATACATATAATAATCATACATGTATGTATACACATATGTATATATGTGTATATATATATATATATATATATATATATATATATATATATCTATTGTAAAAAATACAGTGCCTAAATAAAATATATATATATATATATTTTATTGTTGAAGTTTTGCTAAAAAATAGATACTATTAAGTTAAAAGTTTATTCCATTGGTGAACTAATTTACTGAGTTTCTTCAAATGGCACTAAAATAATGTTATGAGTTTAAGATTGAGAATAAGTAGCCTGACTGTTACAACCAGAGCCTCCTCATTACACTCACTTGTATTGACATGTTGGCCGTGTCATAACATTGAAAAGGTCTTTGTTTGGTCATGTGGTATTTGCTTTTTGAGGAAAAGGAGAGGAACGTGGTCGGTCATTAATCTGTATGTAACTGTCCGCATTTGTGGAATGTGCATAATGACGCATTTAGTCCTGGCTATATCTCAGCATTATACACAGTTCAATGTGAACCATAGGCAGTATTGAACACGGTTCACTCAAATAAAAGTGGAAAATCTGTGATTAAAATAGACATCTGGTCGTGAACAATTACAAAGTGTCATCAAATTATTTCGTGTGAAGATGAACACTAGAGAGACCTTCTTCCAAGGCTTACAGGTGTCTTTACAGTGACGATAACAGATTTCCTCATCTAAAAACACAACATAAAATTCATTATATTACATTCACTATATCACCACTCTCCAGTGGGCAACTAAATACTCCCAAACATCCTTTTGGTCAGACACTCTCCAGTGGACCAGAAGTTTGGCCAGTGTGGTTGAAACTTGCATCACCTTCATTCAAGAAAAGTCTCTCGGGGCCATGCTCTAAACCATACCGGAAGTCGGCAATGATTTAGATTTTTGTGTCATTTTTTTGATAGATTTTTGTCCATTTGTAGTCGCTATACTTTAACAAACTCCTCCTAGGGAATTTGTCTGATCCTCTTCAAATGTGGTCAGTAGCCTACAATCTGAGAACCTTTGTGATTACAAATGAGTAAAAGCTTTACGTTGGGCGGCTGCTTTACGTGATTCCCCATCAAAAAAGCTGATGTAACTTGTTCCAAACGCTCCTAAACTTCCCATGCTTGATAAAACTCATGGCCTGAGGATGTCTACAAGCTAATTTTCACTAATACTCACAGCACCACCTGCTGGCGAAAGGAAATCTGCGTTTCTTTGACAACCGGCATCTACATGACTTTTACACGATGTCGTCTGCAGTTGTTATAGAGCAACGTAATACATGCTTGCGCATGTTCTGTAGCGCCACACAGCGGATTCAGGAAGCGGTGGACTATTTGCAAAAGCATCATTTCCTGCGTCACGTGGTCCAAGCAGAAAAAGAAGCATCGGACTGATAGACGCATCATCCAACTGTCGCAGACGTTCTCAGTCCCACCAGCACCCCCAACGTGTGGGAGGATGCGAGGGCCCGCTCATCGCTGCTCGCAGCTTTAATTTGAGCTGATTTTCCCTTAAATTTTCTAAAGCATTGCAGAGTAAAATAACTGTTTTTACAAACATTAAAACGTTCAGCATACCTCTGAAGGAAAACGTCTATTCGTTTAATTCATGAGAGTTTAAAAATTGGACAATTTCACTGTTACAATATTTTGAGCGCAAATCTATCGCACTTCTCAGCAAACCCAGAATGGAAACGTTATGTTTTTTATCATATAAGGACTTTTTTGGTGACGTTACATTTTCACGCTTTGCTGATGTTATCGGCTATAAATCTGTTTTTCAGTAAATTGAGAGTGTGTGAAAAGTGTCAATTCCACGAAAGTTAGCAGCCCTGCAATTACTCCTACCACACACATGCAGGCGGCGTTTCGCTGTGACGTCATGACATTTTTTTAATCGTCATTTTTGTTGCCAAGCTGCCGATGATCAACGCACGTTTGATCAGTCTGCTTCTTTTCTAGCATCCAATATGTCAAGCGGCGATAACGGTCTCCCGCCGCGCGGGCCTTATCTGGATCACTACGGATCGAAAGTTTAAAAAGGGGCAGCCCTCACTGCGAGACAAAGACAATCAATTTCTGTCCCAACCGCAGATAAGATTCACATCCGAGGTGAGGTATTCAAAGTTTGCGTAGCGGCGGGCTCACGTCCCGATTATGTGTTTTTCTGTCCAGAGATAGTGAAGTGGTTAAATGTCCTGCATCATTCTTCCGTCCATGACTTCCTCTCCTCTGTCTCCCACTCGATTGTCCCCACTCGATTGTCCCAGGTCTGAATGAGGAACTCTTTATGGACAAAATGAGCCACTTGATTATAAAATGGCACCAGAGCAGAATACGAAATAGGATTGCAGTAATCTGACGAAAAAGGGCTGACTGCTTGTGTTTCTGTCTCGCTCGGACCAGTATTATGCCTGAGACCGTAGGTTAACCGTTACGTCTTTCTTGAAGCATTTAGACCGTGGTTTACCTTTGAGGCTGAAATAAAATCATAAGCTGCACTTACGGGGAGTAATTTGTGACGTGATGCGAGTGCTAATGTCCTTTGATGTGGAGATGTTTGTCTGAGCATTAGATCAGGATGATCCCTCAAACCATCACACACATCTACATTACACGCACACAAACATTGCATCATCTTTATTTATTTTTTGACAGTCAATTATAGCGCAATCAAGCCATCTACACTTTTTTTTAATGAAAAATAATTGCTACTTTCTATGCAAAGTTGTTTCTGTTCGATGCCAGAATGATAGTAAATTCCGGCCCTTAAAAATGAATAAGAGCCTTTGAATCTGTTGAGGAGTTAAAACGGAGGACAAATATCCAAAAAGAGAAAAGAAATTAAAGAGGCGTAAAAGTGTGAGAACACTGTCCACGAGCAAGGCAGCGTGGACGTAATGCCAAATGAATCCATCTACCGCCGTCCTGAAGAGATGAAAGACTGCTGTGCTCATCAAAAAAATCTCTCTTCTTACCATCTCAAACCTCCTTCTTCCTCTATCCCTCCGTTTGTGTCTCCCTCTCTTTGCAGGTTGCGTTAACGCTCATCGGCTTCAATGTCCCCCACAAGGCCAAGAAATGTCCCACGATGAGAGACTCAAAGTTACACACGTGAAAATACATTTATGCGCAACGATTCACGCTCTTTGGAGATGTTCTGCCTTGGAAGCATTTTTTTCTCTCTTAGATTGCAACCAGAACGTTTTTTCCTCTTACAAGCAGCTTTACGTATCGTATGTTTTGTGACTACTTGGAAGAGGAGAAAGAGGAAAAATGCAATAAAATGGAAAGCTTCTTCTAACATTCATTATACAGTCTATTACAGTCAAATGATGCTTAAAGGGAAAAGGCAGCTGAATGTATTTGTCATAACTTGGCTGATTTCCAAGCGCTCTCCTCTAAGTTCCACAGTCCGGTTAAAGCAATAGCTTGAGTGTTTTGAAGTGGTTGCATGAGGTTCTTATCCATAGTCTGTGCAGGAGATGACAGAAGTACCACCATGCAAGCAAAGCACTATATTGCTGTGAATGGGGGCGGCAGCAAAATGTATTTTAGACCTTCAGGGCAAGTGGAATTGTGTGCCAAATTTTGAAGAAATTCACTCCAAGCATTCGTGGGATATTATGAGAACCAAAAACTGATCAGCTCAATCTTTATTCCAGGTGGGCGCTTGTGCCAAAACTTGAAGATATTTCCTCCAGGCGTTCCTTTGAGTTTGTGTTTCCTTGCAGAACATGGGAGTTGCTGGTCTACGCAGCGGCGTGGTAACAGGATCACTTCCCTATTGGAAACATTGACTGTGTAGCTGTCTAATGGTAAAGTAAATAGGTGAAAATATCAGCTGTCTAAAGGATGTTTTGCGTCCCACAGTAGTACATTGCTTTGCTCCCCTGCTGTCCTTGATGAACCTCATACTTCAAAACATCCGAACCATCCCTTTAAATGCAGTTTAGCAAACAACTGAAGATGTAGTTTGTCTGTGATGCCAGGCCTTTTCTTAGCATTTAGAGGATTGGAACGGATCTTTTCTGACAGATCTTCGTCACGGTCCTACATCTGCGGAGACGTGTTTGTTTGTGGGCATAAGTTTGCATGTATATCTTGGCATCAAAACTCTCCCTAAGTGCCTGAGCGGCCTTTTACACCACTCTCAGACACTAACTACGCCCCAGATGTTGCAACAGCTGTGCCACACTGTGCTTTTTTTTCCATGTTCATATATATATTTGCCAGCATTTATGACTCAAAGCATCTCTATGTTACAGACCTTTTTCAGACACAGGTATAAGCAATAAGATTAAGAGGACTCTGAGCCAGGGTCCTGCTATTGTGCGTGATGGCTCGCGGCCACGACTGGCTGGCACACCTGAATGGAACAGAGCCATGGACGTTACTGCTTAACAGATGTGCTTTTTCCTGCAATGACATGTCAAAATATCCAGAGTGAGAAAGGTTTGTTCTGCGTGTTCGATGTGAAGGCAATTCATTCCAGCTGGTCAGACCGTTGTGATTTCCCAGCTGGGATTGTGATAAGACCTCAGGAGAGAGGAGTTTAAAATAATGTGAATATAATTCTGGATAAAAGTTATCCAAAAATGTTCAATATCAGATAAGACTTTTTTTTTGCTTTGAAAGGTTCCTAACTAAAGTGGCAGCCATGAAAAGAGCTGTTCCAATCCTCTCAATGCTAAGGAAAGGTGCTTTACTGCCTCCTTTCTCATCTCCTTTAGCACAGCATACATCCTTTACGAAAAGGAAAGAAGATAATTCCGTCCCAATGTAAACATTGTTGTTGCTGAAAATTGCTTTCAAACGATCAATTTGTTTTGCTTATTTCTTAATTTTGAGCGTAATGTCAGTCTTCAGGAATATCATTCACTTATTACACGTCAATCACCGATGCCTTGATAAAAGCAAGAGTTACAGTGGATCAGCTCTTCAGTGGGAGGGGGATTGCGGGTACATCAGGTTGGGAGTAAGTAGACCTATCTTTTTTGGGGTAAAAATGTTGCTATCATGAATGGGTACGGTCTCCACTGTGTTAATAGATTACAGCCCGCTAGCACAGGTACAACAGTATTGAGGCAACAGCAGCTGCTTGGTTGAGGTTGGATGTCATCAGCCCCCCACCCTTGCTGCCTCATGCTCAGTGTCAAACAATGGCCAGACTGCATCCTACAGAGTTCGTAATGTCCCTCCTGTCTCACACAGACAGACATTGAAAAAGAGTCCATGCCCTCCACCTCCTTCCAGGCACCCACTGAGAGGAGCAGGATCCGGGTAGACCGGTTACCGTCTATTCATTGAATTCAATCCATTTACCTTTTTTTTTTACGGAAGGGAGCATTTCTTAGATTATTCAATATCAATGGATAGAAGCTCTTCAATACAAATGTAAGTATTTGAATAAAAAGATGCATGCTCTGACACACACAGCAATACATTCAAAAAGTGAGGCTTTTAACCAAAGAGCGTGGTTGAAGTCATGAGTTCTTTGAGAAGGACAGTTTCATAACTCTTCATCAGTCTTCAGCAGATGTTGGATAAGTGGATGCCAGATGACAGCTGAGGGAGCGAAGACAGGTTTCAGGTTTGCTTAAGGTGTACACACAAAAGCCTCACTTTCTGCTTCAAATTAGGTTGGACGTTGAATGCTGAATATGTAGGCAACGGGGCAAGAATTTGGTCTCGGAAGGCTTGTTGTTTCCTCATTGTACGGCGAGCAGTATTGACCGATCACTTGATTTGAGACGGCTTTGGTTGCGTCCAGGTCGAAGAGGGCAGAACGCATTGGCCGATATGCAAGCTTTTGATTTGCATTGAAACATAAAACTATGTGTTTGTAGACACCCTTCATGACGTCTCTGATACGAACACACTGTTCGAGAGGCAGTGATGGTTGCATAAGATCGCCGTCTAATGCGATGCATAAAATGATCACTTTTAGTGGGCCTTGGGTTTCTTTCTGCAGAGACAGGAACGCACAATTGGTTAAAAGTGTCCTTGAGTGCACTAATGCATCGATCTGTTTGGGACTGTGGATAATCCACAACTAGGAAGTCGTCTAAATGTACGCTAATTGATAATGCAGCTTTGACGCTATAAAAAAACACGATAATGTTGACATGCACGTTTCTACGGAAGTTTATAGGAAATATTTGGTTCAGAAACTTTGATATTTAACGTATCCGTGGTTTGCGGAAACGTACGAAACCGACATTTTCTTCTGCCGACTGGGTTGAAACGAAAGGTCATGAATCTGAATTATTGCCAAAGTGGAAAGAAAAGATTTTCCATTCTTGCAGCATGAGTCAGAACCTGCTCAAATATGCCACACTGTTGTCAAAGGACAACATTCCAAAAACACAAGGTAGATAGACTTGAAGGACAAACCTTTGTTGGAGAAGTATATAAATACAGCTGCAGAAATGGAAATGTGAGGAAGTCATTAAATTAGACGTGCACACGGTATATAGTAACCTACAAACAACTTTGCAATTTACACAAGTTGTCATTATCAGTATATTGTAAGGAATGAAATTAATTGAAAGGCTTATACACTTTAATGTTAAAGCTATAATTAATATGTCAACACAAAAGTAAAAGTGGTTGCCTGTCATAATGAACCGACAGGACACTACCACCCACATCTGCAGCGCTCCTCAGCTCTACCAAGCTTTATGGCGTAATAAATGTAAACTATCCCTTCGCAGACAGCGTGGGTTTCTATTTCCATATTAGCCGTCCAATCAGCCAGGTATTGAAAATGACAGAAAACTCTTCTTTATTCCAGTCTGGTCTCATTGCATCGTCCTGTCAGTGCCCTGTCGGTGGTCTGTCACAACAGTTAGTTACGGCTGCGGTGCAATACAAACCAGCGAGCGCATCGCATGTCATGTTGACTGCTTTGTAGAGATACCTTGTTGCATAGAGTGCTAATTAGCTGCTTACTTTGGCATCAAGATGGATAATAAACTGGCAAACTTGGGTTTAAACAAGCAAGAGATGTAAGAAAGAAGAAGAAGAAAGAAATGTATTATATTGTCATATACATTTACACATATACGAAATGTTGCTTCTGCTTTTAACCCATCACCAGCTTATTGGGAGCAGCGGGCTGCCGAGAAGCGACCCGGGGAGCGGTTAGGGGTCACATGACACGTGCCAGCCGAGGATCGAACCGACGACCCTCTTGACCCAGTGAGCCCACGGTCGCCCCTCAGGGCCTTGACTTTTAAGTTCAGGAAACAGCAACACAATTACAGTTAAAGGGATCACTGCAATTCACCTCCTGCACCCTCGGATAGTCCGACTACCGTGACCCAGCCTTCCTTTTGTGAGACTAGTAGCTTTGGCAGAGGTTTAATCACGGTGCAATGTAGTGGTGGTGGTGGTCACACAAAGGAACAGACATCAAAAGTGCGTTGAAGGTGAGTTTGCCCACGCGTCCTTTGTCAGTCGGCATTGTTGCTTTCCGTCCTGTTGATTCCATTTTGCCATTTAAGTGGTTTAAACGTTGGAGTCCCCGTGTGTTTGACTCTACGCTAGCCGCACAATGCCGTCGGATGATTGACCGTAGAAACGTTTTTTGGGTTGAAGTATTGCGATAATGAGGAGTGAGGAGTTTGACTCTGCTGCACACTGAAGCCATGCAGCCATTATTGGTCACTTAAACAGAACACTTTCACGCCTGTAGTTTGGTTCAGTTGGTCGGGGACAAAAAGGGATAAAATGATACATTGTTGCTTTTAAGTTCTAGTTCACTTCCTGTTCATTCTGACAACGAACGAACCAAGAGGAGTAAACGTGAATCGTACTGCGTTGATTGGACAGTTTTGGTGATTGTCATTGGCATCGTCAGGACTTGGGGAAATTGTATTTGAAAAACTGACCGAAATGAATGCAGCACCTTAATGCTTCTAATGTGTAGATATATATATGTTCTTTGATTTATAACTGATTATAAGCATTATTAGTATTCTGAGACTGCGAATCGACCACATGTTCTGATAAATAGTGGTAGAGACAGGACTGGTGCGAACCCATATTGCGAAAAATCGGGACTGCGGGATTGCTGTCACCAACTTTTGAATGGGGGAGCTTTCGACCTTTAAATCATGGAAGATACTGGCGACGACGTGCTCATATTTATTGTCCTTAATACAGATAA
Source organism: Cebidichthys violaceus (assembly GCF_023349555.1). Classification (NCBI taxonomy): domain Eukaryota; kingdom Metazoa; phylum Chordata; class Actinopteri; order Perciformes; family Stichaeidae; genus Cebidichthys; species Cebidichthys violaceus. Next base: position 20,691,903 of record NW_027176483.1, on the reverse strand, counting down.
ATCACAAGATCGTTTCCTGAACAAATTAATTTATTGACTCTTCAAATCGTGCTTAAATCCCATAGCTGCTATCATCAAATCCTTTATTTGCTTTCAGACCACAAGCGAACCACGCCCCAGTACATTACAGTCATTTTTTTTTTTTTTTAACAGACGTTGTTAACAGATGCTTTTATCCAAAGCAACTTACAATTCCGTAGACGCAGCAACGGGAGCAATTTTGGGGTTAAGTGTCTTACTCAAGGACACGTTGACATGAGACTAGGAGAGCAGGAGCCGGGGATTGAACCGCCAACCCTCTGACTGAAAGGCGGCCCTGCTCTCCACTTAGCCACGGTCACCCACCCCAGTCCGCCCTTTTAGACGGTCTCAGTCAGGTTGTTTGGTTTGTGCCACAACCAAACCACACAAACCGAGCAAACTGACCCGAGTTTGTTATTGAACTGAAACCAAACCGGTTAGTTGTGAAAGCACCCTTGGATGCACAATATCATAGATACAAAGTTGCATTTCTCCAAATTCACAGATGTGATCTCTTCATGATCTGATAAAACGTCCTCCTCAGGCTGCAACAGGAAACTGAGATTTACCATTATTGCCTTGCGGAAAGGGAGGTAAACAAACCAACAAAAAAAAGGGACCAGACATAGCTGACATTTTATCGTTATCACCGCTTTCATTGGAACATCAGGCTGAATTAATCTGACGCTAGCCTTCAGTCAGATACTCCAACCGAGCTTTAATGATAGAAATCAGTCCAAAAGGTCTGAGCCGGGCCGAGGTAATAGCCAAGGTAACAGTCCGAATGAGGAGCAAGAGTGTGGGATATATGAAGTCGTCGGTGCAGGAAGGAGGACATCCTTTCACCTGAACATTTGGGCTCATACTTGGTATTTATGGTGATTATCTATCGACTCAGATAAAGAAGAGCCTATGAACAAGACACTGATGTCATTCCAGCACTTTGACTGCTGTTTTATAGCTCGCTGTCTCCGAAACCTTCTCAGCCAGCGGTGTAATGAATGATGGTACGTTTGAATCATGTTGTGACTCGTTCACGGCTCATTGCTTTTGGGCTACATCGCTTTTCACTGCAAAAAAATACAGTGCTTGGATTTCTTGAAAGGAGAACGGCTGGATTAAAGACCACCTCGAGTCTTTGATTACGAAACAGAAAAAGGAATATGATGAGAAATGACGTGAGCGATATTAATAGCGATATTAATGTAATAGCGTTCTGCAGGGATGACGTAGTTTTGTAAACACCGAAGTTAGCATCGCACTGATTCCCTCCACGAAAAGGCCAGTGAGATTTTTCCATTGGACTTTAGACAAACGTCTCTGATACTGTGAACGTTTTGTTCTGCAAGATTATCTTCAAAAATAAACACCACTTTTACGACTTTTGAAGTGTAAATCTTACCACCAGAAGTGAAAAGCGAACATTAGCTGTAAACGAGCACCACGGTCGCATGAGCTCCAGCACCAGGCCGTTTTTAAGACGCCTAAGATCAAAACGTGAACATCTCGTGTTAACCTCAAACCTTATTTCAGGCTTCTAACCAAATTCAGCCCATTCAAAGGACCCGATGACTTCGAGAAGAGGAATCCAGATGGGCATTTCTGACTTGACACTTGAAGGGAAACTTCACTTTGTGACGCGACAACTGCTGCTGAAAGGGCACCGCGGCGTCACGTTGGGCCTTTAAATGAAAGCAACTGCTTTGCTTTGCGCTCCAGATGAGGCTGAACAAGCTCAAACATTGGCACACTTTGCTCAAAATGAAGTGCGTATTGTGCCGTGCACCATTAGCCCCCTGTCATTACAAACATCTGGCCGATCCACTATTTTCAAAAACAAAAGGATTCATGATTTCCATTCAGTTAATGTCCGCCGAACACTTGGGAAATCATTCATTCTCTCATAATAACTCCCAAAAATGAACAGATGAACATTAATCTGTCTGGAAACTAATGTACAGCCGGTTTAGGGGGGGAAAAATGAACAAGTCCTTTGCTTGATAAATACTAATAACAATAAGACGAAAGCTCCAAAAGATAAATCCCAAGTACTTTGCCTTCCACCTGTCACTTTTCACATGTCGCTGTTGAGCAGTCGAGTAATTTGGAAGATCAGAGCGTGGATCGGGGAAAGTGCTTCACAGGTTATCGACACACAAACACGTGACGCCCCGCGGAATGATCAAACGTGGCGCCTTCGCGTCGCAAGATGATTTTCGGAAATGCCTTTTCTACCAGACTTCAAAATGACATCATCAGATGACGAGATGGGAACGGAAATATTGTGCATATCGTCTCTTTAACTGAGGCACATTTCACTGTTAGCACCATGTTGTGTGTGTGTGTGTGTGTGTTGCAGCTTTGGTCGGCTGCATGGAGCAAAACCCCCAGTGCAATCAGTTCGTTAATTTCCCTGAAATCAAAATTACATGGAAGGGCAACATCCGGAGCGCTGGACTATGGGCCACTCGTCCTGGAGGTTGTAGATGGACTCTGGGGTGCGCCGACGTGGAAGTGCACGGGCTCTGTGCTTTTCAACGTATGACCACATGCATGCGTGTGCGTGCAACGAACATCCAACAGTCAAATCAGCCACACCAGAAGCAGTCCGAATATCGACATGCGTAATAATTTGACGGAAAACTAACGTTGATAGCAACACACCAACCCTGCAGCAGTGTGCTGACTGTTTTCTGTAAACCTCTCACAGCGCTGTGCTGAATTAATTAGGTCATTGATATAAAAAACGAACTATTAGCAGGCGATGCCGTGCTCCATAATGTGTATCGATCTGCTACGGCGAGCTTATGCACGCTCTACTCAAAGTTGCTTCTCCCACTGCAGCAAAGTGGGGCACTGGATTCTAACGGAGTGCTTTGCGTATCGATATCGGGGCTCTTTTGCGGTTCGCTCCGTCACCTAACGTGTTTGTCCAACCAACCTGACCCGGCCCGGTATCATGGCAGGTTGTCAATCTAGTGCAAGTCTAGCAATGAAGTGCAATCTATTGGTTTTGTGTACATTGGACGAGAATAGTCCCATAGTTTCCCCATGTCGCTCAGGACAAAAACGAAGCCAATAGAAAGTCAATTAGGAGACTTTCTTTTTTTTTAGGCGGACACATGAATTACACATCCAATGGTCAGACCAAGTGACGGAGCGTTAACTATCGATAAAGAACGCTTATGGTGGGCGGATCGGGTGGTGGAAGGGTCCAACAAACACAGAACCTTCACCCACGAGACCGGTGTTGGACGTCGCGTGTCCCAAAGCATTGCTGCGGTTTTGTTGCCTAAACTTTCTGTTAAGCCCAACCATGATGTTTGTCCTATATCTAACTTCGTAATGTCGGAAAAACCTCATGGCTGGGCTTTGACTTCATGGAACACTATTGGTGTTGAACACTGGTCCCAAACACCGGTCTCTGGGTTGACCACCCACCATAAGTAGTCTTTAGGGATGCCCCCCCCCCCCCCCCCCCCCCCGAAACCCGGTTGTAAATGGGAACCGACAAGACAGTGGTAAATATCCGGGGTGTCGATCAGGTTAACAGCTACTGGGAAGGTTACGCAGGAGAGGCTGTCATGGAGGAGTGTCATATTTGAAATCCGTGTCATAAATAGTCAAATTTCAATCCAATACATGAAACATAAAGAATAAAAATGGGCTACAATAATCACTATAAGTGGCTTCCACTGTAGGAAAGCCTTAAAAGCAAAACCTGAACGATGCAAATGGTAGGTTTAGTGAGGACAGCAGACCCTTCCAAATTACCCGTATAGTCAAAGGTTCTATTGTTCTTTGAAAAAATATTGATTTGTTTAGCTTTAAGGATTGTAATTTACTAACCCCATAAACTGAGGTAGCATTTCACAATGCACCTCTTCTGTAAGTACTTTCACTGCATCTGTCACATAAAATGCTGACTTCTGTTTAACGAGACCTACAGAGCTCTAACACGTCAGATCAAAGCCCCGACACGGCCCACGAGTTCCCGTCTCACATTTGTTTTATTCTTGAAATGAAAGGTTTTGTAACTATTGAGAGAAAAAAAAAGGTCAAATCGTTCACATTCACTGCAGAGGGATGGTCTTTGCTCTCTAGTTTCCAGAGCTGATGAGGCTTTTAAGGGAGCGCCGTACATCACCCGAGAGCTTCATTAGGCGTTAAGACCCGCTCCCTACCTCGGATCACAGTGAAGCATAATGTTCATTTAACGAACGAGTGCATGTTTGTGGAAAGGAGGACAAAAGCGATCGAGTTAAAGAAGTTCTGAGAGGAGGTTTAAATCAATCAGCGTGTGCTCTGTGAGCAGATCCAAAGGAGACAGCTGACGAATGAATTAGGACCAAGATGTGTTCAGTGTGGGGGGGGGGGGGTTTTGTGTGTACGCCGTTTTAACCAAATCCCTCTGGCACACGCTCCGCCTGAGGGATTTGGTTCAACATTTAGGCTGTGACTTGCTTTGAACCCGGGGGAATTTTCATGCCATTCATCCTGGGCTCGGAGAAAAGCTTTTAATAACAATAATGAAAAGAAAATGTGTTTAATTGGCCTATAGGTTTCTGAGCTTAACAAAGCCACTGTCTGGGATTATTGGAGGACATAAAGGAAACTCTCTTATCCCCACGCAAAAGGCTGCGAGGCCACGAAAAAAACGCCTCGTCTTGGAAATTAAACTTTGTCGCGCAAATGAAATTCTCGTGACGGTATTTAGCGGCGTCGATGCTGAAGGCCGTGCAGACTGACGTCGCTTTCCGCTGTGATCGCAAAGGAACTCAAAGTCAAGTCCTGCATGCCTGTGAGAAATACAATCACAAGCTATGGAAAAAAACTCACACCTCACCTTCTCTTGTTACTCAGAAATAAAGTAATATTCTCTACCACTTTTAAAAAAAAAGGCATAACCGTTATTACGCGCAGGTTTTGTTTTCACCACAGCAAAATGTGAAACTTCACAGGTGTGCAGTTGAGATGTCCGGAGGTAGGAGGTAGGAGGTAGGAGGTAGTGAAGGGGCCATTGGCTTTACTTCCCCGGCCCGATTTAGTGTCGCATCTGGTTCGATCCCATCCGTTGATGCTCCCCAGGTTTACATAACGCCATCAATCCAGAATACAATTATTGCTTCAGCAGGCATGACAAAACATATTGCAATAACATCTGTGTGAATTCACCTTTTCCTTTCAAATCGTTTTAATCAAGGGGCAACTTTGGAAATCCGTCACCTGACATCGTAACACCTTTGATTATAAATCAGCTGTTAATACGCCGATTATAACAGCTGTCATAGGGCCTGTTGAATGCGTTCAGGGCTCCGGTCTGCAGTCTGAAAATCCACGACCAGCTGAGGAGGAACAAATTGTAGCAAACCAAGCTATGAAACAGTTAGTGCTGCACTAATGCGCAGTCACTTTGTGAACAAATGCCGTGAGCTTAAAAACAAACAAGATTAGATAGTTTAAACCAAATGCTTACAAGGAAAAACTCATTATGAGTGCTGCAAAGCCGCTCCTTTATTGCAGGGTAACTACAGCAGCGCTGACGATGGGCTCCACAAATACATTTGTCGATCAAACAGAACATAAGTGAGTGTGAGCTCGGCAAACACCTGCTTTCTCTCTGACAATACGAGCACCTGCGTTGGGTGCTTCACTCTTCGCCAAGATTTCAGGGTTTTTTTCCGCTAATTACATTTATGCGGCTCCATATTGCAACACGGATAAACACATTGAAGATTGAAAAAATCCCCACCTGTTCTCAGCAGAGCGGGTCCGACGCAATATCGGTTCCGGCATCGTGTTATCATGAGGACGTGTGCTGTGTGGGCCCAGAGCCTACAGGACTATAGAGGTGGGGGTTCGACAGGTGGGTCGGACCGATTGTTGTTTTATTCATTTAACAGCAGTGTTATTTATTAATATTCTCAGCTCTATTTCAACCTAACAAAGACTGTAACACGTTTCCCCTCTAATATTAAACGGCTCAATGTTTATATTTAACATTATATTCCGGATGGGTCAACAATCTGCTCTGTACAAAACCTATATAAAAAGGTAGTTTTTCATTTGTGCCTTCCAAAATGCATATGACCATTAAAAAAAAATATTCATAGGACTTTCTTCTGATCTACCACCATTGTACGCCATGTTTTACGACAAAAATGTATGTTTTCCGTGTTTTACATGTACACGTTGTACACGTTAAAACACGTAAAACATGTAAAACGTGTACAACGTGTTTTACATGTTTTACGTGTTTTATGACAAAAACTACAGGAACAATCATTGTTACAACAGACCAACATTGCTTGAGACCTTCTGCAGCACTGACATCTAGCTGCTTCAGATGATGCATAATTGTATCATAGGTCACACTAAGCATTTGAACCAACACATTTAAATCTAGTCCCGGGAAATGCCTTGCTAATCTGACTGTAGCCCTTTCTGTAGCTAGCTTAACTAATTGCACAGCAATAAGTGTGCCAAATGACCTCTTTCACAGCCATTGGTTATGCCACCAGTTATTTATTCTTTTTACCATCCGCATTCCACGAAGACACGCCCTACTATGCCTCTGATTGGCTGTAACCTGTTGCCTTTTTTTGCAGAATTTGTTTAGTCTATTGTTGCTGAACATGTCAGGTGGAAGTTTGGGAGGGTTTATGATTTGCATGTTTTTATAAGGATGTACTTCTTGTATAGTGCTTTCATGACCACAAAGAAATCTCTGCCAGGTGTGTCTGCAATGACCACTGCTGTCCTGTGTGATTGATGACTACAACCCACAGTTGGCTAACCCCCCGTCTACACACCGATGGGCTGTGAGGTGTCGTAAAAACACTTTAAACACTTTAAACAAGCGGAAATGCATGCAAGCACTCGACTTGAAGTCTTCTTGCCAAACTCACCAAGCTGCCCGCTCACGTATACCAGCAGCGGAGTTGCTGCGAGGTATAGCAGTGTGTGCACTGGTAGTTGTGTTAAACACCTTCCAAATGAAGATAAAAAAGCAAACTCTTTTTCCCCACAGTGTCGCCGGGCACAGAGTAATGCACTCAGCCGCGTTGTGCCGTTAAACTCAGTGAGTGAGCGGTCGTCAAGCGGTCGATGGCAGCATAAAACAGGCAATAAAATGTGTTTTGAGAAGGTGTGAGTCACCGCAACCATGAGCGGTCCATGAGCATTGCGGCCACGAATGGCCACCAAAAAGTATTAAGCAGTTTGCAGCAGCAGAATGCGAGATTAGCCGTGGACAGACACACGAGTGCACACTCACTTGCGGATGTACGCACGCAAACGATCGCATGATCCTCGTGGCGAGGTAACAATAACAATAACAATAACAATGTCCTGACAATGGGAGGAAAATGGATTTTACAAATGTCGCTGTGCGCAGACAATTTTGTTGTGCTGTCATAATTAAACTTAACCTCAATGTTCATACGACTCTCTGATTAAAAGGAACACTTCAGTTGTAGTCCACTGGCTTAGAGGCAGTTTCGCTCCTTCAACATATCAGCAGTAGCCAGGGAGGGTTGAGAATGACAACCTGCTGACAAATAGAAGATGCATGACTGAAGTTTCCAATTTGTCTCTTGTCTTCCCTATGACTATGTGAGCTTGAGTGAGTGTGTGTGTGTGTGTGTGTGTGTGTGTGTACAATATGTCAATCCTCAAAGCAATCCCTGACTGAAACAACACGATGACAAGAAAACAAGAAAACCCTGAAGGGTTCATGAAGGACTTGCGTTAAAATGTCCTGCGCCCAGATTTATTCCAGCAAGGCATCATCCATGTCTGATTTTCACCTGGCATTAGCATGCATCACCACTGTCTACCATGAAATCAGATTGCTCTTCCTCAATAAAATGCAAATAACTACCTCCAGCTTTACACACTCCTCTCATGTTTGATGCAAATTTAATTTCTTTGCCTGGCCTTTTGCAAAGATCTTGTAATCAGAGTAGGGATGGAACACAGCGTGCAGTTTCCTTAAAGTTGTCTCACTGATTAGAACGCTGCAGGTAATAATCTGGCCGCTCACGCGTTTTTTTTTTCAATTTGACTGTCTGAGTAATAACAGTTGATTTTGATGTTTGAAAAGTATCGGTAATAAAACATTTCTTGTCAGCCTTCAGAGGTGGTCGATGGGATGAATGTAATCTCAGTTTATTAATGCATGTCCAGACATTCATGGTTCCCAGACAATAAGTTCGATCCCCTGACGGGTCCTTGAGCACCGCCCTGACATTTGGGGCTTTTAATGAGATACCTTGAAAACTATTGGATGGATAACAGTGAAATGTGGTGCACACGTTCATAGAGGATGAATTAAGAAAACGTTGATCTTTGACACATAAACGGCTAAAAGAGATCATACAAAGATAAGAACAAAGGGGACACAAATAAACTGAGCAACACATCATGGATTCAAACTGATGGGTTTGTAGTTGGTAGCAGTACATTGCTTTGTGCCCGTTCTGGTACTGTGTTCTGTTTCCCCATCATGCTGACCGCTATCTGAAGAATGAGGCCAATGGGGGGGATGTGCTAAAAACTGCAGTTCCTCAAATGGCCACTTGAGGGTGGCTCCAAACATATGTCAACCTCCGCAGACTCCCATATTAAAATAGCCAACTTTGCAGCATAATGACACGTTTACAGCCTGTTATAAAACACATTTCGGTCTCTACAGTAAATATCCTCATCCATTACAATAGTGCAAGGGATCAATTTCTATATAACGCACCAGTTAAGGTTATACCAAGGCTTAAAGTTGTACATGTTGACAGGTGGGCTAGGCTTTCTCGTCATTGCCACAACAGCTCTTCAGAAAACGGTGGTTGACGTCACGGAGACTATATCCCAAAAAATATTGGACATTGGCCGGAATTTGTCTGTCGCCATCTTGTTTTTTTGCAACCAGTGACCAGAAGTGACCATATCTGGACTGTGGAGGAGAGCTGTAGAGACGCCGTATACGGCTCTGGTAGCAACCTGTCAATGACAAAGTAGTCCCGCCCTAAAGCATCCCCTGATTTATGGTCTGTCTTTCTCTAAATGGGGCCATCATTTACTGAATGAACATCAAGAAGACTTGAAAGTAAAGATGGAGACCATAAACTCATGTTTACAATGTTTACTGAGGTAATAAATCAAGAGAGAATTGTAATTTTCTCATAAATTTCTATACAATCAGACTTCTTTTTGCAATCAGAGGAGTCGCCCCCTGATGGCCATTAGAGAGAATGCAAGTTTAAAGCTCTTCAGCATTGCTTCACTTTACAGAACCGGAGGTTGCCGCCCAATACAACCCCACTTTGAAACATCTAAACTATCCCTTTAAAGGAAATCTCAACACACACACACACACACACACACACACACACACACACTATGGCAGTGTTCCCACTGAGGCCGCTGGCTACTGTCACACATGGTTCATTATCTTGAAGGATCATCTTTATTCTCCCTGTGGTTACAGTACAGGCTGCCTCCCTCAGCAGATGCGTATGTGCATGTGTTTATCTGCCCATGTGTGAGAGAAAAAGTTGGCAATATTAACATGATTCATTACACCTCTCATTCCAACTTGTGTTCAGCAGGCAAGAAACAAGTCGCTCTTGAACGCCTCTTTTGTTTCGGGCCCTTAAGGTGCAGTTTGCTCCCGCAGCACCAATCGGAAACATCTGCTGGGCTCACGTACACAGAGGAGCACCCCCACTCCAAGACCATCAAGACTGTCCCTGATCATTCAAGACACACAATTCACTTTTACTTCATCAGCACTCCGTGATGCCATAAAAATCATTTTGAATAGAGGAGATTCATTCATAATGGATAACGAACCCTCCCACTGTCCCTCTCCCATCCTCTGTCTTTCTTTCCTCTCCTTTCTTTTTTTTTTTCCATAAAGGATTAAACACGGTTGGGATGAATATTTGTAGCGTTATCCTTGTTTTATTGAGCAGAAACGGTGGAGATGGGCAAGAATTGTGCTGCCTCAGCTCCGAGCAACGCGGTGTGTAAATCAGAGCGTACAGCGGGAGGAGGCTCATTAATGTGGATGGAGTGGGACAGATGCGATACGCGAGGCCTGGGTGAGCGAGGTGGAGATTACTTCCTGAAGGTGGACAAAGAATCCTCGACAAGTTCAACAAATCAGTGCACCGAGGGGCGATTTCACAAAGAATACGGCTGCTGATAGCGCCGCGAATTGCGCATCATTTGCAACCGCTATTTACCCTCTCTTGGTCTCCTGATCTCCTGGTCTCCTGGTCTCCTGATCTCCTGGTCTCCTGATCTCCTGGTCTCTTGGTCTCCTGATCTCCTGGTCTCCTGATCTCCTGGTCTCTTGGTCTCCTGATCTCCTGGTCTCTTGGTCTCCTGATCTCCTGATCTCCTGGTCTCCTGGTCTCCTGGTCCGATTCACAAAAGATATTACAGGGCAAACACACCCACACAGAGTTCAATGAGCCTGTTTTTTGCATCTGATTGCAAATACTCATGTGGCAAACGTAGAAATAAGCTTGAGGCACAATTCGGTGGAGCGTTCACCTCCAACCTTATTTATGCATATTTTGACCACTTGGGGTGGATTATCAGCCTTATACTGTGGGCATTTGCAACACAATAATGTTCAAATTATCATCCAATTTTAAAATAAGTTTGTTATCAGTACTATAGTCCCGCTAGCTTCAATAATGAGCATTAAGTATGCTTTAATACTCAAGATGTCCTAATAAATGAAAATAAAGGATGGTATGCACATATTTCAAACTTTTCAAGTGTGTTTTAGACATTTTCAAACGGCAGCAATTGTCATGGAGCAACGTTAGCATTTCTTTTGGAGCCATGTCAGCGAATGAACCGTGAGGTCCAATACTCGCTGTACCTTTAGCTTAGTTTCGGTCTCCGTAACATTTTGAGGGAAACGTTTGCTCCTTCAGTGTTCCACGGTGTTCTCCGGCTGCAGTTGCTAACTTTGTCTTCCGTTCATTTACAGTGACTTTTTACAAGCTTTTGCACTGAATTTTGCCTGAATTATAATATTCAATATTTATCTAAACACGCCATGACTGATTGAAAAGAGGACCAAGTCTAAACTGCAATGAACGCTGCTATAAGCTGCTGCTTCAGCTGTTGCGATTGATCCAACCTGGCAACCGCGTATACAGGCACATGAAGCTTCACAAAAGTCCTATTAGCATATTCCCGTTATAGAGTTTTTGATGTGACAGACCCTTTATGAGAACGGACCGCTGGACGTCCGCTCGACTGCCAGCATCCCGCCGCCGTAACCTAGCAACACTGGGCTCGATCGACTGCTTTTCTGAGAGATTTGTGAAGGGCTTTGAAACTTTGCCAAATTCCCATGTGAGCGTACAGAACGGAGAACAGTTGGACGATTGGCTGACATTACCACACGTTTAAAAAGACATTCAAGCCACGCAGCTATGTGCTCAAGTATTCAGGGGTTTGGGTGACACCCTGTTAAAATAAATACATGCTGTAGAAACACAGAATCGCTTTTGTAAAAAACCAAGGCTGTTTTAAATATACTGTAGGTCTTAAACCATGCAATACAACACTTCCTCTTCCTAACACAATCAATCTGGTTTAACAAGCCAAGCTACATTGCCTGTAGCCTGAATATTATGTTACTGCTGCACCCTAAAAAGCATCATTAAAGAATGGCAAAAATAACAATGGATAGGAGGCAATGCGTCTTATTATTCCACTGACAGACCACTGATTGGGGATTAGGTTTATGTTAGTGTGTGTGTGTGTGTGTGTGTGTGTTCATGACTGCTTTTATGAGAAGCAAAAATAATTGCAGCTGTAATTGGTTTTTTTTGGGTCTACTTTGATAGGAATACGCACCGTGGGTCAGGTATGAGACAATGACAAACAGTGTTTTGTTGTTTACAGCGATGCCAAAGTATCGTTTTGCTTTAATGCATTCGTCAAGTGCTTTATGTGGAATATTGTACCACGAAAGCTTTTCTAATAAATGCTTTTCTCTGGTTTGGTTTGCAAGATCTCATTTATTCCACCGTTGTTTTGGAGGTTATCTGCAGCGCGCCGTGTTCCTCGACACCATCGCCCTTCCAAATGCGCTCCCTGGAGAGGAAAAAGAAAACATGAATATGCCTCAGGAAACTTGTCATGGTGATTGTTGTACATTATGGCGATTCGAGGGCCTAATTTACCCGCTCAGCCGCACACATGTCGCCCTCGAATGTCAGGTGCTGAGGTAAGGCAAACACCTTGTCACTGCGGCAATTTTTTACATTTGTTATGGAGCTAATTGGAGTGACCCGGTGTGACTTTCACACGCGTAGAATATGAGCCATTATTCACTTACCGGATGGCAATGGCAGCCAATTAAAAGCATTGCTTTGCATATCACTCAAGGCACAGAAATGGGGAAACGATGACACAATGGGGCTGTGTATCAGCCTCACTCTCCCTCCCTCTGTGATCTTGATGTCTCATCTTCTCTGTATCTCTTCGGGGGTTTCTTGCTGTTCAGATCAAGGCATCACCATTTCCTTAAAATAATTGTGGCATGATATTGTTTAATTGTCTCTCATGTTTCTTAAACTTGGCTCATTTCAGTTGAGTCTCTCCTGGCTGTAATGTTTGGGGTCACTCATGTTGGTCATTGCCAGAATCCCTTCATTTCTTTCAAGGCTTTTTCGTGAAGGGGAGGGGAGGACAAGATAATTTATAATTTTTCTGGGTAAAACAATTGACACTTGATAGGCAAATCAAGGCTTAAGGCCGCACACGTCCACATAGAAAAGTTTCAAGATACAATTTCATGAATTAAAACCTTTTGCCTCCTCTATGAGTAGAAATAGAGTCTGTATAGTAAGACAGTTGGGGCAAAGGAAGAGCAGGAAACAGTCCTTTGTCATTAACAAAACGTGATGCCAGCCTGCTCTGTTGGATGATGAGTGCGTCGAGCGATCATCCGAACAACGAGCATCATAACCAAGCAGCGCTGAAATCAAGCCTTTTGTACGGGGATAGAGGAAGTTCATATCTAAAGACACCCATCTGTAGCAGCAGATATCCAAATCTTAGTCAAACACGCATTTGCCGAAGCTTTTGAAGCGATGCGCCAAACAACAGCTGTGCGGCAGGATATGAAGCAGTGTGTAAAGACAAGGGTTATTTAAAAGGGATTGTGGGGAAAAGAACATTCTACTTAATGGTGCTGGTCGCTCATAAACAATCACTTAATCAAGCCGATTTCATTTCCTGCCACATGCTTCTTTTTTCTTGCCGGCTCTTTTTTTTTCTTCCCTTTTTCTCCTGCGGCATTTGACACTAATTAAAAAGAAAGCATTTGGCACAGAGCTCATACATTTCAAACTAGTCGAACTTTCTCCCATGCCTCGAGGGGATTGCTGTGTAATCAAATACAGGATCAACGATCTTAAAGGGTTACTTGTTTATTAGAACTTGGGTCGTATTTTTGTAATTGCAATGTGAGAATCTGGGAACATGTTTTAACGGTTTGGCCTACAAGATAGAATACATCAGTAGATACCCCTCTCATGAATGTTAAAGCTCTGCTGTGGCTAAATTAGACTACATTATGTCGTCAGGCTGACTAGTTCCATCCATCCATCCATTTTCCTCCGCTCATCCGGGGTCGGGTCGCTGACCCAGACTTCCCTCTCCCCCGCAACATTTTCCAGCTCATACTGGGGGGGGGGGTCCCGAGGCGTTCCCAGGCCAGCTGGGAGATTTAATCCCTCCAGCGTGTTCTGGGTCTTCCCCGGGGTCTCCTCCCAGTTGGGCGTGCCCGGGAAACCTCCAGTGGGAGGCGCCCAGGAGGCATCCTGATTAGATGCCCGAACCACCTCAGCTGACTCCTTTCGACTTGAAGGAGCAGCGCCTCATCTCCTAGTTCCCTCCTGAAGTCCGAGCTCCTCACCCTGTCTCTGAGGCCGAGCCCGGCCACCCTACGGAGGAAACCCCACGACGTTCACCAGCTGGTCACTTCCTGTCTCTGTCTACTGGACCCTCTACGAACAGAGAGGGCGGACTAAAACAGTTGAGGGCTGGACAACTAAATTATGATTAGAGAGCTGTTATAAAGAGCAGAGCGTATACATTTTCACATCACAGTGATGTATTAAGACATGTACTTTGCATGCAAAGCATGTATCACTTTGGAGACTATGTACAACAGGAAATGTGCAAAATCATTTTAGCTTTCCTTGTGTCCCAGGTCAAAACACATGTCCACTTTGAAATACTGAAATAAAAACCTGCATCTTTAATTACTAAAAATTCAAAAATCATTGAAAAATGCAAATACAAGTAAAATAGTGAGAAACTGGGAGTGTGTCTGCTTTCTATATTTGTCAGAGCATTAAAGAGACACAGATATAATAGAGACAGAGACAATGATAGGATCTGATGAGACGCCTTCAGGTGTCACAGCAGCTCAAGGACACGATAAGTAGAGACACACAGAATACATTACAAATAAAAATGACTGTACACATGATCAGTGCTTAGACTAACGGTGCAGTTTTGTTCCAAGTAAAGTGACAGTGGTGGTGCGTGATATGCAAACATAAAATAGATTATAAATAGTATGTCATATAGTATACGGTGATGTAGTAGTATACAACAATATGAAATACAGCACATTATTTGGATTAATAGTCTTGGTCAAGCAGTGGACAATTGGACCCTTGTAGGACAACCACCTTAAAAACAAGAGCCTCACTCTCACACATTTCATCGCCCACATCTAGAAATGTTTGGACTATTTGGGTTTTCGTAATAATGGGCTGTCAGAACAATGGGCAGTCCCCGCCCAAAGCCATTAAAAAGACATTAAAAGACAATACGCACCCTGCTGCCGTCTGGAAAGCAACACAGTATCCGCTTGTCGTACCTCCGACTTCTCAACTCATCCTCCAAACTCCACCATAAATGGTCTTTTACTTGCGTAGCATAAATGTGCCGCAATTTGCATTTCGTTTGCGACACCCTGTGTCGCAGGTAGAGCGACAATAAATTAACCTTGAGTTGGTAGCCTGAGGACACTATTGAAAAGTGTCACATTAAGTCTGCATCCCATCTGAACGTGTGAAGTGACAAAGCCCGGTCGCTCTACTCCTGGCGATAACAAGTTTCCCCGGAAAAAACTTTTTTTCCCGTATGGAGCGGTAAGGCGACGTTACGCTTAGCCGGCGTTATGCAAAGTGTGTCAGGTGTCAGTCACGAAGAAGACTCACACTCCAACAAAACACACGTCTATCCGCAGCCATTCAACACGGTCACCAAACAGAAAAAAAGCCACACATTGCCTCGGGCAGTTAGCGTTTGGACAAAGCCTGTTGCTTGCGAATGCTGAGGAATGAGAAAAGCTGTCTTAAGGAAAGCTTCAGAGCGGTGTGGGCAGACACGCCTTGAAAGGGGAATCTCTTGGGACAGTGAGGTTCATTCAGGGCCTCTGGTCTTTAAACTCCCCTGCTGCTGAGGGTGTGTGTTTTGCTGAGACAGTGATTCATTAACATACATATGAGGGACGTCTGCTCACCAGAGAATTTAGAAGATTTTAGGCTTCAGCAGATCTGTGTGTGTGTGTGTGTGTGTGTGTGTGTGTGTGTGTGTGTGTGTGTGGACGAGCATGTGTGTATGGGTTCTTGAGGCCATACCGAAAGTGTTCACGGACATTAGAAGAAGGGGGTCTTGGTGTGTCCTTGATGCTTCATTTCCACAGAAAGTGGTCAATTAGTTCCAAAAGTGTATCGGGTAGATTCTTTTTTTTTTGAAATATGATAATACATGCAGCAAAATGGATGAGTTTGTTCAGGGACGTCGCCAAGCAATTTAGGGCTGAACAGCTATTGTAACAGCCTTAAGCCTGGAAGGCCTCGGGTCCTTTACAGAGGTAATAACAGACAGACAATATGCTGCAGCATTTCAGCCTCACACACACACACACACACACACACACACACACACACACACACACTACAACGCAGGTACTTAGCTGTGAGGATTTAAATGGGATCTTCAAGGACATTAATGTCCCCGCAAAACTTTAAAAACATTATTATCTGATGATATTACCTTGCAACAAAACACCTTGGGGTATAAAAAAGATCCTGTCACAAGTGGAGGAGTTTATTTGTGGCATTCCTCAAGGACGCGGCACCCGCTAAATGATTAGCAGGGACATTTTGACATATTTGACATTTGACATCTACTTTTCAAGGGTCACGGTAAAGGCTTGGAGACGCTTAACACGTGTTTACAAGAGGGATGAAATTGGTTTGAAATCAAACGAGCATTAAACAGATTCAGGTTAACAGTGAATCCATTGGATCATGTCTCATTCCTCATTACAGCTCCAATGGTGTTGTGTTGTATAAAGTGACTGTATGAATGAAAGCAGAAGTAGCTGGAGAAGGTTATTTGTGTCTGAGGTGAATGAGTCATGCCTCCTTCTTCATGAGTCTACAGCCCCGCCAGCACCTCCACTGTGGCTGCACCAAACCACGGTGGAGTTTTTAAAATCATGTCGTTGTGCTTGAATCTATCTATTAAGTACAGTAGATAGTGAGATATTTTTACTGGGCTAGGGGAAACTTTGACCTGCTTGTGACAATAGATCAAAACTTGGGATCTCCAGAAGTCACAAAGACTCAACCTCTGGGCGCCATGGACAATTCATGGCTGTCGATCTGGTAGCTCAGGTTAGCAGTTGGCCTAAACTTCCCAAGAGCCACACTACAAGACATTGCTGCCAACTTTTCAGTTTAGTTTGGAGTGACATTTACCATCAACTGTAGAAGAAGTGGACATAGTCGCCGTGACGACATCTATTGGTTTGTGGACTGCCGATTTGAAACCTCGAGTTCGGCGCTTTGGCCATCGGCTATAGTCTCCATCTTGGCTTTTTGCAACAAAAGAACAGTAGTGACCATATTTGGACTGCCAAAGAATGACTTGGAGGCGACGTACAGGGCTCTGGTAGCGGCAGCGACCTGTCAATCACAGTAAGCCCCGCCCCTAAAGCATCCCCTGCTTTATGTTCTGTTTGACTCTTGAATGGACCATAATGTACTAAATTAACATCATGCTGTATTGAAGATATTTTTCTCATAGACTTCCACACAATTGGACTTCTTTTTGCAACCGGAGGAGTTGTTTAAAAATTTTTTATCAGGTCATGAATAAACTGATAATTAAATATATTTGTAATAACAAATAACTTCTGCGTACAATGTCCAGAATGAAGAATGCAGTCTATTTCTACCAGGTTGATTCATATTAAATGTTTGATTTCTGTCTACAAAAAAGCTGACACGCCCAATTCATTAGCCACAACAGCAGGAGCAAAAGCCCCAAACATGCCACCATCTGCTGCCACTACAAGCTCTTCACCTGTAGGCAATGCCGGGCTGCCGGTTGCGAACAGTTTAATGAAGGTGAAGGACTGCCAATTAAACAGCCTTGTGAAACTATAATGGGCAACAGGGAGAGGGGCAACAGCTGGTGCAACAGTGAGACAAGGCTAACACCTTGCTGCAGCTCCTACAAGCTGTAATGTTCATTAGAGAAAACAATATGAAATTGAACAAACAACGTACTGAGAAATTATGTGATTTATGATGGTATGGATCATTAAAACAATGACAGGTTTATTCTCATGGGAACACACGACAAACACTCGTACTATCTCTTTTATGTACCCGGAATATATCTGGAAAGGATCTTTAAAGTAACGAGTTTCAATGTGAACTTCACAGCGCTATTTGTGGTCTACTCAGATTAGGACCAGTCTGCACCAGTATTCCCTTTTCAATGCTTTTAGAAATGTAACAACGTCAAAGGATTTCAACCCAGTCCTCAGACAAAAGTTGTCCCTAATGGACAATCCTGAAAACCTCAGAATACATCCAATGTCAATGTTTTGCTCACTGCAATGTCTTCGCATGGAGGATACAACAGGGGTTAACATGAGGGAACGTGTTATTTGCAGGTGTGTAACAGGATGGGAACACAGAGTCACACAGAGACACATTACATTGGTCAAAGTAACACAGCTAGCTTCCATGTGTCGTCGGCGTAGAGTTCATGTAATCTGTGGCTTTGTGCCACTAGTGACCCATTATCGCCCCCTCGAGGTACAAGCGGTAACAACACAGGCTGGGGCTGGGGCTAGCTGGTTAGCATGCTGATTTCTATTGCTATCTCTGCAACACAATACAAAGACTCTTTGACACGGTAACCTCTTCATTCTCCTTGATTATTTCACTTCATTTTATGAACGTTATGAGCTAACATTCTGGCTAGATCGTACAAATTGCACCTTTTAAATTCCAATGCACATCATCATTTTGGGGTTATCAAAACACACAAAATGCAATCCTCGTACAAACTAATATGACATATACTGTAGTGTACATATACAGTAATACTCTATACTATCTATATTTATCTACATGTATCTACATACCCATTGACCCCACAGCACCTCCGCCTGATACCTCGTCCTTTTTCTCTAATGGGCGCAAGAGAGAAACTTCCAGCTTGAGAAAGTTTACTGACTCATCTCACAGATTGCTGACTCAGTCCTTTTTCAAATTATTTCCAAGCATGGCTCTCCAGAACCTGCCCCCCCCCCCCCTCCCCCCCTCGGGACGATGCTGCTGCAACACATGTCTGATAAAGAGGCTCAGCCTGCCTACCAAAGCAAGAAATATGAATGGAGACATCCGTAACAGCTTAGTGTTGTTGATAAAACACAATAATCCACAATGAGGAGGGAGCAGTTTATTGTTTTATGACATACAGTGCCTCTCACGGAGTACAAAATACAACTGACGCACGTACACAGTATGTTCTTCAGAGACACCACTACAAATATATTCAAATAAGCTTCTGCTTCTATGTTTTTGCAACTTTTAGTTTTTCGCGTGGGGGGGTTTTCTGTTCCATTCATCATGCGACAATCCCAGCCAGGTTGAGGGCATTTGTTTGCTATTCCTGGTTCCAAGCTGTAATGTGAACTATTCAACCGAACTGCGGCAAACGCTACCCAGAAACCAATTATGTGCTGTTAGTTGCAAAAAATCTTTACATTCATTCTTGCAGGAAATGTAGATTAGAAAATCATGACCAGGCAAAAAGAAATGCAATGTGTGAGTGAGAGAGAGAGAGAGAGAGAGAGAGAGAGAGAGAGTGAAACGGTGCTACAAATGTTTGTGCGTCCACGTGTCTGGTTCTGTGTGTGCGTGTATTAGTGTGTGTGTGTGTGTGTGTCAGCTGTAGTTCTGCTGATGAAGTACACGCTCCGTGTTCCCCCTGGATGAACTCAGCAGCACTCTGCGATGTAGACGAACCCAAGAACTCCAGAGACGCTGACCCACCCGGTGAACAGCTTCATCTCTACCTCTCAATCATCCGTGCTATTCTTTCACGCGGCACTAAGAACAAAAGGTCCATCCAATGCCCTGAAGCACGTTGGCGACAAATACAATCAAAAAAAAAAAAAAAAAAAAGTCAGCACGGCCATCGGCATGCAGCTGACTTCGTCCCAGCTTTCTTCTGGGGTCAAGAACACTTATGACGAACAATAGTTAGGGATGAATGAAAAACCTTTTGGACACAAATGCAGTTGAGAAATCACGTGTCTATAAGCCAATTGACATCAGCTGGTTCATGCATGTTCTGCATCATTTAACTAAACATCATTGGCTGTTTGGCTGCCAATCGCATTCATCCAGGTGTGCAGCGCAGACAACAAGACCCTTGTTGCTAGGGGAGACCCTGAATCTGATCAAAGGAGCCCAATTCATCAATCTCACAGTCCAATAGTCACAGCAGCTGAAACATGTGCTTACGTAGCAAAGGATCATACTATGATGGCTGTATTACTGAATATCTGGTTTCTCCCAATAAATCATAACGTAGCCCTGTTTGGTACGAATATCACCCTGTCACCATGTAGACCAGGTTTGACCATCGGAGCGCCATCTTGGCAATAACATAAGAAAGGCTAAAGAAGGCTCCTCTTTTAAAATCAAAGAATAAATGTACGAATAAAAGCCCTCGCATATGAATTAAGCACTATCAGAGCGCTTAATATTTTCTGAATTTATGAACGACCTACACCGTCGCAGTAATGACCACTTTACTTTTATGGTATGCCATACCTTAATTTACATGAGAACTCTTTCTGCAGGGGCCAGGAGAATTACATTTCATAAAGGGTCAGTTTACCCAAGTTACCAAAAACATAACTTACTCCTGGTCTCCTCCAGCTTATTGTTCCTCTTACTTGTGTTGTGAGACCCTGTGTCGCAGGTAGAATGACAATAGATTAACCTTGAGTCGGTAGCCTGAGGATACTATTGACAAGTGTCACATTATGTCTGTGTCCATCTGAATGTGTGAAAGCCGGTTGCATCAGTGCATCCGGGTATTCTGGGTAATCCTTATCTATAGAGCTCGCTGTGTTCCATTGTCAATGGAAATACTGTTTACTGAATTAAATCTGAAATTGTTGCAAATTGCTGCTTTCCCCCATTTTGTTTAGGCCGACTAGATGAACACAGAATTATTTTTGTTTAATACAGCTTTGAATGGATCTCAGAAGATCTCATTAGATCTAACTAACGAGGTGAAAAATACCATATCCTTAAAGAAGAATGGAGAGTAAGGTCTTCCTTAGAAAGCAAAAGAACATTTCCATTTGACTGACTCTGTTATGATGTAAAATCTCACCAGAATGAAAAGGCGAACGCAACGTTCCAGACACGGCTGCACCGTATTATAAGTTGTGTTCAGAATTGAGCAGCAGTGGTACTCAGCGCCACAGAGACTGACACAGTGGAGAAGACACTAGAGAGAAGAAGACACTAGAGACTAGAGACAATGGCACTTGTCAACGATGGGAAGCAATTTCTGCAGAAAGACGCTCCACGTGTCCGTCAGCCCGCTCTTCCAGAGCTAAACGGGAGTTAAGGTGTTAAATGGGCGGCATTAATTCCAAACTATAACTTCTCCAACATGTCACTGAGATGAGCTCTGGTCTTATACACAAAGCATGGTTCCACATGTGGGAAACCTTTTTTGCTTTGTTGAGAAGCTGTACGGTTATCGTGTTCCGCATCTCTCTTTAGCAATGCTAACGGTATGGCTCCAGGGATGGCAATGCTTGCCGGTCAACCTGTCCGCCATTTTTGGTCCAGCCGGAGCTATCGATCTGACTGCTATTGGAGGCATGACCGTGACATTATGTACACACGTTCGTGGTCTCAGAGGATGTCTCCTGACATTTATTTCTACACCACCATGGGGTTGACATTTGTGGTTTTGAGTGAAATATGACTCAATAACTGTTATTACGCTTTCATGTGGCCCCATCATCAGGTCAAAATATTCACAATGTGTCCATATATGGGTTTAGTGCCAATTGGTAAATGTTAGCATGCTACACCAAACAGTAAAACGGTAAACAGTACACCTCTACAATACTGGGGACTGCTCATTGTTCCAACTGTCTCTTATTCCAAAACCCTAATAGTCTAAAAAAAAATGTCCCATTGGACCTAAAGCCCATCCGTCTGACGGCCCAGTAGCACCGAAAATAAGCGTCCTTTATTCAGAAGGCCCATTGTTCAAACCATACACACTAATAATAAATAAATGTTCCTCTCATTTCAAGTAAATAAGGGTCTGGATTAAAGAATAAAATACAAAACAGAAAGCTTTTGAAAAATGTTAAAATAAATGACTTCATTAAAAACAAAATGTTTCACTGAATCGCTCTGCAGCTTTAAATTCAGTTCATTCAGATGTAAAGGGCAGCGACTTTATCTGTGGTTATTAAACCACTCTTTCCTGCTCTAGTCGCTCAGTTGACATCATTGTGCTTTGTCTCATAGTGGCGCTTCACATTGCTGCTTTTAATAATCCTCACGGTCTCCCATGGTGGTCCACCAAAAGGTGCAGGACTTTGCCTCTCAGTTGGACCAAATAAATGGAACCACATACGTCACCCTCATGGTGGCACGACTTGTGAAGTCAGGGATCAGCGAAGTCACTGCTATTCACCCTCTGGATTCATGAATCGGATTGGTCAAAAAAAAAAAATCGGACAGATATTTCAGTCCGGACCAAAGTGGATGGACAGATCGACCGGCACTGCTGTCCATATGGCCACACTTAATAAGTGCATTTTAACAGAAGAGCGAGGCGAGGCGAGGGAGAGGACGCCAAAGTGGAAGAAAAGAGGAAAAAAAGAGAGAGAATCTCATTCGCTTAGAATGCGTTAATAGGAGTGCAGTTTAGTCCAAGGTAAAGGTGCAGCAGACAGAACACAGAGGAGCTGATCGCCTGCTTCCTCTCCAAATGTCAGCTCAATTATTCCATCCTGCTGTGGATTTGCAGGACCGACACCGTTTCAAGATTTGATGAGGTCGAAGTACATTTGAAACATTGCGTTTCCTTCTCATTAGGAGAGTGAGCTGGATGATTATTTTCTCCACCCCAACTTAGCATTTCTTCCAGCACAGTGACTCGACTGTGTGGTACTTTGCTCCTGGCTGCCCCCCCCTTAATTGGCGATCAGAAGACTTGGACAACCTGAAGTGAAACCTTCGGCGCCGTAGATGCAGAATGTAAGCAGCTGGGTGTCATTATGCGCCGCTCCACCTGCCGGTACTTTAATTCTCTGTGGCTCCTCTGAATCTGAAATCTCTTTACTTCCACTCTGGTTCTGAGAGGCTGCAACTACCCTCCCCAACCCCCACCCCCACCCCGACACCGCCTCCCTCCATCTACAGCTTGTTAAATTTGATTGACAGAACCAGAGTAGTGAGGGGTTTAGAAATGGAACAGAGATGTCCATGCATGGCGACTGCATGAAAGCAATATTGTGCTTTCGCACCGTTATATCTCCACCAATTTGTCATGAATGATTCATTTAGCTTCAGGGGATGTGAGTGCATGTAAATTATGCCTCGTACTTTAAAATAATTTTGGTTAAGTGCAGCAGACTGACACTTTGTTATAGATGTTCAGTCCCTATAATGTGTTGGCAGACACACTGTTGCATGGCCGTCAGGCGTTTCGGGGTGGTGATTTCCTCCAGTTGGAAGAGACCAACAGAAAAGACACGGACTCTAACGTTAACATCACTTTAACACCGCGTCAAATTAGGCTGCACACAAACGGTCAGTGTTTTCTAGCCTCCATCGACGTTACACTCGTCTGTCCTACTTGTCTGCCGTTATTGTACGGCGTGGTTTGTACCCCTGACTTTAGAGTTTCATATTGTCCAGTCGTGGTTACTCTAGATCGCCGATTGGCGATCTGATCGGCAGGGAGTGTTGGCGTGGCTCAAGAAAACTCAACTCAAGAAAATAACCATTAACATAAAAGTTGGCTACTTACAGTAATCGTCTGTCTCACTGGATGTTCGTCCGATATTGATTCTCCTTGTAGCTCTGTTTTGGTCTCTCATTAAGGTCTTTGTCATTCTCACATTTTGACTTTAGAGTACTGTCTAATTACAACAGAGTCACATGTAAGTGCACAGACAGATACACTTGCACTACGTTCACGTAAGAACATTTTGCCAAAATCCGATTTATCCGCTCGTCATGTGACACATATAGGAATTTCGTGATGTGGACATATAAATCAGAATTTGTCCATGTGCATCACTGGCCAAACGGTCGCTTTGAGGACCGTCATTAATTAAGATTTGTGTTGAACAGAAGAGTTATTCACTTTACATGGAGCTAAGAATTAATTAGGAATTATGTTTAATCGTGTTGGCTGAATGAGTCGGTGTGTTTATGCCTCTAAAAAAAAAAAAATCCTAAATCAATTCATAAGGAGCGGATGTTAACAATACGTTAAATTAGGAAACAATTGAGGACTTTACCTTTTCTTTTGAAATGCAAATTAACTTATCAAACTTTTTTACAATGTGTCATGTTTCACAAAGCACAACTCTGATTTAATGAATCACACGTTATAATAATTGTGTCAGGTGAATGGATCGTTGCAGCAAAGTAGAGGCGCTCTCTAACACGCATTGAAAGACATTTGTGACCAGAATTTGAGAGCAATGAGCCCTTTTGTGTGATTACATAAAGTCTTGGATATTTTATTTCAACTCGTGAAAAAGGGAACAGTGTTAAAGGAACAGTGCGTAACATCTAGTAGCTCACTGCCCCTCTGCTCCTCCCTTCCATTTCCAAGTGTGTTTGAGAACTACGGTGGCCTTCAGGTGGAGAGAGTCATCTGTAGGATTATCAATACTTCTACCCAACAATACTTACCTTTAAAAACATATACAATTCATGAACAAATAACCCTGCCCATATATATATATGTATATATACATATGTATATGTATATATAACATGTAATATTCTTTCTAGAGCAGCAACAGTTCCTTCGGTACACCGCTCTTCAATCATTTAGCACCAGGGCTTGTTTAATGCCGGGTTTCGGAGCGCCTCCCTCCCTTCAGATAAATTAAAACACAAAAGTGTCCTCTCTGGGCCTCTGTAGAAACACGGCGGGCTCCCTGTGAATAAAGGGATTTTTCTAAGCTAAACGAAAACACTGCAATTCTTAGTTTCACGTCATACACTAATGATAACGTAGTTATCAATATTGTCACAAACTGGGCCGAACGGCCATGGCAAAAAAAGGGAGATGCACACAACCAAGCAAATTAACAAATGACTAACTTAAGGCAACGTAAACAGTAGCATGTGAAGTCAGTCATTTCAACAGCGTAGGTGAGTGCATTTGGGACCAATGTGCAGTCCCCCATGTGTGCAACATTGTTGGTTGCAACATGTCAGATGTGGCTCACTTGAAACGTGCACGTTAGCGGTCTAGGCCCAGCTTCAATACTCACAAACTGTCCCTTTGAGTCCTCTAATGCGGACGTAGCTTTAGACGCACACACACACACACACACACACACACACACAAAACAATCTGTTGTGATTATGTTTGGTAGTCAGCAATGATTGCACCTGGCTTCATGCTCTCTTATCTGTGCAGTGATACAATCAACCATCATCATTCGCCGGTATGCTGGTGTAGTGTTTGTGTGTGTGTGTGTGTGTGTGTGTGTGTGTGTGTGTGTGTGTGCTGTCCTTAAGGAGACACAAACGCCCGACGGACGTCTCCTCAACAGAGCAGAGAGGAGAGTCAAAAGGTTTCAGCTAATAAGACAAGATATCCAATATACATACACCTTCCTCAGCTTTTGGGTATTTTAACCCACTTCAACTTTTGCCTTCACTATTGGATACAGTGAATTTCATCACATGCTTTAATTTGGCATATAGATCTCATTTGTCTCTGTTGACTATCTGGCTCTGAGCCCCCCACTGTTAAACGGATAACGTAGCGAGCCTTCTGTGTATTACAGAGAGGAAAGTCATCGTAAAACTTGGTTCAAAGTTCAACCGGCTCCTTGCACTCCTTTAAACGCTTCCCGCCGTGATATGACTACGTGCTCCTGCGTGTGACCAGATATTATATTTCAGCATAATGGCTTAAAGGTGTTCAGGTCGATTCACTCAGTTTGGAGCATTAATATAGCTGCAAAAACTAGTTGCTATATAGATATGTGGTGGAGGAATGTCGACCCGGACAGAGAATAAAGTCAGATTCCCTCTGTGTGTGTTGTAGTCAGAGCTTCTCTATGCTTTGTGTATGTAGCCGCTCCGGCCTGCGTGCATGTGCATGTTAGTGCATGTGCATGTGCATGTCAGTGCATGTGCATGTTAGTGCATGTGCATGTCAGTGCATGTGCATGTGCATGTCAGTGCATGTGCATGTTGCAGGAAGTTGGTGTAAGTGAGCCAGTATGCTCAATATCAGTACCGTCGTGCTACCGGTGCGTCTGTGAGTGAGTGTGCACCTCTGCGTCTGTCCGCGGCCAATCTCGCATTCTGCTGCAGCAAACTGCGTAATATTTTGGGTCGGCCAGTTTAGAGTCTTAGAGGTTTAGACGGATGGGATTCAAACAGACAAACCATCCAGCAGTAGCGCCGCCACAACGTTCCAGTCACTAATCGTGGGATAGATAGGGCAGCTCTAATCGTTAAGGGGTCAAAGGTTAAAGCCCCTTCCTCACACAACCTGCACATTAATGCGTGAAATCTATTTCCATTACGGTAGAAAAAAAAGGACCTAAATAAAGCAAACGCCTTCTATGAGGAGAATGAAACAAAACGCTTCGTAAAATGATTAGAATTTCTATTACACACTGGAGCACAATGTTGAAGGCTTTTTCAGGGCCCTGGGAGTCCATTAGAGGAAATGACTTCCACACACTGAGATCAGTGCAATCTCCATATTTAATACACCTGCGCTTCCTGCTTCACAACCTTATTACCCTCATGAAAGTTTGATTCAAGCAGGCGAGTTGACAAAAGACAAATGCAGATGTTATTAGGGTTGCGGCAAGACTTTGGAAAAGCAGGCATTTTATTCAAAGAGACGGCATTTTACGCCCATCTCTTCAGACATTAATACTGATACTGAGGTGAGCATACAGGTAGTATTATTATTGCTTGAGATGTAGGTACAAATACGCCGTCAAAAGTAACCAATATCTCCCCATGTTTATTATTAACAGCACAGACAGAACACATGCAACCTTAGTCCAGGTTTACTGTCGATGAACTCTCACAGGCAAAGAGCATTAGACAATGAAACAGAAATGAATAAAAAGATAATATATTAAATTAATAAGACTCGATAATAAACCATACAATAAAAACATGACTTCAGTTGTTCAGTGGGGGAAGCTAGAAGATTTCACAGCAACGCTGCTTTCCCCAAACGGAGCTGGAGGAATGTTACTGGCTGCTGTGCCAACAGGTTGTTTTCATCCTGATCTTCCAGTGGGTCGTTTTTTTGACGCCACTTCTCAGCCGAGGGTGTAAGCAACAGACGTCAGCCATCCGTCAGAAGGTTTATAGTGCAGAGTCACTCCAGATGGGATCCATCACGCGGAGACATCCAGGCTGTTTGCTTTAACCATCTCCAGCTCTCTTGCTTTCAGTTGGGTAACACTCCTCAGGTTCACACACACACACACACACACACACACACACACACACACACACACACACGCACGCACACACACACGTTTGGCATTTGGACGAAAAGCCCCGTAAACGTGAGCGAATCGGTTTCGGTGCAAAGTTGATTTGATCCTGCTCATTTCCATGAGGTTTTATTCTTCACAAACACACCAACATGTGATAGTACTGTAAATATACAAACGAAGGTAATACGTTTGTTTTTTTTCCATGCTTGTATTTCAGACAGAATAAAGGAGGATACAAAAATGTCACAAAGGAGCAAAAATAAATTACAAAAAGGAAACGGATTTTAAAAAAAAATAAACTTGAAGTTATTGCTTCAGCTGATTCAAAACTACACATTAAATATGAAACCTTAAACCCTCCATTTCCATAATCCCTCGCGCTGTAATACAACTTGAGGAGATGGGAGAGTAGGGTGCAGTGATGAGGAGAGTGACACATTTACTAAGTATCTCTGGAGGACCCGAAGGCGCAAAGATGCTGTTGCGACCCCTAGTGGCCGCGAGACTCTGTCCTGTTGTAGTGTAATGATGTCTTGTGAAAGTGTTCACGAGAGATGTGTTGTCAGCCCGCGAGGAAAAAGCGTTGTTACACCAGATGTCCAAACAGAAAAGTGTGCATTTAATCCACAAGAAAACAAACAACGTGACAGCAGCTTATAACGGAGTTTATGTCCAAACACCTTACGGTTCATTACAATTCAGTTCATTAAATCACGTGTTTCTGCGTTAATCAGAGGGGCACGCGGCTCATACTGTACTCTGGTGTATTTGTAACTTCAGAGCATTGAACAGTACTGCGTTTTGTGTGATACTAAGTGATGCTCATTGCTCGTTTGGTCATTAAAAACACGTTAAACTCTCGTGAGAGCGACACCGATAATGCGTAAATACGCACGGGACAGTACGGTAAAAAGATATTTCGGTACAACGATGTTGCTCTAAAAAAAAAAATCTGCTGTCGGACATGGGTATGTCTCCCCAGTAGGCGCGTGAGAGAGATGCACACAGATAGACACACAGACAGACAGCGCGTGTACTGTACGCGTGTGTGTTTGTGTGTGCGGGGAGGGCTGGCTCCAGTTTTGGACCTTCCCTCGCCTAAAAATCAAGGAGACAGCCGCGTGCACCCGCGCTCGGTTATTTGGCTGCCCCCCCACCCCGCTGCTTCCCAGGCTCTCCGTCAACGCAGCACACTGATCCGGGAACAGCAGCAGCAGCTCCTCTCTCACACCCGCTCAGCTGCGCTTCAACGTGGTGCGCCCTCACGCGCTCTCTCTCTCTCTCTCTCTCTCTCTCTCTCTCTAGTTCAGGATGGACTCGTCTCCTTCTCTTCACCTTTACCGCTGACTGTGACGCCGCTGTACTGAGGTTTGGAGTTCCTGTGGAGGGGGGCTGGAGCTGATCCTCTGCCCGCTGTGTCGCCGTTCCACTGTTTTCTTTTTATTTATTTGTGTATTGTTTGGTTGAACACACTCATCTCCGGACTCCGAGATGGGAATGTATCTCCATGTGCTGTTTTTGCACTGCTATTTCGTCTCGAGTTTCCTGTGCAACGCCGTCGCCTTCGTGGAGGAGCCCGCCGGCGGCAGGTTGGACGGTTACTGCGGCCGGATCCTCCGGGCGCAGACCCAGGGGACCCGGCGGGACGGGCACCACGAGTTCAGGCTCAGAGTGGAGGGGGACCCGGAAACCTATCAGCCGGGCAGCACCTATAGAGGTAGACTTTGTTTTCCTGTTACCAGTCCGTCTGCGCAATCAGTGCGTAAAGCTGCGCCACATTAAGTGGAGTGTTTGTGAAGTTGGTAAACAGGGCATATGTACTCTAACATTCACAGTATTCTTCCCTGTCCTGCCTGGTGCATTTTATTTGTCCTCATTAAAAAAAAAAACTACAACTTTGGTCTACTCACAGGTTCTCTTTGGTAAGATCAGAAGTTAACAAGCAGTTTTCAACAACCAGCAACAATCAAACACAACTTTTTAGAATCCAAACTTTGTTCATAGAAATAAAAAACCCAGTGATGTGAGGAGAGGAGGGGGTTACAAGAACATTCTACAGTTTGACAGCTTTGACACAGAACTAAGAGAAAACCCAACGGTCTCCTCACTGACATCATTTTCCATATCAATCATATCAATCAAAGGTTACGTTCTAATCAGCTATCAGAGACCTGTGGAGGACAACACAAATAGAAGTTATTACACAGCCTTCAAATAAGTTCACTTAAAAAACCCCAAATGCTGGATAAGGTTGAAAATATTGACATCTTCCCCGTCAGATGTTAAGATAAATGGGCTGGTATGAACATTCAAGGTTAGGGCTGTGAGCCGAATAGAACCCTTCCCGGCCTGTCTCCCCCCCCCCCCCCCTCACTTCACTTATTAAAGTGTGGGATGCTAAAGCTCTGTTCATGCGGGCCCCTCACTCATCCACATCACACCGATGCTCACGGGGGTGCATGCTTTTAATGTTGTGTTCATGTTGTGCCCCTTTTACTGTCTACTGTGGAGTTCAACACACCGCACCCGCTCCTCTACTTTAACAGTGATCCTCCTGGCAACCAGCCCCGCGTATTTCCGGGGTTTCACCCTCATCGCGCTGAAGGAGGGCAGAGAGGGCATCGCGGACGACGACTACACCGGCCAGTTCCAGGTGAGGATGTTTTTTTTTTTTTTCTTATGAAAGTCCGCCAAACAGATGACCTCATTTGCATGCAAGCGGGAGGGCTACTTAGCCGCTCCCCCTGCCGTCTTGTGATATGGAGGTCGAAGGAGGCGTTGCTGACGGACATAAACCAAGCCCCGGGTGAAGCTAGAAAACTGAGCTCCCCTGTGGAGGAGAAGAGAAAGGCGTGGTTGCCTCCTTGGTGCGGCTGTTCTCGGGAGCAGGGTCAGGCATGGCATATTTCCTTGCTGAGAGTTGAACTACCCCCCCCCCCCCCCCCCAGCAGGAGAAGCAGAGAGGGAAGGAGAAGGCGGAAGAGGGCAGAAGAGAGGAAGAGAGGCATGTGAGGACAGAGATAAACAGAGAGAGTTGAGGGAGAAAGCAGGAGGGAGATGTGAGATGTTTGGCTCAGTAGTAACACGGCTCCCGCTGAGCGGCGGAGAGCTCCCGAGGAGAGAGCCAGACTTCCTCAATTACCTCCAGCTCAGTGTAAACAGAAACACACATCCGTGGCTGTGTCTCGACACGCTGATGCTAACCAGACTCTCGCCAAAAATGGAGCAGAAGGCTGGCTTTAACGGCGGGAACGTTTCCACCGCTCTGTTTCCACGAAGCCCACCTACTTCGTCACAATGTTGGTCGAGATCTTGTAGGAGTTGTCGCGGACGCATGCGGTGTGTCTGTCGGTTAACGCCGGCAGGGTTTCCGCGTGACGCAGAGTACGAAGCGCGAAGTATGGCGTTATAGCTGTGAACTTGCTGAGTCAAGGGGGTTAGCCCCAGTAGTCAGCAACGACTCCCGCCAAGGCTCACTTGAGGTGGGCTGACCTTTTAAAGTGGACCGGCAGTTCGCATTTTAGTGACGAGTCACTCCTCGTTACTTATCGGTACCCTGTGGAGTTTTTTGACCTCCGGTAGGCGCTATTGAGCAATGTTTTTAAAATGATCATAAATAAACCTTTCTACTGACGGTTTTGCACTGTTCCGCAGTTGGATGGTTGGCACCGGCAACCACGACCTTTTCTTAAACCTGACCAAGTTGTTGGAACATACCTATTTGAAGCCAAACCATGATCTTTTCCTAAACCTAGCCATGTAGTTTGGTTGTCTACACAGGTTGTGCACTGCACGGGCTTGCCCGGGAGAACGCACAAAACAACATTATTACCAGTTACGTAAGAGACACAAACCGTCCTATGAGGATATGTTGTAATTTTAGCAGTGTGCACCTAATAAACTGGCAACTGAGTGACGTGCACATATTCCACCCTTCTATTCTATGATCTATCAGCCACTAAAGTTGGGTGATAAGGCCTGGCTCCCAGTCGCCTTTCCATTCATTCCTACCAGTTCTTCTGAAACAAACCGGTAAAGTTCTTTATGGACTTTGTACACATCATGTTAAACAGGAAACGGCTGCTACAAAGTTGCAACAAGCTTAATTTCAGTCTAAACTATCGTATGCAAATACCATCAATTTTAGATTCAAAGCACAGAATAGATGGTTTTTTTTCAATAAAATGTGGAGCAAATTTCGATAAAATTTTGAACATTTTTAACTGTGGGCAACGCGATTAGTGAATCCGAAAGTTCTTATCGTATTTCTTTGATTGCAAAATGGGCAATTTCTTAACTCTTTTTAACGATTTCTCATAAGTTAGTGCTTTTGAAAACATTACACATGTGTTCCTCGATTATCCATCACCATGTGCATTTTCATGCATTTGCTCATGGTGGCGCTGGAGGGAACAATGTTATGTGATAATATTTCATGGCAGTAGATCCCGCAGTTGTTGAGCTATTTCTGTCTGGACCAGAATAGCAGACAGACAGAAGAGAACAACTTTTACAGGTTTACAGGAAAAATAGTCAGGAATAACTGTAACAAAGGTACTAATTTTACATACAATTTAATCCAAACCACCTCAACCTAACAAGTAGTTGTGTTGCCTAAACAGGTTCTGCACTGCATTTGCCACAAAGTTGCATTCATACTTTTGTATAAATATCGTTGTTTGCTAATATCGTCGGTTTTAGATTCGAGGCATAGATTTTTGTTATGAATATAATATGGAGCACATTTAAATAACATTTAGTGGAAGATTCAGCCGTGAATCATTTAGGGTATCGGGACGTTATTATAGGATTTCCTTATTTGCAAAATGGGCAATTTTGAACTCTTGGGCAGTTTTCTCATATTGCTTTGTATCCCATGATTATCTATCATCATGCGTCTTTTTATGCAAATTCAACTGCACTTTCAAAATATTTTCTTGAATCCAAAATAAATCACAAAGGATTTTGCAGTCTCTGCAGACTTATTGTCTCTTTCCAGATCGTTTCTTCATTCGCTGTCAATCGTCCCGTCCCTGAGAGCTTGGTTGGCTGCCTCTGAGTTTCTAACGTTCCCAAACACTAAATTATCAAGTTTTTCCAACTGCTTTACAAATTTATAAATAAATAACAGCCACCGGATGAAAAGAAGCGAAAAATAAGGCATCAGTAAAAAAAAAGAGAGTTTTTTTACTTGGAGTTTGGTGCTGGCACTTCAGTGTGGTCCCTCTTATCAGTTCTCACAAACCAGAACAGGGGAACCTCGTTGTTTTTCTAGCTCACAGTAGAACTTTGGTTTGGTCTGAATTGAGACAAAGGTGATTTTGAAACACCCACTCCGTGTAGCCGCATCTCGCTCATTTTGATTTAAACGGTTCAAACGCAAACATCTCATCTCTGCCTGCTCTATTTGGTTTTCGCTCCCCGCACAATAAATACCTCCTAGTCTCGACCTCGGAGTCCCGGCAGAGTCTGGAGTGAGGCAGAGAGCGGGGAGTACAAGGCGGCGAGCAGAAACTGGAGCCGTGTGGGAGCCTGAACGAAATTAAAGTTGACATCATGGCTTTTGCAAGCTGTTTATTAAATATTGGCAAATCCTTCAGATCCTTTTTGTCGTGTAATCGACAGTTGTGGTTGACACTTTTATTCACATGTGGAAAAATAATAAAGCCCTCTAGAGATGAGCTGCAGCCAAGTGTTTTGAAGTGTAACTTCACCCCCAATGCGTTCTGCCTCTTTTGTTCTCCACATGGACTGTTTACCTGCATTCCACCGAAGCCTGCTCTAACAGAATTGGTCAATACTACTCGGACTGCTGCGGAATCCAGAACACTTCCGATACCAACGTCTTTACCAGCTGCCGACAGAGTCTACATATGACACGTGTTTAAAAAGATGACCTCCCGTACGCCGATAGCCTGGAGGCACAGTCGACAAATACGACAGCTACAGTAGCTCGGAGAATAGCGATATGGCATGGGGCACTGAATTGGATGACTCCCCTTTAGCTGGGAGTCTTACGGCCCTGCACAACACCCGAGCCTCCATCTTTGGAGTGTCCGTTGTGCAGCATAGTGTAACGTTAGCATGAAACCATGGGGAAATTGGCAAGCTATTCGTTAGCTGGCGCTAGCCAGCCGCTAAATGGAAACAAATTAAACAACTTAACGCTTCATCTACTCACTCTTGCCACAGTATAGGAAAGCACATCGCTGTCGCCAGATAATCAGTCTTTAACACTGATTCACCAGATTCTGTGACGTGCCGTCGGCTTAATTCCCGGCACACAACGGGTGCTGTTATTGTAATGCCACACAGTGGTTATGAAAGTAGTAGAAAAGGATAAACGGCGTGGGGAGAGGCGAGGAGAGGGGGACGGATTAGAGGCCGTTTACATTCTTTTACTTCATGGTTTAGATGAGTCTCAAATTGTCGACTCTAGCTCAGAATTGGCCTTGAAGATCAGGGCCGATTTAAATCACTCGATGGTATTTTCAGCCGTGAAAGGCCAAGCTTTATACATTTGTTAAGAAATGTCAATTGAATTTCATCACAGTGCAGTTATTTTAATAGTTTAAAAAAAACATTTTAAGT
The DNA here is from genome assembly GCF_023349555.1 of Cebidichthys violaceus. Classification (NCBI taxonomy): domain Eukaryota; kingdom Metazoa; phylum Chordata; class Actinopteri; order Perciformes; family Stichaeidae; genus Cebidichthys; species Cebidichthys violaceus. Next base: position 20,658,146 of record NW_027176483.1, on the reverse strand, counting down.
GCACAGTTACTCTTTAAAGAATATTTAGGATTCGAAGAAGTTGACTACACGAGATAACATGTGTCCTGCATGACGTTATCGTTGTTCTAAGGACGCTACGTTACATCAGTGGAAACCCTGGATGGATGTAGTGACAGAAATTCATTTCAGTATGATTGCTTTTTAGTAAATATGCGGTTCTTTATGTGCCGGGTCACATTAGCGGGCCGACAAGAGAAGATGCAGCGTGGCAGCGAGACTGACTTTTTTTTTTTCTTTTTTTTTTTATCTAAACGACCTTAATCCATCAAACTCTGCTTCTCTTCGTCCGAGCGGTTTACATAATACTACTTCTAATAAATCTACACAGCAATTCATATTCCTGACAGTTTATTCTCTGCAAGTTAATTACGCGTCTACTTCTGCAATGTCATTGATGTTATTGTGTCGTGGAACGGGGGCCAAATGAACACGGTTTGCGGTTCCCCGTGCGCTCCCTTCGCTCTCTGGTTGTTTCTGGCAGCTGCCCTGGAATGTGCCCGCCTGCTGTTTCACTAAAACGCCACAACCGAGAGTCGCTGCTCATTGTTGCTTTTTTCCTTAAGCAATAATCTGCTCTCTGTCCCCCATTACCGCCATTAAAGGACTTCTGTCTTAATGTGTCAGACCTTCGCGCGACTCAGTATCCCACCGAGTCTGCGGCCTTTGTCCACATGGAAATGTATGCCAAATGGCATATATATATATATATATATATATATATATATATATATATATATATGTGTGGGTCTGCATGTGTGTTTTTCCCAGCCCTCCTTGCGTTAGCGTGGGACGTGGGTCATATTTATCTAGGCCAGCGACGTGTTATTGCTCGGGGAGACAAACATGGGCTTGTTTGGATAAGGGGAGAGATGAGCAGACATGAGATATTATCTTCTTTCTTTTTTTTTCTTCTCCTGCACGGATTATCTAGGGTTCTGAGTTTAGCTGTGGATAAACAAACCCAATCAGTTTAAAGTGTCAGAGCCAAGTCATAGGTTTTCAGATAGAGGCAATTACATAAGCCAAGAAGTGCTTAGAGGGCTCTGGAGACAAGGATGTGTGCGGAGTTGGAAATGATGGCGACCTGATATGTAGCATAACCACAAACCCAAAGTCATTATTGCCTCTCTAAGTACCCGAGTCTCCCAGTTTTTCTTATTAACACGATTTTACAAGAACAACTACACTATGTCCTTGTTTGCTTCAAGGACCCTCAGAGAAGGAAGTCTACACATCTTTATTTATAATGCTTGACAGGCTGGTTGGTTCTGATGCTTGAGGTTCGTATAAATGATGTCGTGCTCTGCACTGATTATGGCTTATTAAATACATAATGCATCAAGACTAGGAGCATCACGACACTCTTTCTTACTAACTGCACTTATGTGATTCACGAGGGATTCAGCTTTGGCTCTGAGAGAAATGAGTTTGCATAAGGAGGTGACAAATCTACTTTAATATATATATATATATATATATTCATTTTTGAATATATACCCAAAGCTTTCACAATTGCTCTTCTTAACACTTTAGTGAGCGCTGCCCGGGAAGTGATTTCACATTTCCAACAGCAGAAGAGAGTGTGTTTTTTCACGAGCAGTGACATACACTGACACTGACCAAAACTTCAGAAACAGAAAACGGGTTCATGCTGTCACCAAAAGGTCCCACCACCCCCGAGAAGTCATCCCAAACAACAAGCTGACGTCACAAATGTAGCAACGGGGACCTGATCCCTCCCTGACTTCCCCCCACAGGTACCGCGTTCAATGGGCCGCAAGCTGGAGGCATCATAACTGACGATGAGACCTCCATTATAGGGAATGTATAATCACCCCAAGATCTTCAATCTATGAATACAAAAAAGAAATACAAAAATAAATAAACTGTATTTTCTGAAATTATAGTACAATATGCACCCCTGGAACAATAGGTCAAGCCTATTTTAATGTGTAAGGGCCATTCTGCTACACAGGGTTGCACAACAGAGTGGAAGTCGTGGTCCCTTTATGCTGCACTAGAGAAACAGAGAGAGAACCTGCTGGTGGTAGTACCAGGGTAGTGCACAAACCTAGAGTGTATATAAGAAGTGGACGTAGTCATCGTGACCCATTGGTTTGTGGCTGCCGTTTTATTAAAGCCTTGAGTTTGGCAATTTTGCCGTGGCCATCTTGAAATACCCTAGCCCCGAACCGGAGGAGTCGCCCCCTGCTGGTCAGTAGAGTGAATGCAAGTTTTAAGACACTTCCGCATTGGCTTTTCTTGATAGAAAGCGGAGGTTTGCCGCCTGTGAAATAAAACACGCCAGTTTGTAACAAAAATGTAAACTTCATAGAAAATGTCACCGCTTCATTTTGAGGACGACTGCCGTCGTCTCAACAGCTCTGTGACTCAACCTTGATCTGAGCAGGAGCCCGTCTAGGTTATTCATGCTGTTTCTCATTGACAATAGGCTAAACAAACTGAGCGGGCAAAGGGTAGGCACACACACACACACACACACACACACACACACACACACACACAAAGTTAACCCTGTTCATACGCACATGCACACGCATTCACAATGGCTGAGTTTCCTTGTCCAGAATGATAACGACCCCACAGTGTATGAATGAATAAATGAATAACTTCAACCCAGACATCTTTCTTTCTGATTTGGTAAAAAATAATAGTTTGTAAGACCCAGCCCAATTTCATAAAAAAGACTTTTCCCTTTGCGTGTCATTTAGTCTGCTCAGCGAGTCTGCTCTTTAGTCAAGGTGACAGACTAGTCTTGTTTTTGTCAGAGCTTTTCACACCAAAGCCCCGATAACGTCAGAGCTTCCGCACAAGAAAAAAAAAGAGATGAGAAAAGGACAGGACAGAAATCATTTGAGTAGCATTGAGAGAGTCCATTCATGTGTCTAGTCTGCGTGAACACAAAGAAGACACAAACACTCCTTAGTTCGATATGGCAGCATTACAGCTCATAAAAACCTTTGAAATTGCTGTTAAACTGACCTCTGAAGCATCGATGGCACTAAAATGTGGATATAGCTGTAAGGAAAGGGGATTTTAAAGAGAGCTTTGGGGTCATTTTTGTATTAAACAGACTCAATAAACAATGCGCTCCCCTCTCCTCCAATGTTGTTTTGTGTAATTGAACGCCAAAAGCCAAAGAACGGCTTCCATTTGCTAGGAAATAAACTCTTCACACACACACACACACACGCACAGTCAGTTTTTCACAGAGGAGATGTTTGGATATGTGACACCGCCGCCTCGGTTGGGTGGCTCAGACACAAAATGTAATATGATGCAATATTTGTGATAGCCCCGAGATCTCGGCGGCGTCCTGCGGTAAATGGCGCGGCTTTGATTGATGGAAAGCTCGAGGCGAAATGTCGGGCGCCTTCGAGGTCTTCATCGAGCAGAAGAACTTCGTTACTCTTCTGAAAATAAGCTCATCTTCAAGCATCGACGTGACATTTCAATCTGTCTGCCTGCCTTGTGTTTTTTTTTTTTTTCCCTCCAATGAAAAGTTTCATCTCTGCACCGAAGGTCCCAGAGGTTTTAACTGTATTCACTGCTTTGTAACTGCTGTGCATTTAATTACAAACCTGCAATGTGTGCTCACACACCGACCGACAAACACACAGCCTTACATCACTCTTATTGTCAGTTTTCTCCAGGGTTCTTTGGCTTGCATTGTCTGTCTCCCGCTCTCTGTCTCTTTGTGTGCGTGAGATGAGTGTGTGTGTGTGTGTGTGTGTGTGTGTGTGTGTGTGTGTGTTTGAACAGGGCTCTGCGTTTGCTTGTGCAGGCACTCTGAAGCATCTGTGTTTACCGTCTCAACAGAGAGAGAGAGATGGAGAGACAGAGAGAGAGAGAGAGAGAGAGAGAGAGAGAGAGAGATCGAGGTAGACAAACCGTGGACACACACAGACATGCCAGCCTCTGCAGTGAAAACAAACGCTCCTTTGCCAGTCTTCCCACACTCCCTCTCGTCCTCTCTTTGTCCGTCTCTCTTTCTGTCTGTCCCGCCATCACTCACGTATTCTCTGTTACCAGTGATGGAACAATAAGGCTTAAAGCTGTCTCTAGATTCTCTGTTTGAGTAAAAGTCTTGACAGCAATACCAATATATACTGTGTGTGTGTATATATATATATATATCAACTGAAGAAAGTTAAAAAAGGCCGTCAATGCAGTTTTGACTTTAACATCACTGACTCCTGACTTCCAGCCATTAGGCCTGAGTCTGATGACTTTATTAAACACTTGATCTAGCGTTAGCATAAAGTGGAGTAGTCTTGATTAATAGCATACTCAAAAGCAGAGCAGGCAAAGCTACTGCTCTCAAGCAGGAGGTTACCATTTTGAAAAGTCCACAACTCAGAATCCAAAGTCTAGGACCTTGGGACTTACATCTCTGTCTTGACCGAGGATGTGATTGTCTTAACTTTGACTTAAAACCAAAGATTCAGCCTTCGATACTTTGGACTTCTCTTGGCATCTCTTTACTTCAGTGTGGAATAGAAAGGACAGTTTGTGAAAGAAAGACGGAAAGAGCTGATGGTGACTTTGTGTCTCCCTCTTAATGTCCTATCAGCAGTTTGGGACGTGGTCTTAGGTCATTGTTGTTGTTGAGCTGAGGCAGCTGGGGAACACTGACCACAAGGTCATAGGCCATGTGTGCGTGTTGCTTATCTGTCTCAGTGTGTGTTTAGTCTTTAAAATGTCTGACCAGGTCCAAGTACCGAAGGGACTAGACACGTCTTGAATCTGTTATTATCCAAAGCCTCATTTAGGGAATTGAGAGAACTTTGCTTTTGGCTCGAGCTGGTGTAACTTGTGTGATTCAATGAAGAAAAAGGAATAATTGTCAAGGTTATCAAAGCAGAGTTAAAGCTTGGTTTTACTACTGCTACTCTGGGCAAACTCTGAGACGATGGACCCATGGGTACAGATATGCAAAAGGCCCCACCACCTTTCCTACATAGGAGCAAGATCAACATACTTTATAGATCCTTCGCCTCTTTTTGCCTGTGGTTGTTTTTCCCCTTGTTGTAGTTGTTTGGTGTTTCTCTGTGGACATTTGAGACTCTAGTCCTAATAGTCCTTACAGGTCTCTTTGTGGTCTCTTTGTCTCTTTGCAGCTGTTTTGCATCTCTTCGTAGTTGTTCCGGTCTCTGTATAGTCTTATTTTGTCTCTGTTGTGGTTTTAGGTTTCTTTGTGGTCATTTTGAGTGTCTCCCTGGATGGAACACGTCTCTTTGCGTGACATTTTGTAGGTGAAGGCAACGGGGACCCCTGACACTTTGAGTCCCTATGCCTTTGTCCGGTAGGCCTGTTAAAGTAACGTGTCCATGATGACTACTGATGTTTGTCTTAATATCTATAAAGAGTTGAATAATAAACTATGATAACAATTTTGATAAGCAAGCATTTCTGAGAGGCTGCAATGGTCATTGCAAAGACTGAAAGATAAATCAAAGTGATAGTTTTACTAGTTGAATCTGTGATATGATGATGATGCTGCCACAGTCGGGCATCCCCCAAGTTCTCTACCAAATTTCATAGCAATTCATCCAATAGTTGTTGCAAGATTTCACAAAAATACTAAAATGTCAACCTCATGGTGGCATGAGACAAAGCTGTCAAAGAACTCAGTAGGATTCATCCTCTGGGGATCATGATTGTCTGTACAAAAAGTCATGGCAGTCATTTGTGGAGATGTTTCAAGCTGGACCACAGAGCTTGACCGAACCAACTGAAATTGCCGATCCCGATCGTAAATTGAAATTGCCTCACCAAACAGACAACTTTTGGGAGTGTTTGAATGGCGTTCTAACTTTTGAACAAGTTGCAACTACATAGTGATTGAAAATGAATTTGGTGGATAGTTAGTCCTGTTTTGAAGCACACTGCCTCTGACCAATGATCTGGTGAGGTTTGAAGTTCATGTATGAGTGATGAAGAGAATTATCAGTTTTCTGTTTTACTTACTACCAGAAATGACCTCAGACTCATAATGAGCCTTGCCAGATCATGACGACTGCTTTTGAATATGTTTCTACTAAATCCTTCCTTCTTCTGTTTCTAGAACATTGATGAAGAGGACACACAGTTCATGACCAACTGTGCCCCTGCAGTGACGGAGAGCACACCTCGCAGACGCACCAGGATACAGGTCTTCTGGACGGCGCCGCCCACCGGGTCTGGCTGTGTTATACTGAAGTGAGTTTCATATTGGTCTTATTATGCTGTACCTTTACATAAGATTAAACTTTTCGACATTATGGTGCCGTTGTTGGAGGGTTTAGGGCTGCTTTCAAGTTGAAACATAACATTAATTACTGTGACTATTTTGAAAATTGTCCAAAATCCAATATTTCAAAGACAGCTCCCAAAACAACTTGCATTAATTGGCTATGTTGGCGGAAAACCGAAAAGAAAAACAATGAGCAAAATGATTTTGTGAATGTGTTTTCCTTTGGTATTAAACAGATGTTCAAAAGTGAGTCCAAATGAGTCCGTTCACTGATCTTGGTGTTTTGACAAAACAGAGAAGGGTTAACTGTGATAAATGACTTCACTCGAGCAAGTCTCAAGTCTCTGCAAGTTGATTTTCATGCTGTGACAAAATGTATGTAAATCAGTGGCTGTCTAAAGGAAAGTAATCAATCTAAAAGGCACATGGTGTGCTGTGGATAATTGAGAGTACTAATGGAAAGTAGTCTATTGCTCAAATTAAAAACCACCAGTATATCCATCAACTTATATAGTTCCACAACAGCAGGAGCACTTTATCTGCAGTTACTCATTGAATACTGTACGCTCATTGTTATTTTTTACAGATAGTCGTAATTTGGTTGTAGACAACGCATTAAGCAAGCTAATGCCAGGTGTTTCTCCAGAAGCCATGGCACACTGTGGCTTGTGTAAAGGGATTGGCTTTACAACAAAGAGACAGATGATGGTTACGGGGGGGCAATTTGTGGTTTGAAGCAGGTGTGACTCTAAACCTGCACTGTGTTATTTCAAGTGTGTGTGTGTGTGTGTGTGTGTGTGTGTGTAACCTAAGATTTTATGTGGCTGTGTGAGGTGGCAGCAACAACTCTGTTTCCCTGTGAAACATGATGGTGGGTTAACTGAAGCAGTGGGTGTGCTATGGATAGTAATGATAGTAAGCTCATGATTTAGGTTTTAAAGGAGATCTTTCGATAAATTGGTATTAATTGTCTGACAATGATAAATAAGAAATTGCACCGGAGAATTTAAAAGGAATGTTTGAAGTAATTTAGAAATTGTATTATCATTGTATGTTTATCCAACAGAGGCCACTGATTTGTAAAAGTGCAATAGTCCCCCCCGTAGTTTAGCTTTCTCGGTCTTGTAAGCTATTTTGGTGTTAAGCAATCTTGGAACCCAAGACGGCTATTGGTCTAAAGAATCCGTCTTTAGACCAATAGCCGTTGGGTTCCAAGGGGCTATATTTCTGGGGTTCAGGTATACCCAGCAGATATACAACTTCCTTTTCAGTGTGCGGAATTATTTACAATACAATTAGCAACTTTAGATGCGAGACTAGAGTCTAGAGACAACATCTACGACTGGATTGTTACACAAGGAGCCAGTTTAAAACCAATACAAATCTAAATCACGATAGCCAATAGGTTCCAAGATTTTGGTATTTTGGCCAATGCATTCCGCCTCATTTGCTCTCCACACGGACTGTTTACCTTCATTCAACCAAAGACCGGTCGACGTGATAAGTCAATACCACTCGGACTGCAAAATCTTGTCCCGTTGCCAACAGATTCATATGAATGGAGAATCTGTTTAAAACGGGTATGCGTTAAGCAATATGTCAATTGTCACTTTTCATAATGTCTTTGCATGAATCTAATGCATACTTTTTTACATCAGACCATATGTACATATACGCTAGAGTTGTTCCAGTACTGATCCCAGTATCGGCATCAGCTCAGTCATGCTACACAGGAATATCACGCGTCACTCGCGACCCAATCCATAGATCCTGTCCTGACGTCGGTACTCAACAGAGATGAGAAAGAAGGGAGATGGTTCACCAGTTGTCAGCCCGAGAAAGAAAATCCAAAATGTCATTCTAACTAAATGTCAATGTAGCGCCGTCTTTCTTCTTTCTCATCTCAAAGTTTAACGTTAGCCGAAGCTAGCAAGATGTCAGCAATTTGGCAGTAGCTTTAACTAGAAAATACCATGAGTAAAACAGTGACGTGTACAGTGCGAAAGGCTTTAATTGATTTATTAGTTCATGTTTTACAAAGGCTTTAACCTGAGCTAGGCCGTGCTGCAGTCATATCTCATCCATACCAGGTTAGATGTATACAGCTGTTAAACATAAATAAAGTATTTTCTGTTTCACAATATTCCCTGATTAAAAGTCATTGGTGCATTACATTTACAGAGGCTATAATCGCATCCAGAGTTGCTTATTTCTGTTTAGCGTATGCACCGTCACCTCAGAAGTTTAGCCCCTGGACTACAACACTTTGACGTTCACGTCATGATGAAGTTATTCGATCTTAATCTCGTTCTTACAAGAGCCACAGGCTGTTGTGGAATCAAGAAAAAAACATTTGGTAGAAAACAAGAGAGAACAAGAATGCACGAGACTTCAGAGAAAGAAATAAGGAATTGAGATTTACAAAGAAGAAAAAAAGATTTATGAAAAACAGCCGATAACTTGGAGAGAACACGCCTGTCTGCCTCGCTCCCTCTTTCTCCACAGTCCTGCTTTCTTCCCCTCTCTCTCTCTCTCGTTTCCTTCTCCTCATCCAACTTCCCGAGGGGAATAACTCCCCGACATGCATCTCTTCCTCCTCTGAGCGAGATGCTATAACTTGCCCTTACCTCCACAGTGTACTCACAGCTGCTACTTTTAATTTATCTGCTGCTGCCATGTGACAGATGGCACATTGCCACCCCAGTGTTTGCTAGTCCAATAAATCTAGTCCTGCGTGGGGAACATCTGCTATGCAAATTCACCTCGTATTACTGTCGCTTTTGTCTGTCAGCGGTGAGATAGAGATTTAGCGTTACCTCATCTTACGTGTACGGCTTTATATCTCACTCTGTCTCCTTCCTTAACTGTCCTCTCTCTGCTGTTGTAACTTGCTTGTCACTTTGTCTTTGTTGACAACGTTCTTCTGTTTTTCCCATGGTGCTGCTGGCACAGTCTTCAGAAGCAAGTTCACATCAGTCTGGGAGGAGATACTTTATATGCTATAAAACATAACTTTAGTGGACAACATTAGCAATCTCCTGTGAATCATGTCTCTGCCATACTAGCCAGTGTTACATGGACACATTACAGAACGGGCCTAAGGGAACTGGCACTCAAAGAGACAAGTAGCAACAGTAGAAGAGACTCCAAACGACCAAAAAGAAATATTACATGACTACAAATAGTCACAAAAATACTGCAAAGAGACCAAAACAACTACAAAGAGATGCAAAATAGCTGCAACACAAAGATATTCACAAAGAGACTCACAAAGACTATGGTTATGGGCAAAATACCCACTAAGAGACAAAAATGATCTCAAAGAGAGGCAAAACAACTACAAAGAGATGCGAAGCAACCTCAAAATGACTACAAAGAGACACAAAACAGCTACAAAGAAAAGCAAAATGACTTCAAGAGATGCAAAGCAACCTCAAAAAGACTCAATATGACTACTAAGAGACACAAAACAACTACAAAGAGAAGCAATATGACTACAAAAAGGGGCAAAGCAACTACAGACAAAAATGATCCGCAAAAAGACCAAGACAACTTTCAAGACACAAGACACAAAACCACATTAAGATGTGAAACACACAATTGAGACACAAAACAACAACAAAAAGAGGCTTTACCACTATAAAGTATGTGGGGTGAGTTCACAAAAGGATTGTGCAGCTTTTGCTCAAAACCTGTGCGAATAAGTCAAAAGGAAACTGTAAGCGTAGAATGCACCTTTGCCAAGTAATTATTGTCTTGGTGCTCATTGTTTGTGGAAAATAATCTTTTTAACCTCTCTGTGAGAAATAACTCTTAAAATGTCAAAAAGTATTTATTGAACAGACACGTAATTCAGCTGAATGGATAGAGCTCTTTCCCCACAGATGGTTCGGAGGTCTAACAACAAAGAAAGGTTTCCCCCCTCCCCTTCACAGGCGTCCTCCTCTGTCCGCCGAGGCATCCACCAAGGCCAAGGTCTCAGCCTTGGTATTGTCTTCATGTGAAGAGGGTTACGTGGTGAGATCAGGATGACACTACAGCAAGCCAAACATGAAAATACCTTCGATATGATAACATTTATTATTTGGGTTTGGATGAGTTCAGATGGCCTCGTCTGCATAAGTTCAGGTTTAAGAGATGCCAGTTACATATAAAAGAACAACATGATAAATTGCCACAATACTCATATTTGAATGAGGCAATATGCATTTCTATGCAGATGACATCATTGCAAAAACTCACAAATTCACAAAGATCCATGCAAATAGCCACATGCACTTACAGTGAAATTATTACCATCTTTAGAGACTTGATGGTCACTGAGGCGCATTTATAAAGGCTGTCCACTCAAAGTGTATTTCTGGATGCCTTAGCCTCAAGTGCATTTATAGTTTGCCACATGGATAATGGAAATCAGATGCAAAAAAGGCAAATTGCACTCAGCTGCAAAACTTTATGGCCGTGTTTGCGCTGTAATATCATTAGCGCCACATCTTTTGAAAAGTGGACCTCGAGACGGGGAAGATAGTGGTTGCAAATGACGCGCAATTCAGGGTGCAGTCAGCAGCCACAATCCATTCTTTGTGAATTTGCCCCATGCTTCTCGCTCCATGTCTAGGAATGGTGGTGGGGCCTTTTGCATGTATGTGCCCAAAAGAGAGAAAAAAAGAAACTTCAGCTGTGAAGCTTCACACCAAAGCTCTCACATTTTCACTACGTTCCCACATCATCCAGTATCAATGGAAAGTTTCGCCACGACTGGGAATGCTTATTCTTCCCCAGTCTCTACTCTGTTATAGACTATATGTTGCCAGTCCAGGACCTCAAACGAATCGTCTCTCAGCTCATTCCAAGAAGCTTCAAATACAACTCTTTACAGTTGGGAGCGATCCAGCACGTTTTTCCTCTACTGTAAAAATCTCATGTGTCCCTTCAATACGCACGTTTTTTTAATACGATTCCAACTTCAACATCTGCTATATCAACATCAATGCAATTATTTTTTTAGGAGGAGGGGTAACTAAGCTGTTAGGACGGCTGTAGCACTTAAAAAGATGAACTGATTCTATAACCTGCTTTTCTAGAGATTTAGGCGTTTTTACACAACTACTAAGACCCCTTTTTAATGAAAAGGAAAGGGAATAGTGACATATTGGGAAATATACTTATGCTTTTTTCTTTCTGAGAGTTAAGAAGATTGACACCAGTCTCTGTAAGGCTGTAGACCTGCAACCAGTTAGCTTAGCTTTGCATAAATTCCGTAAACGGGGAGATTCAGCTAACAGCAAGGCATTATGGCTGCCTTAAAGTAGTTCAAATAGTGTTTAAATAATCCTCAATCCTATTTTTAAAGGAATCTGCAAATGAATCGCTTATGAATATAACAGCCGTGTACAAGACAATGCTACTCTTTCTTTATCACAAGCCGTGAGACTCCACTTGTTCACCCTCAGTTAAACGATGTGCGAGCTGAACACCTGAAAGAAGTCAGCTGTTCCCGACGCGCTCATCCGTTTCTTGGCAAGCGGAGCATGTCGGCAGCTTTGAAAGAAAGCCCTCTCCATCATGCGCTATCTCTGCTCGTCTCGGCCGTTTACTGGCACAGGAACTAACAACTGCTTCAAGAAAACAACGTGTAACTTTTCTCCTCGAGGCAGGACGTGTACCGTCAGGCCTGCCCTCCTCCCCCGCAGTTGGTCCAGTTTTTTGCCCCGGCTCTTGTCATTCATCCTACGGAGCCGTTTGCCTCCAAACAACATGTAGCTGGAGGCGGAGGGAACCGGCGAATGAGAAGCCTCCGCAGGCGCTGAAGAAGTCCGTGCTTGTTGTGTTAACCGTGTTCTTAACTTTCCTCTCCTCCTCCGTTCCTGCTGTTCTTGTTCTTCTTTACCTATTTTTGTGTATGTACTACTTATTGTTAAATATGATTCCATCATCCGAGTTTTATTGAGCTTTTACCAGAGTCATTACCTCAGGCAAAAAGTGAAGCTGGTGTTCAACTTTTTAAAATATTATATGTGTGTTTGAAGTCATATCAACCCATGATTGATTTGGTTTATCTAATACAAATCCAGTATTAAATCTGCTCTTCTAGTCAAATCCCTTATTGGATCAAATGAAGTTTTAGCTTTCAACATGCAAAAGAAACTACATTTAGAAATAACCCAAAGATTCAATTTAGATTTGTAATTGGTTCTTTTTGACAGCCTAATTAGTGTTCACAACATGCATCTGCAACCTGAACTTGAGATATGTTGATTACGTAACAGAAATAATGGGTGCAGCTGATTAACATTTCTACGCCAAAAGTTGACCATTTTTCATCAGTGATTTGTTGGTTCTGGTGAAAGCTTGATTAGGCCGGCTGAAAATGAGAAGCCTGCTGATGTTACGTTGCTCTTCGCTTGTAAAAATGAGCCGGGAAGTTGTTGCTTTGTAAGCCTTGACGCTTAATGAATCTGTGCATTTTTTCCAACTGGGAACCGTTCCCAACACGTAAACGGCTGCAAATGTACTGATGTAGCACATAACAGATGTTGTGTTCCACTGGTTAGTTTCTCATCAATGCTGTTAAACAGAACTTTGTTTGAAGGTCACCCCATGAGCCAACTATATATAGTATTTCCTGTAGTAATGGTTTTATTTAAACTAAAATATATTGCACATTACATGTGCATCAATGCTGTTAAATGTGTTAATGGTTTCACCATATAGTGCACATCCTGGAAGCCACTTGGGGGGAGGGAGCAGAACCATATTAACGACAAATTGTCACCTTATAAAGTTCTTGCGATGCGTTTGTAATTTGTTAACAAATTGAGCAATACTACGTCTACTATTCCAACCCCTGTCTTCTAAAAATGGCGTTCCCATTCAACTAAACTGCATTCTCAATTACGTTCCTAGGGAAACGTATTTCTCTCGGATTGTTAAGTTGTTTAAAGTTAAGATCTTGCATTTTGTGTTGATTTTTGGCGCTCCCTGACGACCCGAGTCCCTTTAGAAAACCTCTTATTTCACTGCAGCAGAGTCTGACAGTCTCAGGTTTGACAACCTCTGTAGATGAAAACAGTTGAAAGTTTGGTTTATATCTTGAGACTGTATGGTTAAAAAAAACAACCTGATTACACTTCTTCTTCATGGGGGAAACTGTCAAATCTTCCCAGACTGCTTTAATAATGGTGAGTCGTCCCCCCTACACACACACACACACACACACACAACTTCCCTCTCCTTTCTCCATCTTCAAAGCATCATCCAGCGTCAACTTCTGCATGCTATGAGGAGCATTTTCAGCAGAAGCGCTTAAATTATATTTCTTCCTTGTTTTGACTCTTTTTCTTCTCTTTCGCAAGCATGGCGTGCCCGTATACACGAGCGCCAATGCGTGAGCTTGTGAGTGTGAAGGGTGTGCATTTGTTATTTTGTGATTTCCACCCCAGGTCACCAAGGTCCCTCTGGTAGCACTGATGAGCTCAGCCTAAATCTATACTTTAGTCTCCAGAAAGTCCTGGAAAAAGTTCCATCCGGAGCCAAAAAGAGACAGACAGAAGGATGAGAGAAAAGTGAGTGTCCGCGAGTAGAAAGAGGGTGAGGTTCTGCCGTCCCGTTGATCACTCCTCATCTCGTTATCTAGCTCCCACTTAACGTTCCTCCTCTCGCTCCGTCGCTGCCCTCCGGCCGTCTGTTCCATCACGTCTTCGCCTCACGCCGACCTTCCAGCTGGTTCTTCCCATCAGTATTCTGCCGCTGTTACTTTGGAGCGCTCCGGGACGAGGAAGAGGCCACCAGTCGTCTGTTCGCTCGGTGACAACACAAGTTTAACTGAGAGACTCCGGGAAAGATGCTTGACAGCGTGATCTAAACTGTTGTGTCTTGACGCAGTCGCAGGCAGAGACGAGCCTTTTTGTATCGATCACAGGGACTAGATTATTTCAAGTGTGCTCAGCTGTCGGAAAGCCGGCTGCCTGGGCTGCTGTTTGATGTCAACTGTGAAGACCCACGAATAAGGAATACAGAAGTAAACTCGAGCTGATATGAATCCATTCTCTCTGCATCCCTTATTGTTTTGTGGGACAGCGAGTTTGTCAGTTTGACGCTTCGATGCCTAGTTGCATCGAGATTCATGCACCCAGAGGATGATTGTTAATGACTTTTATGAGCTCTTGACTAGGCCTGGTGAATATAGCGATGTAATATCGATATCACGATATGAGACTATGTATGGTCTTAGATTTTTGATATCGTAATATTGGAATAAGTGTTGTCTTTTCCTGGTTTTGAAGAGGCTGCATTACACTAAAGGGATGCCATGTTCTGAACGTACCAGTTGCTTCTACAAACTTGATTAATGAATATTCATCAAAGATCTCATTGTGTAAATATTTAGTAAAATCACCAGCGGTGAACCCGACATTATTGTTGGAACTGTTGATTTCAAGGTGTTTGATCACAAATATTGTGATATTTGATTTTCTCCGTATCGTCCAGCCCAACCTTTGACAAGCAGTGGTGAAATGTGAGCATTCGACTTCTATCTAACCTCCACCCTGAGCTAAAAACATGGTTCACAATGCAGCTTTCAGCCATCAAAAAAGCCTCCTACGCTACATTTTAGCAATGCTAATGCCATTAATGCAGCGATCATGGTCCCCAGAGAATGAATCATAATTTCTTTTACTCTTACTGACTTTAATGCCGCCCGTAGTATGAATTGTTATAACTTTGTAATTAGGCGTGTACAATTAAGTTTCACGATATTATGATTTGTGATACTGTCAAAAACTATAAATTTTAAATAAATGTTTTACATGCAAAGATTGGTATCAGACAGGGGCTCAGATTGCACAAAAAGTATTGATATGATGTGGCATGTTACAATGATAAATGCAAATTTCTTTATATTATAAATATATCAAATAAGGTTTAAACAAATTGCAATATGTGGCCTTACTTTTGATTTTGTTTCATTGAAGTAGTTGTAACTATGTTCTAAAGTGTATCAACTCGTCCTCTGTTGCTGCCGTTTGAACAGGTCGTCATTATAAATGAGAATTGATTCTCAGTTGATTAAAATAAAATAAATGTAATATGGTATTGCAATATATCGCAATATATTAGCCCCTGTATCATGATATTGTATCGCAGATTCTTGCCAATACACATCCCCAATTGTAAGACCTTTACATCTAGTAACATTACCATTTTTTAATTGTGCTATACTTTGATTTATGACCTAATACCTGGAAAACTAAAGACCTTCTCATCATCCTCATACTGGACTTTGGGTGGACTATGTCGGTAATTAGCAAATAGTAGCACGCTAACACGCTAAATTTCTTACTGCATTAGCAGGGCCATCCAACTGGCATTGGTACCACCGATTGTAGAGCCCTGCCACATGCTTTTCATCCAGTATTTCCCAATTTAGAGTGGGAACGGGAAGGTTCATTTGGACTTTTTTGGTCAATCGTGTTTCAGAATATAATTAGATTTAAAATGAGAGGTAATATTTTTCCCAAAATGTTTTTTTTTATTCATTGAAGACCTTCTCCACTGGTGTCGAGTCAAAATGTCCCCTTGAACTAAAATGAATACGCTATTCACCAAGTTTTAAGGCCACAGATATTCAGACAGCGGATGTTAAAGTCATGTTTTAGCAAACGTCAAAGTCTAAGGAGAGACTTTAAATAAGCACAGAGTGCAATGGAAGAATCATATCATAATTATACTCAAAAATGGAATGACATTGGCGGTATTTATTAAAATGTGAACCGTACTTAAAGACCATGTCTTTTAATAAACATTACAGCTGAATATATCCTTATTTTACTCATGTTGGCATTTACCCATGAAATCCCCAAGCTTACCTTTTTTCGTTTTATAAACTTTATGCTTTTAATTCCTAACATATATAAGTATCAGGAGGAATTGATTTCTGTCTTTGTAATTGATTTTTTACAAACTTGTAATATTTATTCATATTCTACAGACCCTTTCTGGCCAAATTTATAATTTGGATAAAGAGGAGCAACTTTATAGAAATCATTTTTTCATTTAGCGAGGAATTCTGTGTCCTTACCAATCAATTAACAATTAGTGTTTTGGTTGTCTTGTACGGTCTACACACTCATTTTCTTTGTATATATGGAAATAAATAACCACATAATAAAAGAAAGTGGGATCTTTTTAGTTTTTCTTTACAGTAACTTGAAGTGGGAACTTGAAGTCGGGGTTTCTCCTCTTTGGTGTTTACCGTTGCAGTCAGGAGCACTTGACATGGAGAGAAAACATGATTGTATGAACAGTCACATGGATGCATTTGTTGGCGTTCCCGTCTGGATCCAAACAGCATGGAAGTGCCATCCAGGCCCCTCAGGGTACACAGAAGAGAAGGCAGCCGACATGTGGATATATATATATATATATATATATATATATATATATATATATATATATATATATATATATATATAATGCATGAGGCGAGAGATGCTAACAGAGAGACGTTTAATAAAAGAAACTGAACAGAGGGAGGGGGGTAGCAGTATGGCAGGTCGGTCAAAGATGGGTAAATATAGATATGGAGGAATTAATATTCTTTGTTTAAAGTGCGTCTAGATTAGCGTTTATCACCAATACATGTTTTCTGTCGTTTCGTTATTTCAATGTTTATTCAGAGTACAGCGCCGTCTTAGAGGCATCTGGTTTACACGGGGCTGCCAAACATTTACTGAACATCAGCAAGTGCCGGTGGCAACATCGCCACCGCAGCTGGACGGGTGTGCTGCTTGAATGAACGGTCGTAGAGAGAGAGAGAGAGAGAGAGAGAGAGAGAGAGAGAGGACGTCGCCTACGAGAGGGTTGGCTCACTCAATGCGAGAGTCCAGATCTAAAGGGAGACGCCTGGTGCCGACTCCCACGATCAAGAGGGGAAATGGCAAAGGAAACGGCAGCGAGCGAATCTCATCGTCGGGGAGATTTTGACATTGGATGTCAAGGAGGGAGAGCTGCAGGCGAGACGCTGCTCTCTGTGATGAAGTCAAGTAGCTTGGTTGAACTGTCTTTTATGATTTATAAGTTGTTGGAGTTAAACACGGTTTAATGTGTGGCCATCAGCAGAACCATACTGATAAATACAGGATGGGACAAGGGACATAGGAGGGGAAACACTATTAACAAGAAGCGTATCGCCCACTCTCCGGCTCCCCCTCAGGTGAATACTGGTAGCTCTGCCAGCACTGTTGCCATTGTTCGCACTGTTAGCACCGTTAGCCTCTAGCCGCCGGCTCAGCCGTTGCCATGTTGAAAGCCGCGCAGAGGCAATCCTTCAATCATAGACATACTCTGAATTTAAAATTGACAATTTAAAAAAAATTGGGCTCCATAGCTAATCTCCCCATTCATGACAGCCATTCATAACGGCCACTGCACTAGTAGTAAATGAAGCCCACAGAGAACGATTACCCAACTCTGCAGTTCCCCCTCACCTCTACAGACAGTGTGTGTGTCTTTCAGCTTGTTGTTTTGGTTTTACAGCCCTCAACTTTATTGTTTTGGTCAGAAAAAGTCATATAAAGCCACGATGCACTACCTGCCCAGCATCAAGCGGCACAAAGACAACGACATACTGGAGCGCTTAGCGGGTAAAGAACCAGATGCTTTTCTCAGGAGTTGGTAGAGACTGTAAATGAATTATCTGTGCCTGCTGGATCTGTAAATAAACAGATTTTCTAACGCATTGCAAACTATATAAGGCGATGAAATGTCAGTCTTAGTTTTGCAACGAGCTCCACTGCCTCAAAGTGGCCTTAATAAAAAGTCAAATGAAAAGTCAATAATTGCCAAGTTTTAAACTTTCACAGACTGTTTAGAGTAGACGTTTAAATGTGGAATTCTGAAAAATTGTAATTTAATTAATTCAAGTTGATGCCTGGTTTAAAACACATTTGTATAGGCTCAGGCATCTTAAACAGGCTTTGGTTAAACTAATTTTAAATTATGACTTAAGTGGAAAATGAATAATGTGAGTTAGCAACTCGACACCGAAGATTTTTAAGATTAATGGGAAGTAAACACATTTTAGACTCTAGCTCCATTGCTATATATAAATATATATTAGTAATCTATGACCTCTTTAGGACCAGAGGGAAATGCAGCAGCGCTGTTAGAACTTGTTCCCTCCCACACACATCTCTATTACTGGCTGCCTTCTCTGAGGTGCAATGGCCTGTAATTGACACATTTTCAAAATAGAGCCGAGAAGACTCGCTTAAGTGATGCACAGATTGAACAGACAGGTCTGGTGAAGAGGGGCTATCTTAAATAGAGACAGGCAGGAGGTGTAACTGTAGGTGTGAATCATATTTCACTCAAATCTCACAGTGAACAGATGGAAAAACGTCTTTCAAAATGGCCAGATGTATCGTTGGATTTATTGATGGATTTATTTGACGGATAAACCACTTGACCAATGGCCTCATTGAAACTATTAAAAAAACTTATTTAGCTCTATAATTCTGTTTCGTTCCCTTTTGTTTTTCAATTTCATGCCCAAGCAGTCAACCCATGTTGCGGGGTATATTGCACTATTCAGTCTGTGTAGGATTTATAGGAGCAATATAACAGATAACTCCTACTTAATGGCGGCAGTCCCTCCTCCCTCCTCTGCCTCCACAGTCAGTGTTGTTCAGCTCACTTTCATATCACGTCTCTGAGAGACGAGAGCTGACTGCTGTGACACAAAGACTGCATTTAGAAAAAATAGCAGTGATGCAATTGCTACATACTTCAATTTATGTAATACAAATATATATTATACAGTATTTTGATGACATTATTTTAGATATTCATATAATATAAGCCTTGCGTATCCTTAGACTTTTCAACTGCTGTCCACAAACTTTGCTTCTACTGAAGATTCAATTCAATTTATTTTGTACAGCCCAAAATCACAAATTGACCTCAGAGGGCAAGATAGAAATTCTCAAATGTAATTTGGGGACAGAGAAATTAATTGTTACATTACATCTAGAATTATCAACTCAAAATGAATATTACCTGAAGCTACTGTAAGATATGAGGATACCACAAATCTCGTCTAATTTCTTCTTCCAGGCCTACTTCAGCATGTTTTCATTTATAATTATTCAGTCAGGCTACGTTCAGGGTTGAGTGAACATAGGGCTGATGGAACATAAGGTTGATGGAACGTAGGGTTGAAGGAACAAAGGGCTGAAGGAACGTAGGGTTGACGGAAAATTTGATTTAGGGAACATAGGGTTGAGTGAACATAGGGCTCATGGAACATATGGCGAGGAAACATAGGGTTGAGTGAACATAGGGTTGAAGGAACATAGGGCGAGGAAACACTGTTGAGTGAACATAGTGCTCATGGGCGAGGAAACATAGGGTTGAAGGAACATAGGGCGTGGAAACATAGGGTTGAGTGAACATAGGGTTGAAGGAACATAGGGTTGAAGGAACATAGGGTTGAGTGAACATAGGGGTGAAGGAACATAGGGTTGAGTGAACATAAGGTTGAAGGAACATAGGGTTGAGTGAACATAGGGGTGAAGGAACATAGGGTTGAAGGAACATAGGGGTGAAGGAACATAGGGTTGAAGGAACATAGGGGTGAAGGAACATAGGGTTGAAGGAACATAGGGTTGAGTGAACATAGGGGTGAAGGAACATAGGGTTGAAGGAACATAGGGGTGAAGGAACATAGGGTTGAAGGAACATAAGCTTGAGTGAACATAGGGCTGAAGGAACATAGGGCGTGGAAACATAGGGTTGAGTGAACATAGGGGTGAAGGAACATAGGGTTGAAGGAACATAGGGCTGAAGGAACGTAGGGTTGACGGAACATTTGATTTAGGGAACATAGGGTTGAGTGAACATAGTGCTCATGGAACATAGGGCGAGGAAACATAGGGTTGAGTGAACATAGGGTTGAAGGAACATAGGGTTGAGTGAACATAGGGGTGAAGGAACATAGGGTTGAAGGAACATAGGGCTGAAGGAACATAGGGTTGAAGGAACATAGGGCTGAAGGAACGTAGGGTTGACGGAACATTTGATTTAGGGAACATAGGGTTGAGTGAACATAGTGCTCATGGAACATAGGGCGAGGAAACATAGGGTTGAAGGAACATAGAGCTGATGGAACATATGGTTGAGTGAACATAGGGTTGAAGGAACATAGAGCTGATGGAACATAGAGCTGATGGAACATAGGGTTGAGTGAACATAAACTTGCTCCCCTCTAGGGTAGGGTAGTCTCGGGTAGTTTTTCCTGGCCACAAAGCCTATAAGACTCTTATAGTGGCTCTCCGTTGCACCAGCATCTGTTTATATTGGCAACCATTTGTTACATGGACATTTTTATCCACGTATTTCTCCTTTGCATGCATTCTTATCTCTTTGTTTATTTATTCATTTTTTTCTGGTTATCACAACTTGAACTACAACAACTATAACAATTTGAAGCCAATAATCAAACATAACTGAACATAAAATTTTATACATATGCACATACATGCATTAATACATACATAAATAGATATAATATATATTTACAGCCTATTTAACAAGTAAATAACAAATAAATAAAACAAGATCCAGTACCAGCCTGTGATATAATCAGCAGTGCTGCAGCATACACACACCCATAACCCTGTCACTGCCTTGCATATATAAAGGTTAAGAGACTGTATTTCAGCCTGCCGTCCACCTTCAGACAGGAAAGATCCTGAACCGTTTCAGGCTCTCTGCAGATCTTTTTTTTTCCGTTGCTGCAGTGGACCATATCACAGGGCCATAGTCCACGTGTCAGAAGCAAGACCTGTACAACAAGTCATGTCAGAACCTAAATATAAACCAAGATAGGTGCTGTTTTCCCCAGCAGAGCAAACTAACAGGTGATGTTAGTTCTGAAATGTAAAACAAGGTTTGTGACAGAGGTGAGGTATTTCATCTGAGGAAAATGTAGGTGCAAACTTACAGAACTTTTTTAAAAGGGAATGTAAAAGTACTGGGATTGTTTGTAAAACTATTGCAAACGTATTGTTAAAGTGTTGCAAGGCCTTATTGTTGCCCTGACAATTTTTACATCTTCCTTTTCACCTCAGAATTTCCATAGGAGTGGCATCACACCGCTTTACAGCTCTGTCTGCGCAATATGAGAAATGTATTTCATTTTTTTACTGAAGAGGAATGTAACTGCCTTTTGGTAAAACAACCTATTTTCGTTAGTACGGTTTCCTTTCCAGTCAATATTACTTCATAAGTTACAATTGGGGTCTGTGTAAAGATCTATATTCCAGCGCTGTCTCTCCTGCATGTCCGTGGGCATGATCGCTCTGTTACATTTAGTACTGCCGCAGTGTGATTGAGTCATGAGGTCCTGTGAATGCGGCGCTGTTTCTGTGGAAAAGATGTGGACTTCGTGTCCACTATGAAACATCAGGGAACTCATTACCTTCTCCTCTCACCGAGGATTACATGGATCAGATGTTGGGAAAAAAAAAAAACACACACCACAGTATTATCCATCTAATACACTTTTTGCACCTCTCTTACTATCCAATTCATAATGTATTTTTCTTCCTCCTGCCCACTCTGTCTCTCCAGGGCCAGTATTGTCCAGAAGAGAATCATTTATTTCCAGGATGAAGGCTCTCTCACCATTCGACTGTGTGAGAAAGGTAATGACAGCTGCCCGTCATCTTCTCTTTTCGCCCATTATGGTGCCATTATCCCTTGTTCCATCTGCTGTTACACACCCCCCCCCCCCCCCCCTTTGGAGCAGAACAGCTCCCAGCCTTTCATACCTTGTTTAAAAAAAAAAATATGAAGCCAACAGAGACAGTAGGGAAAACTGTGAGAACAATGAATCATGGATGTCCTGGGAGTCAATGTATTTAAATATACCTTCCACAGCTTTTATGTTACCTGTGGTTTCGCTGCAGAGAAAAGTGCCACGCCAGATTTGGGGAGCTGTCCGCCCGTCAAATGAACGCCAGTGAGACAGCAAGGCGACAGGACTCTTTCAGCTCCGAAGCTCACGTTTACTGTGCAATAAAAAAAAAAGCCTGGACGTGTGTTTCAAACTTCATCTCAGGGGATTTTGACTCATTAAATCTTCCTCTCCTCTCCCAAATCTAATTTCCATGCTATTATGCAAGCCAATCAAGCCACCTTGTCTCCATACGTGAGGCGCCTCCGATGTTTGACTCATCCCGCTATAACTTAGATGTCAAGTGAGGATTTTCTTCCGAATAATTTGGCGACTCATAAATATTCAAGTACTCCCCTTGACCTATCTTTGCAAAACATTGGTCGGGACCAATATTTGAATATGTATGAGTCTGCGTCAAAGCTAATGTGTCATTTAAATACCAGTTTATTCCAGGGATGTTTGTTTTTGTGACACTCACTGGGTCCAAATTGTAGTCATTTCACTGGTAATTTATGCAGGTGTTCATTAATGTCAAAGCTTGCACACTGGCGGATCTCTGTTGGCCTGTTAGCTCCTGAACTCTGCTTTCTATCATTTATTTGGCTCGTGCATTGTCTATCCTGAAAGTTGTGTTTGTTCATGTTCACGTCCCGTCTCCCTGCAGAGCGTGTGTTCGGCGAGGCCACGGAAGCTCCGGCTATGGAGTGCTGCGCCTGCGGAACAGCCAAGTACAGACTCACCTTCTTCGGCAACTGGTCAGAGAAAGTACATCCCAAAGACTACCCGAGTGAGTTCAAACCGTTGGCCACCACCGGTCAAAGAAGTCTGGAATGCGCCACTGGGTTGTAGAAAACAACAAAGTCGTCTTACTGAAATACCAACGTGTACAAACATTGTTTGACATTTTGAACATACAGTCAGCAGCTGGTTAGTTAGCTTAGCATAACGACTGGAAACAAATCATGATCGACCACCTGCAGGGAAAGCGACGTAACAGGATGTGACGCACATTTTAGTTGACAAAATATTAAAACATTTTTTTTATTTTCAGCGACACAGTATCGCCTCAAACTCCAAGATAATTGGTGTTCCCGTTGAAAGATTGTCCACTGTGCAAAAATAACCATTATTTATTTACATTTTTTGAGTTACCTCTTCGTGTGGACGCTGGTAGATGCATACGTTAATAAACGATGACGTAGACGCCCGCTTCGGTACTTGATTGGTTCTTGGCAGTCACGACGTGTCCTTCCCTGATCTATCACGTGACCCTTACCCAGAAGCTCACAAACAACAGCCTTGATTACCGATGGACTACCAGGTTAATTCAACATGGACAGCTGATTACAGGCGTTGCTGACCTTGTTGTCTTCACTAGCAGCTATTTTTCAGTTAAATTCCTTTTCTTATTCATGCTTATTTTGTTCTGCACAACTATTGTGAATTCCACACATAAACTATAAAGGAACAAAACATTGATTGCTCTCCAGTAGGGCAGAGACTTCAGCCTGCAGCAGACCTACGAGTGAGAACAGACAACAATGAAACGAGTGAGAGATGTGTGTTCACCACATTTATGGACCATAATCTAGTAAACCTTTATGTGTAAGTGTTGATTTTAAAGTAAGTTTGATGAGGGAGAGAGAGAAAGACCCGCAGCGCTGTAAGTCTGAAAAATAAAACTTCTAAAACTTTCCATGAACCGTCTGTTTGAGTTCATAGAGGAAGATTTTAGAGAAGATCTTAAGTATCAAACACGACCTTTCATTATTAAAGACTACTTTATTACTCTGTCCTATTTTTTTTAACTAAGCAACCGATCTACTTCCTGACACCCACCCGCATGCCCAGTGTACGTGAAGAGTCGTGTGATATTGGTTTTCAGGCGTGTTAGTCTGGACGGAGATCATTTCTAAAACACGGGTTGCCGACCCCTGAGCTAGCTGATCAGCTAATGTTCACCCCTTTCTTGACTTGCTTATCAGAATTCAAACCACTCAAAGCTGAATGACAAAACAACAACAAGTAAAATGTTTTTCAGGACGAGCCAACCACTGGTCGGCTCTGATCGGTGCGTCTCACTCCAGAGGCTACGTCCTCTGGGAGTACGGGGGCTACGCCAGCGAGGGCGTCCGTCAGGTCGCTGAGTTCGGCTCCCCCATCAAGATGGAGGAAGAGATTCGACAGAAGGTATCGGATGTCACTCCTTTTTATGATGTAACTGCACTATGTCCATGTCTTTCCACGTGTTTTCCTAGAGTCGTAATGGTTTAAACCCAAGAGCTAATGGGACGCACTAAAAAAAAAATTATAATATATACATACTTATACTCCAACCTTCATCAGCGCAGACAGAAGATACAGTATCATCATTATATACGCTCATTTGTCGGGGGCTATTACGACATACTGAGAGGTTAATGACAGGCTGAGGCAATAAGAATCCATGACGACACACAAACACACACAGTCATTTCTGTCAAAATGGCAGCTGATGAATGTGCAATATAGTGAAATTCTCATTTCCACATTGGGCAAAGCGTTCTCAAAGCAACGCGGGGGCGTCTTCATAGTCTCACCGTCCCGTTCTTCTTCTCATTAAAGCAGATGCACATTGACAGTGCTTGTTGCTGGATTGTGCTCCAAATCAGATTCCTTTGGAAAACATCAGCAGACTTACTTTTGAGCGAACTATGCCTTTAGGGGATCAGATGTTTTTGGAAGTGCATCCACTGGATATTACCCCGAGAGGACGGGCTGTTGCCTCAGTTGTGCGCGCATGAGAGGACACAGCATGTGTGCATGCAGGTGAGACAAATGCTTAGATGTCTATTGAAATCCTTAAAGGATTGGGTAACGTGATAACATGTACTGTGAGGAGATAGAAATTGGTCCAAAGTTATTTTGGGAAACCATTTATAGCATGCTACGAAGCTACTCCTTTAAGTTGAAGCTTGAACGCACCTCCTCCGAATGAACTAGAACTGATGTGAAAATAGTGTAGTTCACCATGTTACATAGTAGACGACTTGAAGTTCACTCACCGAGCCTCTGCTGTCTCCCTTGAGTGTTAAGCTGCTAATCTTACTGTACAGCAGTTGTACTTTAATCTTCCAAAATCTTCTGACATGTTAAATGTGTTTTGGTATCACAATCATCCAATCAATCGAGGGTGGCTCGTTTTCTCACAGATGCATTAAGGGAACGGGGGTATGCCATTGGTCAGACGGACATTTCTTTCCATAGTTTTTTGCAGTTTGAATTTTGAATAAAAAGAGAAAGGCTAGCTCTGACGCTATGTTGTTCCATTGTCCCTCTATCTTAAACCCTTTCTCCACCAGATGAGTTTCAGCCATGTGTTTCATGAATCTCCGTTTCAGCCATAGTGTGTATATGAAGTAACCGTGACGTCACCCATTGGTTTGTTTGGCCACACTTTTTTAGGCAACCAAAATGATTACGATTAACTTTCATAAACACATAAAAACCGACTGTGAAAGGGATAACGTTTTAAGACGAAAACAAGACTACCGTGGTAGAGACCTGTCAATCACAAGGTAGCCCCGTCCCTAAAGCATCCCCTGCTTTATGGTGTGTTTGACTCTAAATGGACCATAATGTACTAAATGAACATCATACTGTATTGAAGAAGACTGTAAACTAGAGATTGAGACCATAAACTCATGTTTACAATGTTTACTGAGGGAATAAATCAAGAGAGAAGTAGAGTCATTTTAGACTAGACTTCTATACAACCAGAGGAGTCGCCCCTGGTGGACACTAGAGAGAATGCAAGTTTAAGGAGCGACCAGCTAATACTGAGCTATAGTTGTACGCATGATGAATGGAATTAGTGATACATTAGCCCGTTGGAGGCAGTGTTGCATATCATTGTTATGTATCTACAATCAGTTTCTCAAATGATCACAGTGTAAAATAATATTGTGTTAGAAGATCCATGTGGACCAACCCTAATCTTTATGTGACATGTGTGCTGAGGCCACAGTGTGAGGTTGTCTCCGTGAGTCCTCTCGCTGCCACTCCGTCTCTCTCTATGTGAGCTCTGAAAGGTGTGTCTTGGCCATTTGCGAGGGAACAATAGCATGTTGTTAGTGGGCTGTCAGTATGGTGTGTGCCTGTCAGTTTAGGTTTGGGCTGTTGTGTGGAGACATTAGAGTCTGACGGACAGCCCTAACTCCTCTCATGGCTGGCTCTGTCTGTCTCTGGGGCTAACTACCCTGACACAATGGAAACTTCAGCCTGTAACATAGCAGAATGAGATGGCTTGATTGTGTACTGTAGACTGGAATGTTAGCTGTTGAGCTGTGGAATGAAACGGCTCGATTGTACACTGTACACTGGAATGTCAGCTATTGAGTTGTCAGACTTTGTAAGGGGGGTCTTTTTCCATTAATCCGTGAACTAAAAAGGTTTTGTGTCTTGCGCTTCGTCTCATTCACGTGGCAAAAGATGTGACTCTTCTTTTAACGCGACAGCTGTGTTTTCACTTAAAATTACTTTTTACTTAACAAGAAGTATGAACTCAAAAGTCCAAGAATACTGGAAAATAGAATAAAATCACATATGCCATCATTTAAAAGATGTTCCTTTATAAAAACACAAGACACACTAATAGTGTTGCAGCTTCAGCTCAAGGCCGAGTTTAGAATATTGGCCCGTAATCCATGTCCAGATCTTCTGCAGATCTAAATATAAAACTTGTCAGTGCATTCAAGAAGTTGGAAAATGTAAATAATTGTCAGTTGCTCAACTAAGACTTTCTGCACTGGAGGCCATTCATTGAAATTATTATTTAATATTTCTTGTACTGTGCAGTAAACTGGTATGTAGTATGCTGTCCATATCAATGATTTTAACATCATTAAAGGAATAGTTCTACAGCATGTGTTTTTGATAATAGTATTTTTAAATTTTTGTTAAAATGACAAACCTGTAATAATACTCTATGGCCTGAAAGTGTGGTTTTAGTGGTCGTTTGTAACATAACTGAAATGTGTATGCAGTAACATGACATAATCTAAGAACATCTCCACACTCACAATGTCAAGCCCCTTGAGAGTGGGAAAACGATAATGTGCACACACAACGCCTTTGGCACTGAAAGTGAATGGCACAAATTTGATGCCACATGCGGCTAGTTGCAGCTAGTTGCGGCTAGTTGCCTGTACAATTTCATCGGCTCATTGCCAAGTACTCTTGTGGTCATTTAATTGTAATCAAATCGTAATTGGCAGAAGGTAATATTTCTTGTAAAAACAAATAATAGCTGTGGTCACCATGAAGAGGGTTCAAGATCTTCGTGGTCACCATGAAGAGGGTTCAAGATCTTCGTGGTCACCATGAAGAGGGTTCAAGATCTTCGTGGTCACCATGAAAAGGGTTCAAGAGCTTCGTGGTCACCATGAAGAGGGTTCAAGAGCTTCGTGGTCACCATGAAGAGGGTTCAAGATCTTCTACAGCACACATTTGAAAGTCTGCCTGAAGAGAAACATGAGCCCAAACACCTCGGTGGCCACAAGCCGTGGGATAAACCAAATTTGGCAGAGAAAATGCTTTTTTTCCCCGTATTTTTCTGAGGTGAT
Organism: Cebidichthys violaceus; assembly: GCF_023349555.1. NCBI lineage: Eukaryota > Metazoa > Chordata > Actinopteri > Perciformes > Stichaeidae > Cebidichthys > Cebidichthys violaceus. Next base: position 20,630,305 of record NW_027176483.1, on the reverse strand, counting down.
GGTAGACCTGGTAAAGAGCAGGCTTTCATGGTGTCTTTCTGAGAGGATTACAACAAAAATGGGTGCAGCAGGTCACGCAGAGGCTCATACAGACAGAGTGAGTCCAAAAGTATGTCACCGTGTGATCTTTAGATACTCCAGTGAGTTCGTGTTTGCCTTGATATCAGCTCTTTTCCCCATCTTCTTACGTTTGATTGTATCCTGTGAACATGAAGGCAGTGCATATAGATCCATAAGGATTGTTTATACCATGCATATTTATATCCTGTGTTGTGCTAAGCTAGGCTAATTCATCACAAAGCTGAGTGCGTGTATGAAAGTGGTGCTGATTTTCCGTGAGACAGAAAATAGGAAGATAAGATAAAGCGTTTAAATAATCTCAAAATATGTGCTCCCCTGAATGTTTGCAGATGTGCAGCTCTTACCATATCTGCGTCCTGTCACTTACTAATATTGATAATATCTATGAACTTTGTTTACAGAGCACATATAAATTGATGTGATTTAAACTACCTGTTTCGGATTAAAACTACTGGAATCACATGGAGACCTCATTCTCCTCTACAGTTGTTTAACTTGCTTTGTACGTACTTTCACATTGTATTTTCTGTCTTAATATTGTATACTGTACTTTAGAAATCATCTCAATTTGACGTACAATGTGAACTACTTAGAATATCAACTGTTCTGTCACTTGACAACCTTGAACACAGCAGGCTAGCCTCATGTTAGCTTCATTAGCTGAGTAGCTAACGTATCAAGAAAATGACCCTCTTACCAGTTCATCATTCTAGTTTCCTGCCTCCGCATAAAACAATCTACACAATATCATCATAGTTAACTATTCCCGCCTCCAGGTTTTACAAACATCTATCTTCACAGCCCTTTGACCGCAGTAAAAATATAGTTTTTGAAAGTCTAAAGGCCAACAAATATGGATTTTAGCAAGAGAACTTGGACTGCTGCACGCAATGTTTCTGTAACTTTTGTATTGTTAACATTTAAGTATCGATGTTATGAATGAAGCTTTAAAGAATGAAACTATGATTGCCCGACCCTTAGACGAAGGGTTCTGTGGTTAATTGGTGAAAGTTGGAGATGAGTCAGTTACCGGTTGGAGATGCCTCCGAGCGCGCCGGCTCGTCCTCCATGCTTATAGCAGGAGGCTCTTTCGCTAGCCGTGCACCATCTTCCTTTCGGTCCAAATATAACTTTTAAAGATGCCACCAATACCGATTACCGATCGTCAATGAGCCATATAGCTGATGCAGATGGTTTTGGTTCTTGTCTTGTTATTGCAGCTGGTAAAAGGGGTTCAGACTATTGTTTTCACCAAGATCAGACCTCTATCAGTCGAAGGTGTCAGAAATTCTAAATCTTATCCTTTTGCTTTGTTATAGTCATCTATACAGTTTTTTTTTTTTAAATGTAATAAAAGCAGCTTAGAGCTAGAGTTAGGAAGTTAAACAGGCCATAATTCCCTCTCTATCTATTTTATATTGCTGTGAAAACAACTGTATTTATTCAAGTGTCTCCACAAAAGTACATTTGACAACATTGCATTTGAACACGTCGTTATAACCGTATCATTTTTTCTTCACCCAATTCTCAATTTTTACTGAATCAAAGTTGAACGCACCATGAAGTAACCCAATGGACCTCAGTGTCTTAGCTGTTAGCACTGGTACTGTCAACGTTATAACAGTTCTGCGGATTTGTTGTTCACAATTCATTATCAGGAATCGGCGACTAGAAAGCATTAATGTCGATCACCCACCCGTATCATTTTTACTAAACATCCGCCGATAAAGGTCGGCAGTGCCATTTTTTTTCCACACCATGATGTAGTTGAGGTGTAATTGTGCGATTAATGACCAAGGAGACACTGTGCCAGCTGGCCTCTTGGAGTCAAATTACCTTCAGATCATCCACAGCCTGAGTCTAAGGTGATTTCTCAAAGGATTTTGTCACATAAATGGAAACAGACTACATGTATTATAAATGCTATATGTATTCACCAGCATGACGTTTTGTGTGTGTTCTCATGCACATGCATCGCCTTGCAGATGAAACCGTTTTCTATGGTTGTTGAAAGAGATATTGAAGTTATCTTTTCAAGGTTTTAGATACAAGCAAACTGAAGCACACACACACACACACACACACACACACACACACACACACACACACACACACACACACACACAACCCTCTGAGGGCATCTGAGTTCAGGCCGGGCGAACATCGAAGTGGCTGCTGTAAAGGTGGGAAGCCGACATGGGTCAGTAATCCCTGTCTTAGCTGAGAATCCCAACCATCCAGCGGAGCAATCAGCTGTGGTGATGTGTGGACAAAGCCTTAAGACCAACCCCTCTCGCCCCGGAGCCGACCTGCGCTCCCCTGACTAACGCGGGCCTGGGCTCGGCACACGGCAGGCGGGCGGGCGGACGGACAGACGAGGCCTGAGAGCTCTCACCGCGATGATGCGAGTACAAGCCAGAACATCTCTGTCAGAGAGGCGCCTCGTCAAACTTGTCAGCACTTTCGGAGGCTTCACATTGTTCAGAAAGTCATGAGGCAGCATTATGAGGCGTTGCTTGCCGCTACTTTCTGCGAGCAAATATTGAGCCGCTGAATGGGTGTTGACACAGCACCCTGCTCCATCTTACCAGTGTAAACCTAGAGAATTGAATTGCTGCTGCGTGCATCACTTAAAAAAATCAATCAAAAAATCCTGACCTAAATCTGTCGTCTCCCGCTTGTTTGTTTAAACTTGGACATCGGGCCCCTCCACGCATGTGAGCGCCGGAGGCCCGGCTGGACAGGGGCTCGACATGCATGAGCTTGTGGAAAATATGTGTGATGAAGGCCCATTTTAGAAAAAGGCTCCAGGCAAACAGTTTCTGTTCACACCACAGCACGCCAGCTGAGAGTCACGGCCCGGACTACTTTCTGGAAATAGACCCCCTCCAGATGCCGGCAACGTTGACGTAGCAGCGAGCAAGTTTGAACGCGCCTGCAATCCTGAGCTGCAGTTTCACCGAAGCTGTCAGAACAAGGTGCACGTCCTTTATTTTTTTTGGACAAATGACAGCATGAACTTTGGCGTTGCTGGTGGTTTTACGCAGCTTGGCTACCTGAGCTCATTTTGTGTCAGTAAGAAGAGACAGATTTGCGTCCCCTTTCGTCCAGAGGAACTAAAAGTATGTTTTTAATGTCACCTGCTAAAACTAAATTACACGGCACATTTAATCATCCACCGCTTGGAAATGTCACACGCGGCCGAGAGCGCCGTAGCGATCGCACGGCGAGCGGGAGGTTGGAAAAACTTGGAGGAGCTGCCGACCACCAAGTAAATCCGCAGAACCTTTTTTTTATTTGATGTCTCAGCACACTGACACAAAAGAACAAATGTGAAGCTGCCTAATTATTCGTATCTGTGAAATGCCAAACGCTCTCAACCAGGTGCGATCACACGGGAAGCAAAATGTCAAGAGCGGCTGACCAACTGGCCAATTGTATCAGCTCTAATGTGGAGAAGTGCGACGACGGGCCCCGTTTCATTATTAGGTATAATTACCTTTTAATGAAGCCGACGGAGCGCCTCGCCTCGATAGTGATTCGCGCATCCGCAAATCTCAAGGTCTACCGCAGCCGGCTGGCTCTGCAGTGCACTCTTGCTCGCCTCCAAAAAGGATTTGTCAGCTGGGTTCCTCTTCCTCCTTTCTTTCTTTTCCTTCCTTCTTTCAGGCGTCGCTCAGCGGGGGGGGGGGGGGGGGGGGGGGGGCGCTTCGTGGGGGGTTGCCGCCTGCCTGTCATGGCTATAGCTGTTGTGAAAAGCCATTTTGACGCGGGACTCTTTTGTGTGTAAGCTTAACTTGTTTTGAGGAAAAACTGCCTCAGCTTTTAACACTGTAGGGAGCAGTCAGAAGCTCACCTTTCTCCTTTTAAAAAACGGGGCGACAAAGGAGGCAGGAGGATAAAGACGGGTGGACCGAGCGTCGCCCCGAGCCATCGGCCTGACCGTATATATTGCCCCGGAGCTAGTACCCATCAGGCCTCTCTGGGGAACAGCTGCAGCCGGTAGCTCCTCCGTACAAAGCCGCTCTTTCTTTCCATCACAAAGTTTCAGGCTTGTGCGGTTTGACAAAAAAGAAATGTGAAATGTGTCACTGTGACCTTCTCTGTGCTGGGGGAAGAGAGATCGGTCGCGGCAGAAAGTGCATCTGTGGCTCTCTGAGGCTGTTGGGCCGAGGTCTGCCTCACTTATTCCGCCTTCCTCTCCAGAGAGATGCTAGTTTGCACTCAAGTGTGAGGCTTTGTTAAAGGCAGGGTTGTTCATTTTCTTCAAAAAACATTTTGGATGTTTTTGTTGAAATTCTTATTGCATCCCAACGAGCTATCAATGAATCAAATGCTCCGCCAAAAACAAGAAATATCTGGTATCTGTGGCTGTTGCAGTACTGTAATGAAGACAGTCCAATCAATTCATTCAGACAAAATGTCTTTATTTGATGGGCTACCTGCTTGTCTGTGAGCTATATCTATAGCTATATATGAGCCGGTCTATAGATGTGCTGCCTGTATGGAAAGACTAAGTCTTGGACTAAGACTAAGACGCTCTGTTTCTGATTGTGACGTCATTATTAAATAACCCAGAATATGATTATGGTTTCTCTTGAACGCTGGAATTAATATTATTAGGCTCCATGTTTCAGGTTAAACTTAAGTGATAAAACTCATCAAACAGACACTCAGCAATGATCAGCCTCACGTGACTGAATGAAAGGATGATCAATGATGTAGAAAGCTCTCTCTGACTTTAATTGTTTCCATAATAAAAGTTATTGAGGGAAATATCAGATCATGAAAAGACAAATCTTGTTAGTGGTCCATTGTTCAGACCTACAATGAACATATATTTGAACTAGATGATGATCAGAAAACATATCAAATATAAAGCTTGAGTTTAATCTGATCTGTCTTCACTCTGGTGTTAAACTCAAGTCAGTCAGTCGGATCAGCTGCAGCGTCCAATCACATCACTGATGAACAGAATATTTCCTGTTTTCATTCTTCCCTTCATCATTAGTTCATAAATCTGTTCCTCTACAGCGAACTCCCCTTCCCCTTTTCTCCCACTCGTCTTTCTTTCTTTTCCTGCATGCTCCTTCTCCTCCCTTCCTCCAAACACCTCACTGACTCACTGATTGACATCGCTCCAAGTAAACCCCAAAGTGTCTTCTTTCTCTTTTTTTCCTTTTCGCCTCTTTTTCTTGACAGACATTTTTCTTCTCTCTCTCTCTCTCTCTCTCTCTCTCTCTCACTGTTTTTTTTTTTATTTTTTATTCTCAGTTTTGAAAGCCCTTATTTCAGACAGATTGTCAGGAGAAGGGCGGAGGGTGAGGGGAAGGAGAGGAGTCAGGGTGGGAGAAGACGAGCAAGAAAGCTATCCTTCACTTTCATCGCTCTACTCAAAACACTTCACAGGAAATTGCGGCAGACGTGCTGCAGATAGACAGAGAGGCGGACAGACGCGCGCACACACACACACACACACACACACACACACACACACACACACACACACACACACAGCACTCCGTACATCTTTATTGCTTCTTGTAGAAGTCCGGATCGCACCACTAGAGTAGAGAAAGGAAACGGAGTCTCCCTCCCCTCCCATCCCTTTCACATGGCTGACACCTGTCAGATTAAGAGCGGAGGAAGCAATGCTAAGTGATTTAGTTCCTCTTAGCGCATCTCCACGTGCGTGTTCACAGAACCCGTCGGCGCTCTCCGAGACGTTTTTGTCAAGCCGTCAGCGGCGTCCACGCTCTGCCGGGAGGAATGCTTTTCGTGGCGCTGCTGGAAAATGCCTCAGCGGGGAAATTTTCTCGCCGTCGGTTTTGGTAGTTAGCCAGCGTTTTGTTTGACTTCGAGGGGAGTAGTAGTCAGCCTTCTATCTGCATTTCACACTCTACAGGGAAAGTCCTGTCAGTGACTGTTCTGTATTTCTTTAGTGTTTCTTTTTACCATGCAAAAACATCTGCATACAATAAAAAGCTATTTTTCAAACAACGTTGAAATGATGACTTTGCTCTCATTTTAAACACACTTCCCGTGTTCATTGTGGCACATGGTTTTGATTTAGTTTTGGTCTTCTTATTGAAGTACAAAATAGTTTGAAGTCAGACCTTACAAACACAGGACTTTCATCCAGGAGACTGCTGTTTGTGTCCCGTGCGAAACCAAAATTAAACGTTGACTTCACGCGTTTTACGAAAGTTTGCGTAGGTCACTTGTTATACATTTGTTTACGTTGCGTTGTTACGTTATTACGTTATTCTGTTAACACGAAGCATGACATTTTTTTCTTACCTTTACCAAGTACGTGTGTTGCCTGAAAATAACCTTTTTACGACGTTAACCGCATGTTAGCGTCACGCTAACACGACGTTAACCGCGTGTTAGCGTCACGCTAAAGTTCAGAAATGTCCACATTTAATGTTTCCCGAGGTTTGCAGAAACGTGCGATGCCAACATTTCTGCTGTTTTGGGTTTGGGTTTGGCGATGTTACGTTAACGTAGGATTACAGTTGTTGCTTATTAATGCAACAGCTCAAGCAGCGAAATCACCTTCTGAAGAAGACGTCATTTCTTTTGACCAATCAACACCATACAATGTATGATTCCACAAATACATGCATGGTGTTTAATAGCAGGATTAACGCATTCGTCCATCTTTCACATAATTGTTGAGTTTTTGAGTTGACGTGGCTTCATAGATTCTGTTTTTATCGGTTACTTTCTATTCCTGTTTTTGTCACAAGGTGAGGGCAGCAACACAATGTCGTTTTAATCTCTATGGACACACACTGTGTCACATCACGTCGGCCCTTTGGGAAACACGACCTTGTCAAGCTTTCATAAATAATGACACTGATGCCAACAACGTTCTCTTGATGAAAACACGGGGAAATCTTTTTTTCTGTGATATCTATTTGTTGGGGATGCCGTGATGAATTTATGCCGATACCTTACACCAACCCGACGCCTCGCACGTCTCCCTGCCTCAAGGCGTCTTCATTTTTAATCAGATACATATCATGTTTGGTAAAAACCGGGTAGAATATATTACCCTTTTAACCCCAAATCTGCTGCTCTATGGAGGACAATGCCTTGCTTGTTTATTTATTCAAATATAGTTTGCACTTTTTTTTTTTTTTCCGTACGCATGCATGTCCGTGCTGCTGTGCGCGCACGTCTCCGTCGGGCCTCGGAGTGATTTGGTTTTGTCGGGCTGCAATGAAGGGCGCTGTCAGCCGCACTATATTTGGACTTTGGCGAGAGGTGGGCGGATGAAATGCAAGACAGCTCAGCCCGCTGTGTGCATCTTTGTGTGTGCGAACGTGGGAGTAGAATTATGTAGTGCTGGTCTTGAGTTCTCGCTGTGAAAGAGTGAGAGGTAGTTAAGTCAGGGAGCAGCTGATGACAATGGGACGCACACACACACGCACACACACACACACACACACACACACACACACACACACACACACACACACATAGAGATACACACATCACGCTCACAGAATCGGCCCTGGGGGATTCTTTGGAAAGCTTTCGGCGGCTGACAGACGGACAGCGTCTCACAACTAACTCTTAATTGGCTGAGAGGAGGGAGACGACTGGACGAATGAAGCGGAGGATGAAGACGGTGACAGCCGGGATGCGTCCTCCCTTGTTTGAGAGATCATTTCATTTTATTTGTGCACCAATTATTGTCTATACCTCCATTATTACATTTTATTACCTTCTGCTCCGTCACTGTGGAATAGAAGTTTATGGGAACAGACGCGTCTAAGTAGCACGACTAGAGCAAGTGTAAAGTGCCTCGACTTGAGAGAAACATTTGCACTTATTTCAAAGCTGTTTGGAAAACGGCTGAAGTCCTGAAGAAAGTGTGAAAAAGACGGTTTCCCAACATTAGCAGGTGTTTAATGTTAAATTGTTGCTTTTAATCCAGCTCGTTCACACCTGGTTTTAGTTGCACATTGGTACGTACAACGTCCATGCTGGCACACACTCATCACCTTTGCATTGATTTGCTTTAAAACGAGTCGCCGTTTCGGTCACATGGACCTTCCTCGACACGTCATAAACAATCAGAAAGTGACACATTGCTTTAATAGCACAGCTCATAATTGCATGATAGTCCACAGCTTTGTTGGAGGTGTGTCCACGATCAAGTAGAAGTAAAAGTCAAAATAACTACTAACAACTAACAGACCTGCACACTACTGTCTGTTCTCCCAACGTTTTTGATTTGATTTGAATATGACTTGAATTATTTCAACCACAAAAAAAGTGACCATACACCTGTAATTATATTTGATGACATGACGAATCCTCATCTCCTCATTGGATAACCTGGCACATATACACCATAGTATGATTTTGCAAATCGTGTGCTCATGCACATTAGACTCTGTCATCATTTCTTGTCCTATGTCCCAGGTCCCATCGCAGACATGTCCTATGTCCCAGGTCCCATCGCAGACAGCCACCGATCACATCCGGGTCTCTCCAATCACATGAAGGCGATAGGATTAGAGACGTGGACAGATCAGTCTCTTATCTTTCTGAAATTCTCACATCAGATGACTCATTTAGGCTAATTAGGAAACAACGCTGTGGTGTTTTCATCATTAATTACCTAAATTAGATAGGTGTGTTCACTTCTTCACTTTGACCTTGAGAAGACCGTCTGTGGTTCAAACATTATTCCATTATTATTATTAAAGCAGGATGAATGCATCCAAATATAACGACGTTAAAGTAATGATTATTTTCCTCCCCAATCTACTCAACCAAGTATTAAAAAGTATGCTACGCTAACACCGATAGCTCTATCGTGACCGTTGCCGTTGTTCGCCCTGTTAGCAAATAATGACAACAACAGTACCAACCGGTGCTGAGCCCAACTTGGCATTCAATTTGTGCCATTTGCTTTCATTGCCAAAGGCTTTGGGCATGCATATCGTTGTTTTGCCAAATTCAGAGGTCTTGACATTGTGTATCAACACAACACCATTTTAAATGTTTTTTTATGGAATGAAAAGATTTATAGAGAAAATGTTGTTACCAGATATTTCTTTATTATTGAGTGACCTTATGAATGAATATCTCATAGCCATGATGACCAATTAGAAGCAGAAAAATATATTTTTTCTTTCAATTAATTCTTCCCTGTAAATGGCAGTGTGTTGAATCCAGCTAATGTCTAGGTGTGTTATCGCCCCAGTGTGGCTTCTCTGCAAAGTAGAAGGTTTCTTTCTTTTCTCTTTGACAAGGAATTGCAATGTTTGGCCTCTGTTCTTCTATTGGTCCTCATATAAACAGTGCATTGGTGTTTGACTTCAAACTAACTGTACTTATGTGAAGGGGAAAAAAGGAAATATGATGCTTGACGTCGAGTTGCGAAGGCTGCCTGCTATGAAATGAAAAGTCTGAAGAATCATAAATACAGCGTTATAGACCCAGCTTAATGATTGAAAGCACAGAGAAAACTGTTCTTGATCTTTTTTTATTTGCTGAGAAAGAAATTACAAAGTTAGCCATACACTATATCAAGCTTAGAAAATAATGTTGTAATCTCAAGTAAAAATGCACCCTTTTGAGGCGGAATCATTGAACTTCTTATCCAAATTAGCTCCAGGGATGGCAATGCTGTTCGGTTAGTGTTTTTCACTTCGGTCCAGATTGAAATATCTCAGCAACGTTTTGATTTGTATGAAATCTGGTACAGGTATCCAAGGTCCCCAGTGGATGAATTCTTAAGGTTTTCATCTAGCACCTCTAGCAGAGTTCTCACTTTTCCAGTGAAATATCTCAACATCCACCAAAATAAATCAATTCATCAAATGCATCGATCCACTAAATTAATCTGCACACAATTTTGTACATTCATGGTCCTCACAGGACAAATACCAATGACTTTTGTGTGCATGTGACGTTTCCTCAAGCACCACTGCAAAGTTGACATTTGCGGTTTTAGTGAAAAGGCACGACGGTTATTGGATGGATCGCAATAGAATTAGTTTCAGATCAGGTCATGTTCCCCTCAGGATACATTTTAATAACTTTGACGATCCCTTGACTTTCCATCTAGCACCATCATCAGGTTAAACATTTGTAATTGTCCAATACCTTATTTCATGGTCAAATACCTGCAAAACTAATAAGTCGATTCAGCTGTACTTTGTGTTTAGCATTATGTTAGCATTTAGCTCAAAGCTGTGCCTAAGTACGGCTCCATGGCATTGTTCCTACGGACCATTATTCCAAAACCCCCAATAGTACGAAAAATGTCCCTTTTGCACCGAAGACAGACTCTTATGGTTTCGAAGGCCCATTGCTCAAAAAATGTGCACGCTCCACGCCACATAAAATAGCTAATTGTTGTGCAAAGGTTGCAATATTTTTTTTCCTACCATGGCAAAGGCATGATCCGCCCAAATTGGCCTCTGGTTGGATTACCCTAATGTTCTTACCCCAAACCTAACTAATCTCACTCCTCATGCCTAAACATGTCTAACACAACCAACAGAGGCATTGAGTAATAAGAGAGAGTTGGTGTTTTCGGAGTAATGGGCCATCGGAACAATGGGAGTTTGTTTTTGGTGTAACGGACTGTTGGAAAAATGAGCTTTCAATCCAATGGGAAATATTTCCGACTATTAGGGTTTGGGAATAACAGGCCATTGGGCAGTTCCACCAAGTACTGCCTCACCGCGTTGCTGGCATGGCTGTAGACTTTTTTTCTATTGACTGAAAATGCTCTGTTTGGTGCCTGGTATGGAAGAGACAAATTCAAAGTTGAGAAGTCAAATGGAAACTGTCAGCTGTAAACACCAGTTAGCAGCACTCAGGAGACAGCCGGACTCACTGATATGAGATAATTCTCTCCTTCATGCTCTTTTGGTATAAAGCAGAACATATCAGCTAGGATGGTAGACATTAATGTGCAGTTTATGGACGTCAACACCCAGGGGGTTGTGGACTAAAATTGAAACTTGTTAGTTATCAGTATCCTCTTACTGCCATATGGAGCTTCCAACAAGAATCCTTAGACTACCCTGAGCAAATATATTTCTTGTTTTGAGAGATTAAAATGTAATCCAATCAGGATTTAACAGCAGGTTGTTGATAACAGTAGACTAAGTGGGTTTACAACTCAATTACATTCCTTTGTTAGACAGCATGACGACATCTCGGCATCTCATGCCTGTCTTTCTTTCGTCTAATGTTGAAAGACTTTAAAGCTTCGCTTTGTAGTGGGACTTCATTTAAGCTGAACGCTCAGACGCTCAGAGGATATTTCGCTGTCACTGTCATTGTTGTATCATCTCCTCTTTACTGTGAAGTCGGCTGCCGGCTCTAAATGGCCCTTTCTTCAATTAATTTCCCACATTTGAATTCCTTAATGCCTTGTGTGACACTTTAACTGTTGAATAGTCTGTTACCCAATATTATTAGCCGGGATGTTCTTTTTTGAATATATCTGATCCTACCGATTGTATAAATGGATGTTTTTGTTAAAGGACACAATGAAAGTCTGTCTGTGCGGATAATGTGGCGGCAGAGCCAAATGGATAAACCAGTGTATGAGCGATGAATTAGATTAATAGAATTGTGGTTGTAATAACTCTAGCCCAAGTCGTAAATGTTTAATATGGTATTGTGAAATGCAAGTTGCTGACAGAAAGCGTTGTCCGGGATGGATCATTTTTACTCGGAGCTAAAGATCCTCTGTCAGCAAATCAATGCAGGAGATTCAAGCTGTAGCAAGACAGTCTGTTAGGCTGGCTGACACCGTGGGGGCCTGTCTTGTCCTTGGCAATGTCTTACTTGGTTTTATTTTGTTTGGTCATTTTGATTCTCTGTCAGGGTTTTTTTTTTTTTTTAAGGGAAGGGTGGTAAGGGGATTTTGTCTAAGTCTGACTGAAAAGATAAAAATGGAAAATGATGAAGACGAGAGAATAGGCAAACAAAGGTCCCTGGATTTTTGAAAGTTGGTAGTTAGATGCTGAAGTGACCACAATCCTGCTTGACAGGAGTATAAACCTAAAGCCGACTTTTCTTGTAATACCCAAAGGACACTGGGCATACAGTTATTTCCACCGGGGATCGGGGTGGGGTTGGACATGTGGGGCTAGGTGCCTCATATCCTATAGGGCTGGGCGATAGATTACATTACATTACAGTCATTTAGCAGATGCTTTTATCCACTGCGACTTACAAGAAGTGTATTCATCATAGGTATTCAAGAGAACTACTTGTCACCAGAAGTCATAAGTGCATCTCCTTTTTTAAACAGGCATCTAAGAGCATGAAGCAGAGCATAAACTAGAGCCAAAGTACAGTGCAGAAACAAACTAATACGAATACAATAAGTGCAACAAACTAGTATGAATACAATAAGTGCTGAGTGGAAGGCTCAGGGTAGCACTTCTTGAAGAGGTGAGTTTTCAGCCTGATGAAAGATGGGCAGCGACTCTGCTGTCCTGATGTCAGTGGGAAGTTCATTCCACCACTGTGGGGGCAGGACAGAAAACAGCTGTGACCGGGTCGATCGGCCGCAGGCACCTCTGAGCGACGGGGCAACCGATCGCTCCGAGGCAGCAGAGCGAAGTGGTCGGGCGGGGGTGTAGGGCTTGACCGTGGCCTGGAGATACGAAGGAGCTGTTCCTTTCACTGCCCTGTAGGCTAGCACCAGAGTCTTAAACTGGATGCGAGCTCTTACAGGTAGCCAGTGTAGAGAACGGAGAAAGGAAGTTGTGTGGGAGAACTTGGGGCGATTGAAGCTCCAGAGGTCTGATGGCCGAGGCTCCGGCAAGTAGAGAGTGTCAGTAGTCCAGGCGGGAGATGACAAGAGCCTGGATGAGCACCTGCACCATCTCGTCAGTGAGGAAGGGACGAATCCTCCTGATGTTGTAGAGCAGGAATCTGCAGGAGCGTGTAACGGATGAAATGTTTGGTCCAGGGTCATACCCAGGTTCCTCGCAGTCCGAGTTGGCGTCACCACGGTATCATCAATGGTGATGGACAGGTCTCGGTCGAGGGTGGAGAGGAGGATCTGGTGGTTCACTGTGTCAAACGCCGCAGACAGGTCCAGGAGAATCAGGACAGAGGAGAAAGAGTCCGCTCTCGCGGCGTGAAGCGACTCTGTCACCACAAGGAGGGCCATCTCTGTCGAGGGACTCACCTTGAACCCGGACTGGTGGGGGTCCAAGAGGCGGTCCTAATGGAGATAGGAAGAGAATTGGTTAAAGACAGCACGTTCAAGTGTTTTGGATAGAAAGGGTAGAAGAGAAACCGGTCTGAACTTCTTGACATCAGAGGGGTCAAGTGATGGTTTCTTCAGAAGGGGGGTGACTCTGGCAGTCTTGAAAGCCGTGGGAAAGCATCCTGAAACAAGACATGTGTTGATGAGGCGGGTGAGGAAAAGATTGATCTAGAAGATGTTCACTGTAATACCTATGACTGTAGACCACACCATTTATTTTTGTATTTCAACCCATGTCACTATGTCAGTGTAAATGTTTGGTTTATTTGACTTGTAAAGTGTTGTCGCAGATCCCTGGGAACGGATTCATGCTTTAATGCAACACTTGTTAAAGAAAATAAGCCGAATAAAGCTGTCACTTATCTGGCGATATCAAGCCTTCACAACACCCACATTGCTTTCTTCACTTTGCTGGTTTATGGATACCATTGCCCGTGGTTGAGTTTGGTCAGGTACATTTCTTTGTTAGGTAAAGTTAGAGTTAGAGCTGGGGACTAATTGCGGATATGTTGTATGTAGGATGAAAAGCCTTTCTTGTGACGAAAAATAGGTGGACCTCAAGTTAAGATTTTGATCATGGCCCTTGTGGTAGATGAGTTTCTTCATTCTCCACATTATGACATTGAGATTTGAAACAGAGCGAATACGAGTTGAAACAGTGAACCTTACTCTAGGTCTGACACAGGCACAAGGTTGAGGTTATTACCGACAGAAAGTTCTGCCAGTGGCAGATACATACTGAGCACATCCTGATGCTCCATCGCTTTCCTACTGATTAAGCTCCGGAAGCACATTCTGCAGTAAGCTTGGCAGATACACTAAGACGATGCCAAAATGAAAGCTGCTGTGTTAAAAGCCTATGAGCCGGTGCCTGAAGCCTACTGTCAGCGTTTTCCACGTTGGAATAAAAATAATAGTGAAACCTATATGGAGTTACTCGTGGAGTGAGCTAACCAGTCACTTTAATCATTGGTGTTCTGCTTCCGGTGTCGATACCTTTGCTACGCTTTGTAACCTTGTGTTTCTCAAACAACTGAGAAGTTTCTTGCCTGAATTCGTTGCCTTGTATATAAATTATTACCAAGCATTCTTAGCAATAAGGTTGGGAAGCGGCAGCAGGTGCTTGGGAGACTTACGTCATTAATAAGTAGGGATAGTGCATTAATTAAGGAATTAACGGAGCATTTCACTTTGCTTTTGTTGGACTTACATTTAATGGAGAGTAGAGCTGAAATATGTTGAGTGATCAACTAGTCCCTCGACAGAAGTGGCAGCTAATTTGATAATTGATTCATTATTGAAGTAAAGCAAAAATAGCATTAAAATGTACCAATGTGAGGGATATACTGCTTTTCTTTTTCTTATGGGATTGTAAAGGGACTAACTGTGCATAAACACGTAGGGGGCACTGACCAAGCCTTGTTTTTTCGACGAACTGGGAGCGAGAACGTGTTGAAATGGCATATGGTGACATTTTTAAACTTTTAAACCAAAATCAATGATAAGTCCTTAAAGTGTTCAGATTAGTGCATGACAAGTCATAAACGACAACTGGGTTTATGACTGAAGAATACCACTGAAAGCTCCGGACAAGCAACTAAATGGACTTAGTGGTGAGGTTGTTTTGTGCGTTTCTAAGGTCTAGAACAAACATTCAATTGGTTTCATTGTGTCCCCTCCTCTTCTGAAGCCATATCTACACGTTTTCGTGGTTAAGTTATTATCTGTATTCTCCATAGCAAACAATAAAATGACTGCATACCTTCACTCCCCCTTAGTTAATCAAACACATCTTTGCATTTCCACTGGGAACACTATTGCATTAATCCAGCTGACACTTTATATGTTTGCATCTGCAGCGCCTGTGTGTGTGTGGGTGGGTGTGTGCGTTCGTGCCTCCGTCCTCTCTCTAATTGGGAATTTGTATTCATTAAATGCCCTGGATGAGCACTAAGATGCAAGTCCACACCTGTTGTTTGTGTCTCTGTTGGAGGCGGGTCAGAATTAACAGCGGCCAACCGTCCCCACTTCGCTCTCATCAATAATCACAATCACATCGTGAATCCCCAATTATCTCCCAAGCTGCTGCCCTCGGGCGAGATCCGAGTCGTCTTTCTAGTTTTCGAAATAATGAAAAGACTCTTTTTTTTTTTTAAGCTAGTACCGCGCATCCTGCCATAGATTTCCATCCTAATTATTATTTCCCCCCCCCCCCCCCCCCCCCAGTGTATCTCATTAGAGTGGAGAGGAAAGATTAAGTTTTGATCAAAAGGGGTGTGTTTGGGTTTCTTGCAGGCACGGAGACGGTGAGATCAGTCTATGCTAGTCGCAGGAATTCACAGTTGACTGACAGCGGATGGGGGGGATGCACGGTAGCTTGTTAGCCTCACATGCCTACTAGGTAACAATATGTCGGGAGCTTGATAAAGACGCGGCTTCTTTCATGTGGACCGAAGCTTTAATCCCCAACACATCACAGCAGCGAGACATATGGTAGACGGTGCATTGTTTGTCACCTATGCACGCCTTATCTCTTTGGTACGTTTCATTATGATTCTCTATACTTCCCCTCTGAAATTGATCCATCTGCTCCTTTCTTGCTGCGCCTCTCTTTTCTTTCTTTTTGCTGTCAGTCCTCCCTCCACTCCTCCCTTGCTTTGTTTTTCCCTATTTTCCTCCCTCCCTCATTTTAATATGCCTCTGCACCAGATACAGCCATGGCCAGCTTATGTTTTTGGGTCGTCCGTCTGTCTGGTCGATTCTCATCAATGTAACATCTCAGGAACGCCTGGAGGCATTTCCATCAAGTTTGGCACCAACGTCCACCTGGACTAAAGAATGAACTGATTCAATTCTAGTGAAAAAAAGGTCGCTGTCACCTCACATCCCACCCATTCTTGTCAACTAGACATCTCATCTCACAAACACCCACTTGACCTCGAGGTTGAACTGATTAAGATTTGGCTAATTATGAAAATTTCGATGACATTTTGGACAGACATGGATGTAAACTGCAACAAGACTGGTTGGCGGAGGGATACAACCGCAAGGCGGTAATTTTAGTTTACAGCCAACCATGCCAGTTGACATCAGCAGTATTTCAACCTTTTCAGCTTCCTCATTCCGTCCTTCATTTGGCGTTAAACTCCAAATGAAAATTATCACCCAGATTATCAGTTTCAAACAAAACAACTTAAGGTTTCAGGCAACAGAACTACGTGGGGAAAGATTGTGGTTTGGGTCAAAATAAGCACGGCAGTACATTTGTAGCAAAAGTATGGTAGAAAACCTTTTGTTTTTCACGCTGGACACTAATAGCTGTCTCCTGGGTGAAAGTCCACCGCCAAACTCATTTTGTCACCCTTTATACTGAGTCACCTAACTTCTGACAAAATGGCTCCTGACACTAGACGTAGGTGTTGTCTTCAACCGTGTAAATAGATAGTAACGGCCTTCTGAACCTACGAGTATGTAGCAGGATCCTTCCAACCCAGAGGAGGAGGCTGGTAATGTCCGCTCAACCTGCTGATAACGTCTGAAGAAGTTCTGCACTTTGCTTCGACTGCTGCTGTGTGAGCTGCTCAGCAGAACTTGTCAACATTTCCTTACAGCCTTGTTCATCGCCCATACTCACCTACTGCAGGCCTGCTTTCATTTAAATGTGTTTATTGCATTCAGGGTGCTTAGAAATTATTTCTAACTCACTAAGACTAAGGACCAGAATTACTAAGGCAATCCATTCAGTCTTTGTTGAGATAATTCAGTCAGGACTGACATCGCCATCCACAGAGCCACTTATTTATCACTTACCAATTATCACTGTCGCAAAGCTCCACACAACGATGTAAACGGCAAAACACGGACCTGGACTTCACATGAGTGGTGTTTGGTCGCTTGCTTGCGTGCACCGTATGCAGTCTGAGAACACACAAATACTTTTTTTAAACTTGTTTTTCTTCCCTTCTCGACACACACACACACACACACACACACACACACACACACACACACATTTTGCATAACATCTCCATGCTGTCTTTTGTCCCCGCTGTCGTTTCTTCCTCCCTTCATTCCCTTCTTGGTTTCCTCTGCTTCGTGGTCTCCTTGTCACTCCATCGCCGTACAACACTCACACAATCAGCCGGATATTGGGTGATGAGGTGTAATCAGACCCCCCCCCACCCTACCACCACCACCACCACCACCACCATCTCAACCCCAGTGCCTGTGTCAGCGCTGACATGTGGGTTGGCATTTACTGCGTGACAGCAGCTTGACACCAGTTCACATCCCTCTTCATTAGGGGAACTGCAGCCAGTTATATTTCTGCGCCGATCAGCCTCGGCGTAATCAGTCGGGTCCAACACACCAATCCAGCCCTGTGACAAGATAATTACAGCGGGTTCCCGAGGGAGACGCGTAGTGGAGGAGGAGCGCAGAACTAAAGTAGAAGTCGGAAGTGGAGTTGGACCATTAGTACAGTGGAACTTGTGCATTTTTTGCATTTTGGGTTCCTTCATCTCCAAGTCAATGGGTTTTTGGAATGTGTTTTTGATTCGATGCCTGAAATAAGTCTGTGGTTGAAGCGAGCTTTAACATTTTGACTTTTTGCGCTACGGTGTAAAACAGGTAGGTAACAAAGAAAGGTCGTTCAGCCAGGAAAACCGCTGTTCCTTCCCCGCGTGGAAGTTTTAGTTTTTTAACCAAAACCATGATCTTTATCGTTGTTTCCTTTGGCTAAACCTGAAGACGGAAGCTTATTTTGAAAAGACCGTACGTATCTAAAGAGCGGAATTTGACTGGCTTCCGTAGTAAAACGCAGGAAAAATGATGAGTAACACTTTTCTTAAGATATCATAAAATGGAATTCAATTTAATATAAGGGGCGCTGTCACTGCAAAAAAACATTTAATTCAACCTTCTTTTAATTCAACAAAGATATCGAGTTCTTAGCACAACTTTTACTCAGTTTCAGGATCAAAACATTCCTTCCACATCTGGAAATATGTGACATAATTATTTTAGCTGGCCAAGGCAGATTGAAAAATGAAAGATCATTTTTCAGCGGGTTACATGGTGAAAGCCATTTCAGAATATGACATATTTTCCTGTAGCTGCTATGTGCCTTATGAAAGTTTAATGAGCGGGGGGGGGGGGGGGGGGGGGGGGGGACCTGTTAATGCATTCTTTGCTGCAGGACTCCGGAGCTGCTGCTGCGCCCTAACAAAGAGGAGCACAAGAGCAGCAGTGTCTGAGCGCTTCTTCTCTCTCCGAGTCCCTTTTCTTCCAGTGTTCAGTCTATCAGCGGTCATAAACGTCATCCGTCTGACAGGTCAAACAGTCCGTCTGCCCAAACTTTTGCAAATATCTCTGCTTGCAGCCTCTCTCTCTCTCTCTCTCTCTCTCTCTCGTTTCTCTTTTCTTTAAGCGTCTCCACCAGTCTACCTTTTCCATTTACCCGTCTCCCTGGGCGGCTGTGAAACCCGCCCAGACTCTGCTGTCCTCCCTCCGTGTTTTTTCTTCTTCCAAGTGGTCATAAACAAGAATCCCTGCGAGCGGTGGCATTATTCCCGCGACGGGGCCGAGGGCCTGGAATTCATCACTCACTTTGACTGAGTTACACCTCGCCCGGGCTCAAGGTCAACGCAATTACTGGACTTTCACTCCCCACCCTGACCTCCCTCTTCTCCCTTTTTCTCGACTCTCCTCTCCACAAAACTCTACTTCTCCTTCTCCCCCTGACCCGGCTTCCCTTCTGCCACTTTCCCTTTTCTTTTACTCTGCGGTTCTTTTCTTTACCCAACTTTGTCACCTCACTCGCCTCTTTGCTTCCTCCCTCCATCATGTTTTTGTGGCCGACGCATGTCGCACACATAATAGCTCGCTTTTTTCCCTTCTTCTTGAGAGTTTTTATTATTTTTGTCTTGCACCGTGAAGTATGCCTTGAATTGTCGACTATTTGAAGTTGCTACCAACTTGTCTGTTGCTATTTTGTTTTTATCCCACCCGACGATATCCCACAGAATCATTTCATATGGCAACAACGTAATCGTGAAACTATAAAGGCCGCAAAAGCACGAAGGAAAGAGAGGTGGATGGGTCCAACAAAGACGGATCGACAGGAGACCGCGGTTTGTTCCCCGTCTGAAAGGAGAAGGCGGCGTTGGTTCGTTTGTCATCAGCGTAGTTATTTGAACCCAAACTACGATCTTTTCCTGAAACTAACTAAAGTCCTCGACGGCTGTCCTCGCCCGGTGCGTTCATCCATGACTGCAGCGATCGGCTGTAGTCCTCTGGCTCGGAAAAAGAGCCGATCATAGATGGGTATCAGACCATACAAAAACTAAATACTCTACAGATCTTTCCCCCAGGAGAGCTGTTTGTTCCCCGTGTGAAACGATCGAGAAGTCAACGTTGATGTCACTTCTGTAGTCATTTCAACCCAAACAACAACTTCTTCCTAAAACTAGCTCAGTACTTTCTTTGCTTGAACCTAAACTAAGAATTTCATGATCTTTTCCTAAAACTTACGAAATAGTTTTTCATGCATGGATCAATCTGGAGATTGTGGAATATTTTTCAGTTTAGTGGAAAGAACATTTTTACTACTTAGTCTATTTGCGTCTTCAGAGTACGGCAAAATTGGAGGATACAGTAGAAGAAGAGCTTGTTGCGTTCCTCCTTTTAGAGACATTTTAACATCGAGTCATCAGATCTGTTTCTCTTGCTTTGTATTTCTTTCACATAGAGATGTTCTTAGATAAGCCTGTCTACTGCACCGTAGCAGAAAATGAAACCGCCAGAGGCAATTTCAAAATCAGCACCTCAGCTTGCCAGAGGCAAAGAACCAGTTCTCAGTTGAGCACGTAAATGACCTTTGTGTTCTTCAAATTACAACTGAGGAACGCCTGCAGCATCCGTAGCCTGCTGTAGAAAGAGCCTACATTCATGTCCTCGAGGAACAGAGATTACAGGAACCTTCTTTTTCCTCCCCAAACGACTGAATAACCAATCATTTGAGGTTCACCTGACGTGAGTGATTGCAAACGGATGGCAAGAAAATCAGAGTCACCGCTGGCTCCGAATTACACAGAACAGGACGGGGGGGGGGGAGTGAACGGACAAGAAACCCCCCCAATGGTACAAGGCCCTCATTACAGGAGACAAGGCACTAAATTACACGGGTTAACACAACCATCCACCCCTCACTCTCCTCTTCTCTCACACGCTCCGGAAGATCTTGATGAGGATGATGTTTCAGATCCAAATCCAAAGTGCCTGGTCCAAAAGCCTTTGAGGTGCCATCATCTCCATTTTCCACTTCAAACGCAAATTCAAAAGGATTTCTGCTGAAGCGTCCACATTTTATATATTAAAAACCTCCGTTTTCAAAGGGCTTTTTTGGCAGTTGATTTATTTTCATTCTAATGACAACATTTCTTATATCTCAGCTTGAAATTTCTTTATTTTCTTGTTTTTTCTCATCTGTCACAACATAATTTTGTTCATATTTTCCACTTTCTTTCTTTTTTTACATTTACGCTACTGATGAAAATGACTTCTTTGCTCATTCAGCGGAGTCATCCATTTTTTCCGGACTACCCTGAAATGGCTCTGTACACAGATAAACAGATCAGCGAGTTGAGCCAGCAAAGAGGACTTTATTAGGACTTTAAAATGGGATGATCTGCCTCACATAAATACAAATATTCATGCATATACAGGCCTGCACCACAGAGTTCTGGGCAAGGATGCATTTCGCGCTACAAAATAAAATAATCATAACTTTGCCTCATTCTTCAGCTGTTATTAATTGCAGCTGTTTGGTTCTTTGTAACAACCGGGAGAGGAGAAGTCTGCCAAGACGGAGCGCAGCAGTGAACCATGCTGACTAATGTGACAGCGTTTCCTCAGGTGAATGTGTCACACATTACACCTGACACCGGTGTGATGGATTACCGAGCCCCCGGGTTATAATATCTTGGAAGGGACGCACACAGAGATACGCGCACACTCGGAAAATCATTGTGTCGCAGAAACACACAGCAGCAGCGAAGTGCACAAAAAAAAAGGTGCATATGAAACACTACGCTAGCAGAACGCAAGCTAATGTAATGTGTGCAGGTGTGTCAACACATGTAAGAAACACATGCATTGTTTGAATCAACAATGGGGTCCTACTCAAACTGTCTTTTGCCAAAGATAACTTACAACATCTTGGGAATTTGCCTTTTTTTGGCAATTGACTACGTCCAGTTCTTACATACAGTCTATGGCTGCAGCCTTCAATAGACGCAGCATGGCAGGCTTCACTTTACTGCCGCTCTGGTGGGTTTTCAGCGCTAGTGTTTCACTTTCAACTGGTGTTTTGGGTCTTTCAACATTAGACACCCTCATCCAGGAGACCCAGCTCGGGATCGTAGCTTGTCCAAGTAGCGCTTATTGTCCGTGGCTCACCCCTGTGGATCCACAGCCATCTTGACACTTTTTTTTGCGGCATCAGTGATGTTCCTGATGACACTCTCCTGTGCTGTCCTGTTGGTGCCAAGGAGCCAAGGACACGGATTGCGCATTGCGTCCTTGGCTCAGGGACCAGGTTCAAATTCATGGCTCCGTCTCTCTTGGAGGCTTCCTCCATCTGGTCTTCCCAGAGGACATTGAATGATAGCAGGACCAAGGTCATGGTGTCTAGCAGCTTGCATCTCTAGGTCAACCCTCAGCTGGCCAGTCCCGAGCTGCGTCAAGACGCCATCTTGATCTTGGGTGACGATACGGCTTTCCCCCTTTCCTTGACGAGGCCAATTGCCTTCTTTGTTTAGGCAATCCCTGTGCAGATGTACACTTACTGTTGCACCCAGCACCTGAGGGATGCCACCAGTAACGTCCTTTTCCAGTGGCCTTTGGACAGCAACTCAGACCACAGTGGAAAAGGTTGGATGAGCTGTGGAGGATGTCTTAAACCAGCTGGATCAAGAACTTGGGAGTATCTCTGACCAAGTGATCTTGCCGCTGATGGCTTACTCCCATGCGTGTACTTACTTGCTCCACCCATTCTCGTATCTCTTCATGGATCCTGTTAAACCTCTCCTTCCCTTGGGTTCTCTCAAGGCCTCAGGCCACCCTTTTAACCAGCACACAGTGCCAAAACCAGGATTCCGCCTAGACAACCGCTTCCTGTGGCCTCCACTTCCTGACCCATGAATGAATACAACGTTGTAGAGAAATACACTACTTAGGTAAACCAGGTTTTCTGGGGCTTTAATGAGGATTGGGTTAAAAAACATTGTCTGTTGTGTCTGCTGTTGTAGCAGATAATCCAAAACCATCAGGGAATGCTTCTTCTTCACAAACGCCGGGCCTTTAATTGGCTACATTTAATGAAACACCATGTTTTTACTCCCTGGTATTAAAGTATTTGCCTTTAGCGTCATTGCTGCCGTCGTTACGATCGGAAACACAGTCGTCAAAGTCTCATAAAAATGTGGTTCTGATGTGGGCTGCGGTGCCGCATTGTTTTCAACACTGGAGCTCTGAGCGTGGGTTTATTGTGCCGTATTAAAAATGTTGACGCAGATTGCTGGAATATGAGCTATGATTGGTAACAGTACATGCAGACAGGAAGGAATCCACTCATATCTCCAGCAGACGCAGTGAAGAATTATCAAGTTATTACTCGAATTAGAAACATTTCAAACGGCAATCTTTTCACTGTCAGAGTTAATCAGATGCCTTGAAAAAGAATCGCATTAAATGTTCCATCATTAAATATTGAATTGTGATTTGCAACTAGCGAGCCTGCAGGGGAAAGAAGATGTGGGCTCTGTTCATTTCAAATCCATCGTGTCGCTACAGGGGAACTCAGGTTGTTATTTTCTATTGTACAATTACAGCAGCTAGCTTGAGGGACGAGTAAATGACAATGTAATTGGACAGATGATACAGCGTGGCTCTTGGCTTCATATCCATGTCACAGGTGGTTGATAAATAACCTGCTGAGCTGAAATTGTTGCGCGCGTGTCTCTGTGAAATTACATTTGACAAATGATCGGAGACATCTCGCTAGACGAGGGGAATAACACTTTATTTCCACAAGGACGGGTTGTTTCATCAGCTAGTCACCTTTAGATAAAACGACGTGTGTGTTCTCAGTGCGACAGGAAGTGAGAACTTACATGCGTGAGCGCATACATGTGGATGTGCGTCGCCGATCGAAGCTGTGAATTTGATCCGACCGAGTTGCAACACAGCGGACAGTCATCCGTCTGTTCCGCCTCCCTGATGAAATTGTAATTGCATTAGTGCGGTGTTGATTTTTTTTATTAGACACCTTTTCCCCTTAGTCCCCAGGCTCATTTTCCTTTATTAGGCCGACTCTGGAAGGACAACACCACAGCCCCACGCTGCCTCGCGTAGAGTCCCTCCAGGCAAAACTTCATTCCAACGCGAGCGAGTGATAAAACGGCAGCAGTGAGACAACTGAGGGGATTTGGGAAAGGAGTAGTCTCTGTTTTAAGCCTGTCCACACAGGTATGTTTCTATCCAGCCGTCAAGAAAAAGTCTGGAGATATCACACAAAAAGCTCCACGATGGAATGCTTCCATTGCGCAAGTAAACCACCTGCAATCGCAAAACACAAGAGTCAATTTGGAAATACTAAATTAAGCGTTTTTTCAGTTTTTCTGTCAATCTGAAGATAAGCAACAGTAAGATGTATTGTGACCGAAGCAAAAGCTGGTTTGTCAGAATACCTATCAAATCCCTGCTTATTTCATAATCGGTAGCTGAATAAGCTGTGGATTAAAACCCAGCTGCAGCTTGGGTCGGTTTTCATCTCTGTTTTTTGATGGTTTTCCGTCCTCTCTGTCGTTTACATTGTCACCACTTCCCTTTCCTACATGGACAGCCATGAGTCACGGCGCTCTTAAACTCAGGCCTTCAACATCAGCGCCGTGTACCTGAGTGTTGGCCGGCAGTGTCACTTACTAATCTGTGCAACTTCTTTTCAGAGACTTGCCCTTGGACGATGTGCAGCTCTCTGCACATCGTTTTCTCCACTGTCGCACCAGCTGATTTAGTGTCTGACGGAACATGAAGGTCCAGCAGATCTCTGACAGAGAGTCACACACCTGAGACGCTCACCACCCACTGTAACAGGAGCTCATTTGGTGTGTGTGTGTGTGTGTGTGTGGATCGCTGGTTAAGTTTTGAAGTTAATGCAAATCTATTGGGTTAGGGTTAGGACGGGGGTAACATTAGCATGCTAGCGGTGTGATTCGCGTCACTTTGGTCCACACTGAAACATCTCAGCTATTGGATGGATTGATGTGACTTTTTTTCCAATCCTACTGACTTTGGGGATCTTCTCTAGCGCCACCATGAGGTCGACATTTGGGGGGGTTTTTTGGAGTGAAATGTTGGGGCAACTATTGGATGGATTGCCATGAAATGCGGGGCACACATTGGTGTCCCACTCAGGAGATCCCTTAACTTGGTTGGGTCCAAAACGTTTGAAATCAAAACTCAGGAGGATCCCATGAGTCTCAGCTGTGTTTCTGTGTTTAGAGCTAATTAGCAAAGGTCAGCGTGTTAAAATGCCAAACATTTGGTGGTGAGCATGGTAATTATTACACCTGCTAAACATCTGCGCCTCATTGTCGTAGCATTTAGCTCAAAGAACCATGACCGAAGTGCAGCCTCACAGAGCAGCGGCCCCTTTCTCGTTAACTGCTTGGCACTAACTTCCACAACTGATTCAAATGTGATGGGCAAAGGCCGCGACTCAGGAATTCATATGCTGATAATGACAATTTCACACAAATGTCTTACAGAATAAATTAGCCTTTCTCCGACGGTACCGCAAAGGAGGATGCAACGTGGTCTACATGGTGATCTGTTCACGCACACAAAAAGAGATTAACGAGTTATTTTCTTTAACAGTATTAATATTGGGCTGGTATTTATACTTAACATGTGGCTATGTATTATGATTTATTGGAAGAAACAAAGCAATTCTATGTAAAATCTCAAATTCAACACCGCAATGAAAGGATCCTTTTTATCATAACCTCATTTTTCCATCACTGCAGCGACTGGACTGTGAACCAGGCTCCTTTTTTACATTTTTCTTGTGTAGCATAAAGGGAGTTAAACTGCACATCATTGTGAAACCCTGCATGTTGTAGAATGACAATACATGAAGCTTGGACCTTGAAGGGGACGGAGGGAGGGAAGTATGGAACAAAGGAGCAAGAGTGAAGGAAGTGTTATCATGCTAGGGAGTGTGTGAGTGAATGTAAAGTTATGTGAACTGGATCACTGTCTCTGTGGGTCAGTTGTGACCCCCTGCTCTTCTCCTCTCCTCCTTTTTTAACCTCTCTCTTTTATCAGACTTTCATCCCCTCCTTTCAGTGCATCGCTGCCGTTTCCTCTCTTTTCCCTCTCAGCTGGGTCCTCCCTTGTTAATCCACCTCGGTCCCATTCTCCTGCTCTCCTGCTCTGTCTTCATTTGAACTTGTTGCTGTCTTCCTCATCCCTCTCTCCTCTTTTCTCTCCATCCTCACTCTCTTCCTCTGTATCACTTTTCTTGTCCCCACCCTCTCCTCCTCCTCGCCTCACTTTTGTATAATCACACTTCTTCGTCTTGTCCAAAATGATATCCTCCGTATCTAACTCCACCTCCCTCTCCTCCCGTTCCACTCTTTCTTCTCTCCTTGTAAACTTTTGTGAAAATGTGATGTGCTTTTAAACGCGCGTAAATCACAGTCATTTTGTGCCATTACCGTGATTACCACAAACAAACAAGACCATTACAGGGAGATTTTGCATCTCCTGCCGACCTCCACGGAGCATTTTGTATGACATGTTGCAGGTTGAGGGCTGCCAAAGAAATGCACACAAGAATAGGATGCTATTGCTAGTAGCCTAAATTGAAGCAGAGCGTGGAGAGTTTCTGGTAATGGCAGAGGGAATGACAATTACCTTCAGCATGTTTATCTAGAAAGTGAGAAACATGTAATCATTGATTTCCTTGCAGTTTAGATACCGAGGTAGGAAAAACATGACGTAGATCCTTAAATGGCCACTTGAGGCTGATTGGGGAAGCTAGTCCATCCCCATAGACCCCCATGTTTAAACTTTACAGCTGAAAGAAACCTGGCAACCTCTGGGTCTGAAAAGTGAAGCCGATAGTGTCTTCAATTTGCATTCTCTCTACTGACCAGCAGGGGGAGACTTATCTGGTTGCAAAAAGATGTCCGGTTGTATAGAAGTCTATGAGAAAATGATTACTTTGCACTTGATTTATTATCTCAGTAAACATTGTTAATGTGGTCTCTCTCCCTAGTTTCAAGTCTTCTTCAATACAGCATGATGTTCATTTAGTAAACTATGATTCCATTTAGAGGAAAAAGGACCATAAAAGTGGAGTATACTTAAGGGCGGGGCTACCATGTGATTGACAGGTTGCTACCCTACCAGAGCTGTACATGGCATCAGTCTTCCGCCATCCAAATATGGTCACTTAACCCAAATCCAAGATGGCGACGGCCAAAACGACGACCTCTCAAACCAGTGTGTGTTTTCAGCTTATGAAAGTTAATTGTAACGTTTGTACTTAACTCCTCCCTCTCATGTCCAAACACCAATGGGTGACATGATGGTGAGTTTGTCCACTTCTCAAATACAGTCTATGGTGAACATTGGTCATTTTAGATCTTTGAAAAAAAATGCATCTATGTATTTTGAAATAAACATTTTGTGACATTTTCAAATCTTAGAAATGTTCCAGAGCCATAATCTGCTTGACGTCCATTTTCATGCCTTGAGTCATTTCCTGTCTAGCATAGAATTGGGACAAAGCTCCTCCCACACTAGTAGTACTGGTTTAACTGGCTTTATGGAATCAGTATACTGATATTGACTTTTTTTTCCACCCTTCCTGTCTGGATATTCACCCGTTGCTCCATTGGTCTTTCTTGGCTTAATGCCAGCTTGTGTGTTTCCTCTGGCTGTCTATACTCACACACACACACACACACACACACACACACACACACACACACACACACACACACACACACACCTATCTGTGTGTGTGTCCATCTATGTGTGTTTTATGTGTTTGTGAGAAGACGGAGTGAGGTCTGAGGCCTCTCCGGGCTGCTACAAAAAAGAAGGATGGGCGCTGACTTGTAAACACACACACACACACACACACACACACACACACACACACACACACACACTCATGCACTTGTTTTCTCCACACTGCCCCAGGGAAGAGGGGAGGCTTTGAGACCTTCAGTCAACCAGAGAATAAAAGGCCTTTTTCTTTTGGGCATATCCCAAAAGGATGCATGCAGACTTTCTCATTCCGTTGTAATCAGCTGCAGCGCCGCACTAAATCCATCACTTCTCTCGCCGCTCCCTGCCAAATAACAAGGCTTTGTCCGATGCCTTATGATAGATAATGTGTTGTGCAGTTCATAAAGTGGTGGTAATTCTGCGGAGCGACGGGTGGGAGTGCGGCTCCCCGCTACAATAACACCACAGCGCGGAGCCATTTTGTCCCAATAATTGATGAGAGGCTCGCAAGCCTCCGAGAAGTGGAGCGCACTTTGCTGTCCTTGGATGAGAGTACTCACCCTCTGTCATGTCAAATTGACAATTTTGTTCTTTTCTCTGTCAATGTCTCTCTCACTTCATAGTCGTCCATTTTGAGACAAATTGCCTCATGAATCCCTTTCTCTGTCTCTTCCTCTTCGCAGGGAGATGAAGTGCTTACTGTCATTAAGACGAAGGCTCAGTGGCCGGCGTGGCAGCCGCTCAACCTGTAAGTATCACTCAATGTCAGTTTCACTGGATGGGAGAGGAATAACGGGAATCAACCGTAAACTGAAATCAACATTCATTTTCTTTGCTATGATTTTAGCACTATATATATCTCCTCGGTGCCTGTTTCGATTTGTGTACTATTTGGTCCCACTTAGAAAATAAGTAATATAAGTTTGATTTACTTTTTGGCAAAGTTTCAGCTCTTTACTTGATACAGTCGTTTCAAAATCAAGTTCCATAAAGGAAACATTTGGTTTCGGAAAAAGATTGTGAAATACATAATTAGGTTTGGACAACAAAACTACGGGAGCCTGAAATTAATTAATTAATTAATTAATTAAATACATTGATGATATAATGAATCATTACATACAAATAATTCAGCGTTTGCGCCCATTAGCAGTTTGTTCTTGTTCAATTGTGGGAAAGTGGCAGAAATATGACTTTATGACAGTTATATATTGTGTTCATTATTTATAATATTTGTTTCTTTAATTTATCTCTCCATAAAAAAAGAAAAGGCGTAACTTTTCCTTTGAAGCCGAGCACATTTACATGAACACAAGTAGACCAATGACATTACGTAATAATACAACACTGACATTATGTTCATTATGCAACGTGAACAATGGAAAATGATTTATGCTTCGTGCACCGACCTTACAGCATATATTTACACATTTCTTGTAGCATATATTCACAATACAGAGGGAGAGTTTGAATCCTCTCTCTGACCAATGGAAGTCACTACATCACGTCTCTTGATGGACGTCTCCCTAATGTGTTCACCCTCGTTTTCAGCACGATTGTGCTTCACAATCTCTGTTATGGAAAGCTGTTAGAAACATAGTTTGGTGTCTTAACTTAAGTGTAGAGAATTGTATGACCTATCAAATGTTTTGGTCCGGTGGCAAAGCTAAAAAAAACACAAAGCTGCTTTTCATTTTTGGGGCCCACAAACCAAGCTGCCCAACTTTCCTTCAAAACAAGATTAACATAACATAATCTGTTCTGTGGACGAAGACACACAGAATTCGTGCTCAGTGATCCGTACATTACATTTCATCGCAAATACCGCATCTACATAATTTAAGCCCGTGCCGAATGATCAATGGAAACAATATGTGACGACATGTTGCAGAAATCTTTAAGATGACCTTTCCATGAATCACATCTTCATTATGAGCGATATCAAATGTTCATTAGCTGGATAAGTTCTTCAAAGTTTAAAAAAAAACAACATTGGGGGTTAGTGGGCTCAAGCCAAAGGGAGTCCACAACATAGCACTCCTATTAAATCCAACCGCTGTGAGGAAGAGAGACAGTCTATTGAATAGTTTTCAATAGACTTTTCATATCACTCTACTACTTTTTTTTATACCCTGTACTGTTTTTATACATTCCTGTTTATACTCTGAACATAATGTGTTTGTATGTAAGAACGTATGTATAGTTGAGAAACTATAAGAGAGTAACATTCTTTTGTTTTGGCTCCTCAACATTTCAGCCTGATAGCAATAAAACGGCATAACATGGTAATAAAATACAGTTACAAACGATGTGCACACGGTGTGTATAACACTGTAATGTGATTTATGTGGATACAGTGCGCAAATACTTGTGTGAGCCTGATGAAAACAGCTGCCTAGCATCTCATTTGCCCAGAGGCTGCGGTACCGCTTGCCAGGCGGCAGCAGCCGAAGGGGTTCGGGGTGACTGGGGGTCTCTGGTAATCCGGTGGGATTTACTGCCACAACAATCGCTCTAAATGTCCTGAATGGCGAGCAGCTCACCGCTCTTGATCTTGAACAATTACAAAATGATTCTTAATTGTTTTATGATGTCTTCTTTTATGCAGCTCTTAAAAAGCCAGGCTGAATAATCACACTCTCTGGCATCCTGCGCACTCTTTGGAACTAGCTCAAGAGCAATTAGAAACCTATCACAATTCTGGCCCCCAGCACTGCACACACACACACACACACACACACACGCACACACACACACACACACACACACACACACACACACACACTCACACACACTAATGTACCGTATCTTTCACCAAACATCTGTTTAATTAACCCTCCTAGCGTTGTCTGTCATTCGCGATACATTGTGCCGCTATTATTTTTACTAATGAGAATCTTCGCGCGCACACACACACACACACACACACACACACACACACACACACACACACACACTCACTCCATGTGAGCATGAAATATGAGCTCATTTTGTTCAATTTTGCATGCAAAGTTATGAAGTTGTTCAAAAAAAAAGTTGTGTTTGTACTTGCAGTATGTGTCGGTTAAGACGTGATAATTAAGATACCAGGGACTGTTTGTCATACAGAAACTACCCTATTATCATCTTTGAGTGATTTATTATAGTCTGTCGATTTTTAGACATTGAGAGGGAACATTTCATTGTGAGCTATTTTCTGCCGCTAATTGGACATTTCAGAGGTTCAATTATCCAGCAATTAGAAGAGGTTGAGTCGGGTCAGAGGTCTTGACATCGCAGCCTTTTACCAATTCAACAAAAAGATGCTGACTTAGAGCTTTCTCATCATACTATTCAATTATCTGGAGATTAACTTTTGTTTGTTTCCCTTTTCTTTGCCCGCCCGTGTCACCAGGCGTGCAGCTCCATCGGCTGAGTTTTCCGTGGACCGAACCCGTCACCTGATGTCCTTCCTCACCATGCTGGGGCCTAGCCCAGACTGGAATGTGGGGCTGTCGGGAGAGGACCTCTGCACCAAGGAGTGTGGCTGGGTCCAGAGGCTGGAGACGGACCTCATTCCCTGGGATGCAGGCACTGACAATGGTGTCACATACGAGGTAATGTAGCTTAATGTCACTGCTTAGTTCAGAGGTAGGGGCAATGGTAGAAACCTGAGAGCTGTAGCATCCAATAGAGGCTGGCCGTTGTCGTGACATCACACACTGGTTTGTGGACTGCGGTTTTGAAGCCTTGAGTTGGGCATTTTGGCCATCGCCATTTTGGATTTTGACCATCGCCATCTTGTTTTTTGCAACTGGTGTCACGGGACACATGTACATCAGTAAATGACAGTACATCAATGACTGTACATCAATGACTGTACATCAATGACTGTACATCAGTAAATGACTGTACATCAATGACTGTACATCAATGACTGTACATCAGTAAATGACTGACAACAGTACAACACAACTATGTGACTCTGCACTGCTTAAACATTGCATTTGTTTCCTTGGTCCTGGAATGTCACTAAAACCAAGCAGATGATGCACCATTACTCTGGAAACACATTGTGTAGGTTCACCATTAGATAATGCATGCGTCCTACCGTACAGCAGGCATTGAATCACTGCCACCTACGGGCAGAATCGTGGAAACACAAGTCGTCTTGTTCAACTTTGCACAAAGCAAAGACTAAACTAAATTTGTGGCGTGCTAATGTCTCCCATGTGATGTCTTCCCGACCAAAGATCATGCGGAGTGAGTTCATTAGGTTGAGGTTGATGTTTGTTCCCAAATCAAAGTGTCTTAAGTTACCGTTACAGCGCTGCAGATGAGAACGTGACTTCATATCTCATTGTCATACTTCCTTTGTGGATGTCTGATTTAGTACTCCTGCGTATGTTAAGTTGGTTTGAAACTTGAAACAGCACAGAGTTCACCTGTAAGAACAAAGAGAATGATTCATGTTTCAGGAAAAGAGAAGAAGAGGACATCTACCTACCTTACCCTTTTAGGTCAGACCGGGGAATAAAATGAATGCACCCATTACAGTGTTATTACTTTTTATTAATTCCTGTTTGTATACTTAAATTACCGGCGCTCCACTGTTCCCTTCCCCTCTAGAGAAATCATGTTGTTCTCCTTCTAAAAGCCTGTTTCACAGACACTGTACGCTGCTATTGGGTTAGTATTCTTGTCCCACAAATAATTCCCATGTCCTACATTTTTGGCTGTTTAACTTTGATTACTCTTACCATTGCCCAGTGGAAGACTCCGACTGCCCTCCCTCGGGTTGTATTTCACACTCGGTACACGGTACAAGAGCAGATGTTCTCCTCTAGGACGCCAACCGTTCCAACACCAATGCTAATGTGAGAGGGTGGGGAATACTCTCCCTTCAAATCATTGTCATCTTTATTGGTAGCATCTTATTATTTGCGCTTGTTTTCAGGAGGAGTCACTGGGGGCTTGACGTGTTCCAGAGGCATGAGATATTTTGTATATAAGATACTTAAAGCTGCATTAATCGATTGCTTTTTATGGCCACCTGGGGGCAACTCAAGCAGCAGTGAACGCAGCTTTGACATATTATCGCCTTAAAGTTTAAAGCTATTATAACTGCGTTAGACACGTGGCGTTCTTTTACCTATCAAGCTGTCATTGAGCAACATTAGCATTCATTAGGGTTCTTGTTTGTGACCACTTGACAAATATAAGTCGGTTTTGGTCTCCAGTGGGAAATATCTTTAACTTTATCCGTCCGTTGTGGCATAAAGTCAGTTCACAGAGCTTCTTTGCCAGCCACTGTAGCTGGAAGACAGCGCTGATGAGGGCAGTAAGACCGAACCAAGACTGTGAAGTTGCAGATGGCAAAACCAAAACAATGAGCTGAAAGGCGCTAAAACATACTGAGTATAGCAGCTTTAACCTTTGAATATAATACTTTTTTGCTCACTTTATCCTCAGTCACCAAACAAGCCCACCATTCCTCAGGAGAAGATCCGACCCTTGACCAGTTTGGACCACCCCCAGAGCCCGTTCTACGACCCCGAGGGAGGGGCAATTACCTCTGTAGCCAAGCTGCTGGTGGAACGCATCGCTAGAAAGGTACAATGCAGTGTGTAAAAGTAGGTATGCGTATATAGAGTGTTTCTTGGCAAAAAAATGCCACGTATTAGCTTTTTACAAAACTTCCAATCATCTACAACCTTGTCGACAAAACCACTTTGTCGTTTTTTGCTTTAGTCTCCAACTGTCGTGGAATAGTTACTCAACTTCTTTGATAACTGGGAGAAATATCTGACAGTGATAGGACGTACAGCTCCAACGCTGTATTATGCAAGTAAAACGCCATTTTAAAACAACATTTGGAGCAAATTTGGGCTAACTTGCACGTGACCGTCTGCCAGCAAATGTACGCTGTAGCTGATAGCTCTGCGATGTAGATGCAAAAGTACTTGAAACTCATGTGGTCAAGTCTATTTATAGTGATTATATTAATTTCAAGTGTGCTACAAATTGAATAGCTTGCTAAATGTGAGCTACATCCGCTTTTGTGTGAAAATGTAAAAAAAAGATTTGTCATTTATGTACAATTAACACCGTAAGCAGGACTTCAACAACGAGCAACTGCGTCGAAGTATCTGATGAAACAAGACTGCTTTGTGAAGACGCTGTCTAACTATTTAAACTGTTGATCACACACACACACACACACACACACAGGCCTGGAGGTGAACTTAGAATATAATTACATTTCAATCATGTTGACACAACACACAGAATTCCTGAAATACTGTTGTCTCATACACATCCAATGGAGATCTATTGAGATAACAGAGACAACGGCGTAATCATCAAGGTTTCGTGCTGAAAGCGTTTTTCCTTGT
Organism: Cebidichthys violaceus; assembly: GCF_023349555.1. NCBI lineage: Eukaryota > Metazoa > Chordata > Actinopteri > Perciformes > Stichaeidae > Cebidichthys > Cebidichthys violaceus. The sequence continues at coordinate 20,596,498 of NW_027176483.1, read as the reverse complement.
GTGAGCAGGGAGAGCAGTGCAACGTGGTCCCGGACACCATAGACGACATCGTCGCTGATATTGGACAGGAGGAGAAGGAGGAAGGTAACAGTAAATGCTCACACCCTCACAAATAAAATGGGAGTAGGGCAGACGTTGAACTGGTTTCTGTGGTACGAGAGGACTGTTGCTAGTCGTTATGGCGACGACACACGTCAGTGGGGCGGTAAAGTGTTTGAGAGAGCGGACGCAGCCCCGGAGGCGGACGGCTGGCTAGTTAGCTAGCTAGGCTGTAACCAGTGTAGCGTGAAAGGTGTGGTGGAATTAGCTAGCTAACTGGCCAACTGTCCGCTAACGAAGCATTAAGTTGTTTGTCTGTTTGATTTATACGGAAGTCAGCCCGCTACAACGGTCACAGTGCAACGGTACACATAAAATGGCCGCAGCTCTGGTCATCCTGCTACGTTCATTTGGTTGGAAAATGTCCTTTTACTCTGATTTGATTACTATAAACACACCTTTTCTCGATTACAGTTCTTCAGGGAAAGACCCTAACAAGGTATAATGGATGCACTTTAAGGGCTTGATGGAGCGTTTTATTCAGACCCTGTCATTACGCGATATTGCATTCCTTTATGCATTCTTTGAACTCTTCAATTCACTATGTGTGCGCAAAACATTCACGTTAACCATCCACTTACGGACCGAGCGGATACCGTGGCGCTCCAGGACACACACACACACACACACACACACACACACACACACACACACACACACACACACACACACACACACACTCGTTACAGACTCAACCGGTGTAGATAGAGTCACAGATGGGCTCAGGTCAGGTGATCAGAACACAGAGAGAACCTGTCCTGTACCGATCGACCACACTTCATGTCCCGCCATGCATCACAGATCCTGTCACGAAAGCAGTATACAATGTATACATGCAAAATGTTCACTGTTATAGTATTTCATTATATAACATATATTGTATATTGATTTAAGATTTATACCACTTTTCATGAATGTGAATGAAAATGTCAGCCCTAGTCTCCTAAAGCGAACGTTCCCATACAACAAATTGTTTTGTTTTTCCTCAAAAACGTTTGTACTCATACTCTGCGGGGGTCTGCGTAGGGAAGAGTGTCAAACAAACACGTCAGGACTTTCACCCAGGAGACCTCTGGTCATGTCCTGTGTGAAATAAAAAGCCAACGTTTACTTATTTTAAGTAATGTACGAAGCTTAAATTCGGTGACAAACATACCTATTTCAAGTTTTTTTTTACTAAACATAACCAAGTAGTGTTTCTCTTTTGCTTGAATTTACAAAGTTAACCACATGTTCAAAACTGCGACCATGAAGAAAAAATACGTACGGAAAAAACAGGTAGAAACACGATTGACTTCCAACGTGGTCGGACAACACGTCACACAAGTTCAGCGCTGTGACCTTAAACCTAGGAAACGAGCCGTCCCCTGCCGGCTTGTTAACCAGCAGATGGGCTGAACGAGACGGACCAGTGCATGCCGCTGTTTGTGGAGTACATTGGCGCTTAGAGACTATTTTAAGTGGCCTCGGGAAAGGGGGGCAGCGTTTTGTCCACGCTGCAGAATTTCTTAACAAGAATCTCCCGCCGGCTAATAAATGTCTTCCTCAGTCAGTCATAGACCATTTCCCTCCTCTCTTACTCTTGCCTGTCCTCTCCTTCTCCGCCATCTCCCGTCTTCTCTGTGTGAGACGACACTACCGAGACGAGGCCGGCCCCTTTTCCTTCCACTGCTTTCACTTACGCTTCAGCCCCGTCTGTCCTCTTCCCTTCCTCTCTGCGTCTCCGGCTCCTTCGTTCCCTCATTCTGCTCCGTCATTACACGTTATCCCGGAGAATTGCACCCGCTCAAGGTTCGTCCCCGAGGCCCGACGGTATATTCTCTCTCGCGTCTCTCTCTCTCTCCCTCATTTTCCCTGGCTCTCTGAGCCCCTTAGAGAGCACTTTTAATTGAAGCCGGTCCCCCTGCTACTTCTTGGAGCTCCAGCTACCGCTGATAATTGGGCAAGACATTCACAAATCACACTCTGCTCTCCCCCTCCAACCCTTCAGATGTCACTCGGTGGCCTCTTGTGGTCCGGTACCTGCGGTAATCACCTGTGGGTACGATGTAAAATAATCAGTGTCAGCCCAAAGGACATCTCACAATGCCTCTCTTTCTCTGTCGGCTCCCGTGTTTCTCACTCAGACGACACACCAGAGACGTGCATCTACTCGGGCTGGTCTCCCTGGTCGGCCTGTAGCAGCGCGACATGCGAAAAGGGTCGCAGGATGAGGCAGAGGATGCTGAAGGCCCAGCTGGACCTCAGCGTGCCGTGTCCCCACACCCAAGATTTCCAGCCCTGCATGGGGCCGGGGTGCAGCATTGAGGGTAAAAAACACACACACACACACACACACACACACACACACACACACACACAGGTGTACAGTTCAGTGTCCTTATCAGAAGTAAAGGTGGGACAGGCTGGGGGGTGTAGTCGTTAATCACTGCACTTACTGGGAAAATGTAGGTAGGGAAGTCCTTGAGCAAGGCACTCTATTGTAGGTGCTACGGAAGTGATCAGCGGCGCTTGTTCTGCGTTGATTTATTATGATATATGATTAATTTAAAATGGATTAGACGGATTAGAGCTGCACAATATTGGGGAAAAATACATATATATATAGATGTACATATATATCTATATATATGTATGTCTATACTGTATATATATTTATTTATATTATCACACACAACCTTCCTTTCACGTCGTGAATACTGCGAGCTTCAGTAGTAGAAAACAATTGAAGATCTCATTTAGCATCATTTCATGCTGAATCAGATGCTCATTTACATCTGTAATGTCAGTGAATACTATTCTAAAGTGAAAGAAATGTTGCAGCCCGGACATGATTAGCGGCAGGCTCACCAGATGTCCTCCATTGTCTTGTTCTTAATAGCGTACAGGACACACATCAGCGGCGTGACTTTTCCACTCGGCCCTAGCTTTGGCCCCATACGGCGCTGCAGGTAGCTCCCTGTACTGTATTTTGTAAATGAAAACAGAAGTATTTTGAAAGTATTTCTCATGTCGGGGGGGAAACCACTGAGACTGAATGTTGTCATTTGATCATCCCCGGCTCTCTGAAGCTCTGCACTTTGCACTCGGCGGTGTGTCGGCAGGACTCGGGTCCCCGGGGACCGCTGGTAGACATCAGACTGGTGTTTTTTTAGGTTCATAGAATGTCCCGGAATTCACGAATATGTAGGATATTACTACAGACGGGGGCGCCCAATCTTTCACTGATGTTCGGCGTGAACCAGGAATATCCAAATACTTTACAAACGTACCGGCGTCGGGCGGGGAGCAGTGTGCCCCTTCAGCACACAGACAAAGTTCTCATGAGTTCATCGCGTTCCTGTAACAATGGGAGAGCAAGCTTTTCATTAAAATGTGTATTTCACAATTGGAATCGCAGGTTGTGAATACACTAGATGTATCATCACACAAACACAAACTTTTGTGGCACACTTTAAACGATATGCTGAAAAACAATTATTTTTCACCTCCAAACTTTATCACAAACACAATGGTATTATTGTCTTCTGTCGCACTTCATCGCACAAATTAGCATTAAAAAAACCCAACAAAGACTGCATTCCTTTGTTGCTGTAATCCTTGTTTTCCTTTGATCAGTGAGCCCTCAAAATAATAGGCAGATTAAAGCTCAGGTCTTCATCTTGTCATGACTAAAACCCACAGTGGATGGTTGATTTTGGCTGATCTGCAGGTGGAAACACAAAGCCGCTGCCTCATTTATATTTCACGGCCTAGCGCCGTTGTTTGTGTAGCCGCTGCGAAGAAACGGGTGAAACAGAAGGAGCCGGGAGCTGACTGGGAACGTCGGTGAAGCCCACACGCACCTGAAGTCGATACGGTTACTTTGAGAGGATCTGTCACGAAACACAAATCCCTAATCACACAGTGTAAACATCGGTGATTTGGAAACCCTAATTACTTCACTGAAACACACGATTATGCGCATCAGCCGTTTGCGCTGAGCGTCCTCCTGCATCCCGAAAACCAGGATTTAAATGTGCTTACCTTTAGACTTTAAAGAAATGGACCCACCGTGTCGTTATGGTGGAGATGACAGGGACAACTCCAGGACTGTGTGTTCGTTAAGATGCAGAAACAAAGTGGAGCAGCGAAGACATGAACAACGACGACGACAAAGCAGAGAGTCGCTGGAATCCAAGAATCAAAATTGGACTAATCTCTTCCTGCCTCTCTCGCTGTTGTCGGAGGAGAAACTTTTCTTGATTTCCGTCTAAGATGTCAGTTTGATGCTCTCTCACTCCCCCCCCCCCCCAAAACCTACACACTCATAAACAAAACCCCAGGAGATGACTTTTGTCCAATTTCCAGATGTCAGTTTTTGAAAAGAAATGCTTAGAGGCAGCGCCCGTCTTCCCCTCGCTCAGAGCTTCTCACACACACACACACACACACACACACACACACACACACACACTCCGGCCTGTTCTTATCGATATATCAGACAGCAATGGCTTTTTGCTACAGAGCGCCTCCTTTGTTTTCATTCAGAGCACCGTTGGCGTGCGGCGGAGGATTTGATAATTGCGGGCTCCACAGATTGATTGATATTATTAAGAAACACTCTGGCTCTCTGGAGGCCTCATTCACGTATCTTTTATCAATACTTCGCTCAGTTCTGCTTTATTAGGCCACAGCCGGTAAGCAATGCCGCTTTCTGTTGATTTCTCAATACAATTTGATTTACACGTGGCCTGCTTCAAAGCGCGGTCAGACTCCTCTAGTGAGGGGAGGGATAGGGAGGGATAGGGAGATCTGGAAGCGCTGTGCTGGCTAATAGTGATGAAATACACCAAAGTGGAGCCTCGTTAAAGCCAGAGAAGCTGCAGTTCACTTTTCAGCTGACATACCAGCCGGGGGTCATACATATTGACTTCCACTCCCTCAGGCCCTCGCTGTGAAGAGGACTGTCCTTCAGGCAACTTGCCTTATTAAAAAAGAGAGCCAAAGCAGATTCGGAGGAAGAGCTTTCTCTGAAAGTGGCGGCTTTGAGACGATTCAACAGACTGAAATCCGAGAAGCTGTTAGAGGGGAGTCTGGTGTGGCATGAAGGAAGACTGCCCCGTAACCGGAGGACCTGGGCTCAACCAAGTCCCCAAGTCACTGAGAAAGCTGATCCCTCCTGGCTTCTCCTACACGTACCAGGATGCATTGCGAGCGTAGATTTAGCTGCTTCTGATAGATAAACAAAACAAGCTAATACAGTTTCACTGAAGCGGCTATTCTCACACCTGCACCAAGAAACATAACAATACGCCTATCGACAGACTGAGAATATAATGTCCTCAGGTGAGGGAACCGATCGTGAAACAGAAAGGTTTTGTTGTACAAACCCAGAACCTTTTCTAATAATAAAGCAGCAAAGAGAAAAGAAATGGAACTAAAATGTCCGGATGCTCTCCTGAAAGCGTCTCTCGCTGCTCTTCTTTTCCCGGTGGACAGAGCCCTCGACGTGTATGATGTCGGAGTGGATCAGCTGGTCGGCCTGCAGCGTGTCCTGCGGGATGGGGATGAGGTCTAGAGAGCGCTATGTCAAACAGTATCCTGAGGACGGCTCGCTCTGCCAGCTCCAGACTGAGGAGACGGAGAAGTGTGTCGTCAACGATGAATGCTGTGAGGCCTTTGTCTATTGTATTGCTGTGTGACTGTGTCTGTGTTGAGAATTTAAAAAAAAGTATAATAATAATTGAATATAGTAGAATGTTCTTCCACGATGTAGTGACTTTGATTTGTTACCGTCTTTTCACATATATGAGTTGTGTATATGTGTGTACACTATTTAAATGTTCTTGTTCTGTCGGTTCAGGTGTACAAGCTCCCAAAATGGAATTTAGCACTCTTACGCTAAGTTTAGCAGTCGATCCCCAAAACTGGACATCTCTGTGGCGGGAACGTCGGCGAACAGCGAAATACTAAATGTGTGTTTTTGGTGTTTTGTGTTCTTCTCCGCAGCACCCAGCAGCTGTGTGGTCACCGAGTGGGCAGAGTGGGACCCCTGCAGCGTCACCTGCGGCTTGGGCATGAGAAGACGCGAGCGCATGGTGAAGATGCCCCCTATAGACGGATCAATGTGCAAGACCGAGGTGGCAGAAGTGGAGAAATGCATGATGCCAGAGTGCCGTAAGTAAAATGTATTTTTCTTTCATTTCTTTGGTTTTTTATGCCTCAGAGGTGAACGTGAACATGAGATCTCAGGAACTTAATTATGTCTGGCACAAACACCCACTTGTGGCACGTTTTGACCAAGCAGTCCGGTTCAGTTTGGTTTGTTACGCATGTCAGCAAAAGTTGTGGATCGTACCAATAGATCCCCTCTGCGCTCGGTACCACCTCGGTTCAGGTTCCAAGCCTGAAGAAGGTGGAGTTAAAACACTGCATTAGTCAGAGAGAACCGTCACTAGCGCGACACCAGACATACCAGCAATATTTCATTCTCTTGACCAATCTTCTTTAACATCACATTACATTCATTTAGCAGACGCTTTTATCCAAAGCAACTTACAATTCAGTATCTATCTGCACACCGTAGACGCAGCTACGGGAGCCATTTTGGAGTTAACTGTCTTGCTCAAGGACACATTGACATGAGACTAGCGGAGCAGGAGCAGGGGATCGAACCACCGACCCTCTGATTGAAAGGCGGCCCTGCTCTCCACTTAGCCACGGCCATTTAAATTGGCAGCTCGCAAAACAGCTCGCAAAACTACGTGCGTTACACTTTACGATTGACAAAATGCAAACGTTTCCAACGTCTCCAATGGGGGTTGAAATGATGTCGCTACGGCAATCAGCCGAGAACTCCACCCACACCGAGGAGACCCTAACATTAGAAACACGGCTTTGGTTTGTGGACTGCCGTTGTGAAACCTCCAGTTCGGCGATTTTGCTGTCGCCATGTTGGATTACGGCCTTCGCCATGTTGGTTTTTTTTCCGCAAGCGATAAACTGAAGTTTCCATATTTGGAATGAAGAGGAGTGACGTAGAGACTCTGTATACGTCTCTGATAGAGGCAGCAACCTGTCAATCACAGTAAGCCCCGCCCCTAAATCATCCCCTCTTTATGGTCTGTTTGACTCTAAATGTTCCATAATGTACTAAATGAACATCATGCTGTATTGAAGAAGACTGTAAACTAGAGATTGAGACCATAAACTCATGTTTACAATGTTTACTGAGGGAATAAATCAAGAGAGAAGTAGAGTCATTTTAGACTAGACTTCTATACGACCAGAGGAGTCGCCCCCTGGTGGACACTAGAGAGAATGCAAGTTTTAAGACGCTTCTGTATTGACGTCACTGTGACCTCACAAAACACGGTTATGACCAGAACTCTTGAATTCATATGCTAATGATGACAATTTAACACAAATGTGTAATAGGATAAAATAATGAAGCGATGGCCTTATGGACAGACATGGATGTAAACTGCTACTTGACTGGTTTGCCGAGGCTCACGACCACGAGGCGGTACTTCTAGTTCTAGTTCACTGTCGTAAAAGAGCCAACTGATGACAGAGATACTGCACAGGAGCACCAATTAGCTTCCAGCTTCATTACGTAATTAGCACTAATTAGCCCACTGAACTGCAGCACGCGTGCTCGCCTACCTGTATTGTTTGCAGACAGCATCCCCTGCATGCTGTCGCCCTGGTCCGACTGGAGCGAGTGCAGCGTGACGTGCGGGCGGGGCTCGCGAACGCGCCAGAGGATGCTGAAGTCGGATCCCGCGGGGTGCTCCGAGGAGCTGGAGCAGACGGAGAAGTGCATGCTTCCCGAGTGCCGTGAGTACCTGAAGCACTGAGCTGCTGCTGCTGCTGCTGCTGCTGCCGCCGCCGCCCCAGAGAGGAGAGGTCCAGAGAGGCGGCCTCGAACAACTTACTGCGCTGTGCTTTCAGAATGATAGAAACTATGAAGGTAGATTTGTGTCTTTATTACGCAAACAAAAAAATATGTTTTGAAAGCAAATTTCTCGCACTGCAATCAAAAATCAAGTTTGTAAGTTAAAATATATAAACTGAGAATAAATTATTTGTTAGTTTTGCTTATGAAACTATAATTTTTGGTTGCAAAACAAAAACCTTTGCTTTCAAAACCAAAAGCTACGGTTTCAAAACCAAAACCAAAACATAAAGCTACGAGTTGAGTTTGGACGTAGTGGGCGGGGCATACACTGCTGAATGAGCCAGGAGTTTCTATTGGTGGGTTGGACTTACGTCACATGCACGCAGAAAGTGAAGCTTCATGTCAACAACACCTCATGTCGTTCTTTAAAGAAAGAGACTCTACGACACTAACAACATGAAAACAAAGTGAAGTGCTACCAGAGCAATAGAATGTCAACTTACCTCCATGCCGCTCATCACAGTAACCTCTACAGTGGAAGTAGATGCCGGGATCCAAGTCGAACCCACCAATAGAAACTCCTGGCTCATTCAGCAGCGTATGCCCCGCCCACTACGTCCAAACTCAACTCGTAGCTTTACGTTTTGGTTTTGGTTTTGAAACCGTAGCTTTTGGTTTTGAAAGCAAAGGTTTTGTTTGCGTAATAAAGACACAAATCTACCTTCATAGAAACGGGCATTTTTTTTAGCTTTTTAAACTTTAACTTGTTTCCACAAACTGATTGATATACCATCGCCCTGATACCTGCTTGCTTCCCGAGGTGTGGTTTGCGTTTGTAAGGTTTTGTTTCATATGTATTCTTCTCACGCGTGTTCATTTGGAGGTGTCATTTCTCATTTATCGTCAGGTCGTCTGTCCGTCCCGTTCCTGTGAACGCGATATCTCTGGAACGTCTGGAGGGAATTTCTTTGAATTTGGCACCAACGTCCACCTGGACTCAAAACATGTATTTGGCCCTAACTCAACAATTGATATGCTAATCATGACAATTTCACACAAATGTCTCGTAGGATAAAATGACGAGGCATTTTCTTTTGTTCATCTTTCCATTCATAGCAGTAACGCTGCCTGTTTCGCTTCTTGCCGGCATTATTGAGGACGAGACCGTCTTGTTTGAATAAACTTTATTGGAATTGCCAATGGACAAAACCGACCGCGGGTTTCCTGCACAAAGGACCATTAATGTAGTTACGTAGTGTGGATTAACACAAATGTGGTCTCACGTTGTCCAGAGGTTACTTATAATTCATTACAGTGTACTGCATTCTGGGTAAGATAAATGCACGTGACTCCTACATCTCACACTAGTTCACTTGAGCTTTCAGTGAAATGGAATGACACCTCGAGGGACGGGCAGAGGAACAGTTACAATTGGAACATACATACTGACAAACATGAGCTTTTCAATCACGAGAAGAAATACGCCACGAAATGTTTCCTGTGCTTGTATTTGTTCCTTGACATGGAATTGTCTGGCCTCCTTTTCTCTCGTTCTCCGTTCCTTTTGCGTTCTTCCTTCCAGCCGTCGACTGCATGGTCTCCGAGTGGTCCGAATGGTCCGAGTGCAACAAGTCCTGCGGCAAAGGACACACCATTCGGACCCGTATGGTCAAACTGGAGCCGCAGTTCGGAGGCAGCGCTTGTCCCGAGACCATCCAGAGGAAGAAGTGCAAGATCAGGAAGTGCCGGACGAAAGCAAAGGAGGAGAGAGGAGGTGGGGGTGGTGGAGGCGGAGGTGCAGGAGCGGGAAAGAGAAGGAGACGGGGCAAACAGGGAAGAGACGCGGCGGCCGAGGAGCAGCCAGGTTGGTTGGGAACGATCTGTTACGTCAGCTTGGCTACAGGAGACCCAGAGTTGAGACGCCTTCTGTTTCAGGTTGCAGGATGCAGCCGTGGACCGCCTGGACGGACTGCACCAAACCGTGCGAGGGGGGGATCCAGGAGCGCTTCATGGCGGCAAAGAAAAGAGCTAATGGCGCCCTGACGGCTGGTTGCAAGGACCGGAAGGAGATCCGCGCCTGTAACGTTCATCCCTGCTAGGAGGGGGGGGGGAGGTACTGCTGAGCTACAAAGGAGGAGGGGGGGGGGGGGGCGGGACAGGTCAAAAATATGTTTGTTTGATGAAGATGATGGGGAAGCGTTTTGTGTACAGGGAGGGGAGGTGACGGGGGAGATGATGAGCTAGTTTGACACTTTTGGAGACGAGATATGAGTTTCGGTAAGAAGAGGCGATAATGTGCTGTTTAGTAAAGCCATTGTAGGCATTTAGTTACCAGGGCTGACATTTACTTTAGACCACAATGGAAGTATTAGAGAGTCACGTCTGTGTCCTGCAAAAAAAAACTACAACAAACAACAACAAAGAAACAGGTTTACAGCAGTTCTGCCATTGAGGGTAAGGGGGCAAAATCTGCTTCGCTTTATTGGTGTGTGTGTGTGTGTATATATATATACACACACACACACACACACACACACACACACATATATATATATAGGATCTTTTACTCAAGTCAAGAGGCGATACTGCAATATAAATATACTCCATTACAAAATCAAGCCCAAGCATTGAAAAAATGTTTTAAAGTTTGGATTATTATTTAAGATATAAACATCATTAAGGCACAACAAGGACCTGAACACATTTTCTGATGCAGTAATCACAGAAATAATTTGAATCAAAATTCAACACGATCACTTCACACTAGTCGGGTTGATTGTACAGTTTATGTATTCTGTTATTGTTATGAATTGAATATAATGTGAAAGATCCATAATATGTGTCACTAAGTCAGGGTGATCCGTTTTACTCAATGATAAGAGGAGAAGGTTGGAAGTCATCGGCTTAATCAATAGCTGAGCGTCATATTCATAAACCCGCTATAAGTCAGAAAGGAACAAATGGTATTGGAACGCCTCCCAAATCAAAGATAGTTCACTACAGATCATCCACTACAGAGCATTTCTATGACAAAGAGTACTCGTTGTAAAGTCCCTTTCAACCGCAGTCTGGATCATTTTAAGTTGCAAACAAAAAGAAAAACTGAAGATGTGGATTTTAATTTTTTTTGCGAGACACAGACGCTCACACAGGAAGTCTGTAAAGACTGTTGTCTTGATGGATGTACTGTTTATCTCCTATCTAACCAACACTTATACATTACACTACTATGTAAGTACTAAAACAAAACACATTCCCTAATAGGCAGACATTGTTTGAATAGAGATGTTTTATACCGTTAAAGTTAGTCTTTATATACTGTACTGCTGTTGATCTTGTCGTTTTCAGCTGATGTAGCATTAAACCCGCGATAGCGCTCACTCTCGTCGGAAGATCCTCCGTTTAGCATGTGGTGTGTGCTTTCCGTTTGGTTTTGGACGTCATACTTTCTGCCGTAGATGTTGTCTTAAAACGCGTTGCTGAAATGACGTCTGTCTGAAAGAACGCACACAGACGGAGACGAAACCTGTGTGTTCTGGCTGCGAAAGAGGCTGTGTGGAAAACGTTGCAGTAGACTGTTACCGGGGCCTTGGTCACAACATACGATGTTTTCACGTGTTGCCGTTTTTTTTTTTTTAATCGCGCTTTCCATCGTGTCGCCACGATAAGAGTGATCTGTTTCTTGTTTCCGTTTTATTAAGAATGTCATCACCAAAGTTCTATTTTCTGTCGATGTTCTCTTGACTTTCTTGCCTTCACTCTGTTTTCAAGCCTCTTTCTTGATTTCTTTGCCTCTGTATCACGTGACTATTTTCTAAGAAACCACCTTTACAATAAAAAAAAGAAATAAAAAAAATGTAAATGTAAAAAATCACAACGTCATTTGACTCTTTTTGATCAGCCCTTATGTTCTGTTGGGGGTAATAATAACCGGGCTGCTCTTTAACAGCTCAACTTATCAGAGCTGCTTATGAATGTGACTTTTGATGACATGTTTCAGAAGATGAGATGAGATAATGAGGTTCAATAAACACAGGGTTAGAGGGATCATCGATCTTAAAATGATTCAAAGGCAGATATTGTCTGAGACCACGTTCCAGTGGCATTCATTGATTCTTGATGGAAAATGATGACCGCATGGCCGTTCTAGTGTTCAGCCCTAACAGCTTCCTCAGCGCTGTGTTTACAATTTCACTCCACTAGATGGAGGTAGAGGAATACAGAATCATATTACCCATGAGGCATGGTCAGGATGATACTGATAGAGCAGCATGAATAGACGTTTTTTAACTCAAACACTTTTAGTGGTTTGATAATCAAGCCTATGATTCCTTTTTTAAATTTTACTCACATTGTTCCTTCAGTTTTGTAACTGTTATTTCCTGTCAGTTTCTAACATTAACATAAAAAGACGTTTAACATTAGGATGGATGAAACCTTTACGAGGAGCAATCATCCATCAACTTGCACTTCAGTAACCCTTACTATCGGATCATGCTTTCTACACTACATGTCCCATAATGCAACTCTGGTAAATGGCAAGTCTTACAAACTCCACACCCCTAGTTGGTATTGCAGGCTTTCTGTCATACAGCTGAAGGCCCAATCCTAAAGCCTCCCCCAGGTCTTAAACCACAACCCCTCAGTTTACTGACACCACCTTACTGACACCTTACATCAGCTTACTGACGGTACCTGTTGAATGGTTGAGTGAGACCGTATTTACTTATTTTGGTCAAAACAGCTTCAATGACTAAATTGAATATTTGATGAATAAATAAATAAAAATTCTCTGATTTCATGTGTTTTTATATTCCATATATTCCATTTTTGCTTCCACTGGTAACCCCGTGTTTAACATCACATTGCTATGAATTGTGGGTAAATTCCTTGGGCAAAGTCTGCACTTAATGCTGACTTACGGAAACATGTCCATAAAGGGCTCAAACTGTCTGCGAGAGACACTCAACGATTTGACAGTGGGACAGAACTAAACCCTCAGACTTTATGGGAGCGCACCTCAAAGTCCGCGAGTCTGTGAGTGTGAAGATTGGGATTGGGCCAAAGTCTCCAAGCTCACGCCGAGATAACCCTGATGACATCACGATGACATCAGGGCTATTTATGTCAGACGTGACAAAGTTCTCTTAGAGCCACAGAAGCGTTTTTTACAGCTATGAGTTGTATTCACTCATTCAGAATCAGAAACGATTCAGAAACGATTTATTGCAGAGTATGTTTCCACATACAAGGAACAATAGTGTCAAGACATAATTAAACCTAACTAGCGAATTGATATGTAATATCAGTGGATTGCCTCTTTAACAATCAAAAGGCAAAAACATGAGGATAAGGTTCTGCTTAGCGGTGTTGTGCCATGGCATTGTATAAATGATGGCATCTACCTAAACGACAAAAAATGGTACACGTTGCTACGTACGTTTAAATGACTGCAACAAAAGTACTTTATTATGTTCGGGCAACAAAAGTGCTTTATTATGTTCGGGCAACAAAAGTGCTTTATTATGTTCGGGCAACAAAAGTGCTTTATTATGTTCGGGCAACAAAAGTACTTTATTATGTTCGGGCAACAAAAGTGCTTTATTATGTTCAAGCCACAAAAGTGCTTTATTATGTTCAAGCCACAAATGTGCTTTATTATGTTCGGGCAACAAAAGTACTTTATTATGTTCGGGCAACAAAAGTACTTTATTATGTTCAAGCAACAAAAGTACTGTATTATGTTCAAGCAACAAAAGTACTTTATTATGTTCGGGCAACAAAAGTACTGTATTATGTTCAAGCAACAAAAGTACTTTATTATGTTCGGGCAACAAAAGTACTTTATTATGTTCGGGCAACAAAAGTACTTTATTATGTTCAAGCAACAAAAGTACTGTATTATGTTCAAGCAACAAAAGTACTTTATTATGTTCGGGCAACAAAAGTACTGTATTATGTTCAAGCAACAAAAGTACTTTATTATGTTCGGGCAACAAAAGTACTGTATTATGTTCGGGCAACAAAAGTACTTTATTATGTTCGGGCAACAAAAGTACTCGGTTCACACAGGACACAAGCAACAGTCTCCTGAGTAAGAGCCCCATGTTTGTGGTCCATCCACCACCCTGACCTCCCAACCTACGTAGACTTTCGTGGACTTATTTGAAACATATTTGTGATACGTCAAAAAGAACAACAAAATACATTTTCCTCTAAACGTTGAAGTGTCGTTGGACAGGCATCTATCTTTTAGGGCTGGAATCTAGCTAAAATGTTAGATGTTGACATTGTAAAGTGGATCATCCAGCGTGAGGTGTGTGTGAGTGCAAAGTATTATGTCTAGTATTACTACTCATGTAGTACTTATAGGCTATTGCATTGGAAAAGTAGAGCGGTCAAAAAGAAAGCTGCCTGGACTAGCTACCGTGTGTTACTTTGTCTTGTCACATGACCAAATAGAGACTTGTACAACATCAACTTACATATTACCCAGCAATCATTACATTACATTACAGTCATTTAGCAGATGCTTTTATCCAAAGCGACTTACAATAAGTGCATCAACATTGGTAATCAAAAGAACTACTAGTCACCAGAAGTCATAAGTACATTTCCTTTTCCAAACAAGCATCTAAGAGCCTGAAGCAGAGCATAACTCAGAGCCAAAGTACAGTGCAGAAACAAGAAAAACAGTTAGTGCAATAAGTAATACGAATACAATAAGTGCAACAAGCTAGTATGAAAACAATAAGTGCTAAGTGGAAGGCTCAGGGTAGCACTTCCTGAAGAGGTGGGTTTTCAGCCTGATGAAAGATGGCCAGCGACTCCGCTGTCCTGACGTCAGTGGGAAGTTCATTCCACCACTGTGGGGCCAGGACAGAAAACAGCCGTGACCGGGTCGATCGGCCGCCAGGACCTCTGAGCGACGGGGCGACCAATCGCCCCGAGGCAGCAGAGCAAAGTGGTCGGGCGGGGGTGTAGGGCTTGACCATGGCCTGGAGATAGGAAGGAGCTGTTCCTTTCACTGCCCTGTAGGCTAGCACCAGAGTCTTAAACTGGATGAGCTCTTACAGGTAACCAGTGTAGAGAACGGAGAAAGGAAGTTGTGTGGGAGAACTTGGGGCGATTGAACACCAGGTGAGCTGCGGCTTTCTGGACAAGCTCCAGAGGTCTGATGGCTGACGCCGGGGCGCCGGGGCGAGTAGAGAGTGTCAGTAGTCCAGGCGGGAGATGACAAGAGCCTGGATGAGAACCTACGCCGTCTCGTCAGTGAGGAAGGGACGAATCCTCCTGATGTTGTAGAGCAGGAATCTGCAGGAGCGTGTAACGGATGAAATGTTTGCCGAGAATGACAGTTGGTCGTCCAGGGTCACACCCAGGTTCCTCGCGGTCCGAGTCGGCGTCACCACGGTATCATCGATGGTGATGGACAGGTCCCGGTGCGGGCAACCCTTCCCCGGGAGGAACAGTAGCTCGGTTTTGTCCAGGTTGAGCTTGAGGTGGTGTGTCGTCATCCACTTCGAGATGTCAGCCAAACACGCAGCGATGCGCGTCTCCACTTGGGTGTCACCGGGGAGAAATGACAAGACCAGCTGGGTGTCATCGGCATAACAATGGTAGGAGAAGTCATGCGAGCGAATAACAGAACCCAGAGATGTTGTGTAGAGCGAATCAGCATTGCATATCTGTTTTTGACAAAAAATATCTAAGAAATAAAGGAATTATTCTTTGTTTTTGTAGTTTAATGATAGATTTTAGGTTATTAATTTGTTTTAATAGTCTCTTTAGAGTAAGCATATCATTTTGTTATAAATTGACCTGTAACCTAGTGGAAAAAATGATGTCGCCACTAAAGCCACTAGAGGGCGCTGTACTCCAGAGAAAGATAGCGGGCTAACTGGTCCGATGTTTACAGATTCATCAACATGTGCTGAGCGGTCATGAAAGAACTACAAAGCTAATAACATTTAGCATTTTAAGACCATCCTACAGGTATACATTCTGTTGTCATTCATGTTCGAGAACATTTAATGCGTGTGTACTGTACTGAAAATAATGTTTGTTTTTGTTGTGTAGTGCTAGCACAAAGATCAAATATACATTGAGATGTACTGCATCATTTCTCTTCTGTGTGGTATTGTTTGTTTTATTGTATTTTTGTATGAACAGAAGAGCTACCACTACAGTTATGTATGCATTAAATGGATGCACTGATTGTTTGCACTGAGCTACAGAGTTTAAGGCACAATTAGTTTAGGATTGAAGTCATTTTATCAGATCGGTTGATGCACTTCATAGACATGTGAAACATGTCTCGGGATGATTCATTTCTCAATAATGCTTGTTGCACCAGTCACTGTCCATCACTCTTTTCTTTTATTGTCCGTCATTTTTGTTTATTTGTCTTTTTCGGCATTGTATATTTATCGTTGGTAAATCAGTTGTATGCCCAGGCTGCAAAGTGCCATCTATAGAAAATGAACTTGTTGTTGGTTTGATCCACTGGTGTGTATTTTGACTTGTGATGCATCTATTTATAAAAAATAATATAATGGAATTTGTGTTTATTGTCGGTACAGTTTATCTGACCTACTTTTTTACTTTTATAAAGGTAAAATTGGATGCAAGTACTTTTACTTTAGTAACATGTATTTACAGTAACTGTACTTTTACTGGAGTATGACAGTCTAGTACTCTTTCCCTGAACTTCAGCGTTCTATTTTGTTTGCTCAACTTGCACATCTACTGTGGTGAACTTGTTGCACCTTTGCACTGAAATTCCGGCCGCCTGTTTAAGTGAACTGTGCAATACAATGAGGCATTAAGCGTTGTGAAGTCAGCCCGCATATCACGGGTAAAGGATGCTCATGAATAATAGATGCCAGATGAAGTACACTAGCTTTTTATCTGCCAATGATCAATATTGAATGATGTTTTTGCAGCAGTTGGGTTGTGGGCATCGTGCTTCAGCCCATACAGAGACGGCACCGACTCGACTCGACTCCGGCATCAAACCGAGTATCACTGTCACGATAACGGACACGTTCAGTTTCCTTTCAAACCACCTGAAGCAGCGAACAGTTCCGATGTTTAACAATTTAACATCTCCCCACAGATTGATGATGCTTGACCCAGCGGCATTCTTTTTCAAATAAACCAAATACAAAACATATGTTGTGTGCTTCAGCGTGATAATAAATGACGTCAAAACATCAAAACACTGCACTACTAAAAAAGCACCAGTAGCTTTAGGGCTTATCAATGCTCCAGTCATTTCATTTTAATTCCGGGTTTTGGAGCTTAACGCGAACGGCTCTTGCTATGTGTGTCACATCTGGAAAGACCCTGATGTTCTGGGTAACACATGTAAACACACACACACACACACACTCACACATACACGCATATGCACACACACACGTTACTCTGCTGACTGACCCCTGACCTCCTAATTGTCTCTCAAACGATCCTAACTGCCTGATCAAAATCAGTCTTTAGGCAATCAAACATACTTCTTTAAATTATCATGTGCATGCATACATTTTTTTACATAAATATATTTAAATTTAAACATGTCAAAAAGCTAGAGTGACCAGTCCGTGGCACTGTGTCCTGTGCAGCTTTGCTTCACTCCCAAACAAAAGGTCACACCCACTTCATGCCCTCATTTCATTGGACACAGACATGTCTGGTAATCATATATTATATATATATATATATATATATATATATATATATAAAACATTATGTATACATAAAACATTGTTTTATTCCTGCTATGGCAAGGAAGCATCTGCAATTTAGCATCTAGACCAATTGTTGTGAATAAAATCATTTCAGGTGGTTTAGCAACTCAAAGTCAACTCAAAGAGGATTTGTTGACCTCTTAACTTAACTCTTCGCAGGCACCTCTTGTCACCAATATCACTGATGCTCAGTAGATGGTGTCAATGACGATCAGGGCGGTTTTAGAGCCCTCCTGTCCTGATCCCACGCCAGTTTGTAATGTTTCCAGCCAGGAAGCTTTCTATTGCTCCTCTATAAAAGTTGAATCTTGCCTTCTTAAGTTTCCTTCAGAAATACGTCCGTTTATGAGCTTTCTTCACCAGGATGGAGACGTGTGAGGACCATGACAGCTTGTTTGCGATGCTGATTGATTCCCAGGTCTCTCGGTTAGGAAATAGTTGGAACAGTAGACATTTTAGACATTTCAATGTGGAAGTTATTTTATACTTTTACCATACATTGACATCGATGTTGTCATCTAAAGATATTTTCACAGAACATTTCATATAAATGGGGCCATTCTTTTTTAATATGTTGTCAAGGGTTAAAGTTGACAGCTAATAGAGACGGTTCATCCACTGGGGACCATCAAAATCCACATTGTTGCCCTGATGATACCAGACAAAAAGCTCAGGCGTTCACCAAGATCATGAACTATCCATCATCTTTTTACGAGCTAATATACACTGTTGTGATGCTCTATTTGATTAAATCCGATAAACAATTTGAAGTGTTATATAACACGTCGTGTCCAAGGGGAGTTTCACTGAAATACTGGAATCCTCCCGTGTGTTCCACGTCCTCCGAGTCTCTCTGTCCTCTATCACCATGATTCCTTCACATTCCTGCGGTCCCGGGGCTAACGAGATGCAGCCTCTGCATACTAAACTGCGCTACAAGGACTTTTACGGGGAATACAAAGAGCAGAATCAAAGAAAATGAAGCCTTGGATCAGTATCCCTGCAGAGAAGTGAGAGGGGAAGATAGCTGTAACTGCACATGTAAATATCATCTGCATTCCTGCACATGCATGCGCGCTGATGTCCAAGCATTGCATCCATTTGACTGTATACACAACCCACCCCTTCAACAACTCCTCAAAGAAACAGATATTACATATTTTGTCTTTTGTGCCCATTCTGCTGGACATCAGGACATGTAGTGACCCTAACCCAGAGCACTGCAAACATAAATCATTTCACATAAATCATTTCAAAGGCACGTCTTCGAGTCCTCAGATGCCGACATGAGCTCCCTGGATTAGCTTTGGTAGCTAGCTGCGTGGGGATGTACATGGTGACAGCAAAGCAAGCTCATCAACCGACTGCCATGATGTGAACACACAAAACACACATCATTTATTCATGCTACTTATAACCCTTGAGTGACCTCAAGAATATCCAGATCAAGTTAAAGAAAACCTACAAATGACAATTACGTCAATACAATCAGTAAGGTGTGCTGCCTTTGTGTTTCTCAGAAACGTGCCAATTTAAAAAATAAACACAATATGTACACAATATGTAACTGTAAGATTTGTATTATGTCGTGGTACTCTGTCCTAACTGGCCAGTCAGAGGATCGGCGGTTCAACCCTCAGCTCCGTTAATTTGTGTCGACGTGTCCTTGGGCAAGACACTTAACCCCACATAGTTAGAGTCCTGGTGGGCAGGTGGCTCCTGCCATCAGTGTATGAATGGGTGTGAATGGGTGAATGATGATGTAGGTGCCAAATGTTTCCATCAAATGCCCATTCCTCTATATGTACACTGGGTGGCGCTGTTCTTGGGTCCTGTGCTAACCTATATAAGCAATTAGGTAATTATTGTCATCAGGTGTTGGACCCCGGAAAGGGAAAGGGTTTTGACCGCTGTCGCGGTAAGAGTGAGTTTGCTCCACTGTGCAGAAAAGAGTATGTGTACCACTGCACGACCGAATAAACTAATATTCATACCAAGTGAACGTGTCGGTGGATTATGTCTGCAATCAAAAGATGAACGCGGAGGTAATCGAGGCTGACAGAACAGCGCGTCAGACAGATCGATCCGGAAGAAAACAGCACCTCAGTAGCCCAAGTAATGGACCGGGCTCCTTTAATAGATGACATGAAGCGTTGAAGCGCTTTGAGTGGTCGGAAGACTAGAAAAGAACTATATAAGAACAGTCCATATTTGAATCTGTTCTTTTGTAGAAAAAAAGTTTATATAGATTAGTTTTTGTAAGTTATGAATCAATTCACAATCTTAGAAGAAAAGAGTCTTAATTATATTATTTATTTATTTAAGTTGATTACCTTGAATGAATTGTGATCTGGTGACACATAAGTGACACATCGTGACACATAGTGACACATCGTGACACATAGTGACACATAAGTGACACACAGTGACACATAGTGACACATAGTGACACATATGTGACACATAGTGACACATAGTGACACATAAGTGACACATAGTGACACATAAGTGACACATAGTGACACATAGTGACACATAGTGACACACAGTGACACATAGTGACACATAGTGACACACAGTGACACATATGTGACACATAGTGACACATAGTGACACATAAGTGACACATAGTGACACATAGTGACACATGTGACACATAGTGACACATGTGACACATAGTGACACATGTGACACATAGTGACACATAGTGACACATAGTGACACATAGTGACACATAAGTGACACATAGTGACACATAAGTGACACATGTGACACATAAGTGACACATAGTGACACATAGTGACACATAAGTGACACATAGTGACACATAGTGACACATAAGTGACACATAGTGACACATAGTGACACATAAGTGACACATGTGACACATAAGTGACACATAGTGACACATAGTGACACATAAGTGACACATAGTGACACATAGTGACACATAGTGACACATAAGTGACACATAAGTGACACATGTGACACATAAGTGACACATAGTGACACATAGTGACACATAGTGACACATAAGTGACACATAAGTGACACATGTGACACATAAGTGACACATAGTGACACACAGTGACACATAAGTGACACACAGTGACACATAGTGACACACAGTGACACATAGTAATGTAGCGTAAGTTTATAACCTTTTCCATGATCCTGGTTCAAACCAGACACAGCCCATCCTACTGCCAAAAATCTCGCGATCATCCACTAAAATCTGAGAGGTTACAATCAGAATTCCTTTACCGAGTATTCCCAGCCGCTTACGAAAAATAAACTTTTATGTAATAAAGAAACTTATTTGTAGGATCTCATCACATCTCTCCGGCACACTGCTGTGTCAACCGAGCGTACGGCTGAATTGCTTCCAGTTACGTGTTGTTACGTTATGTCAGCCCCTAGGTAACATTTATTTTTTGGGGGTTGATCTAAAACAAATGTTGGTATCTTAGAAAATATCCGAACATATTTCTCAACGTGTTTTTCTGGAAGCTACGGCCGTACACCACTTTACAGCCCCCTGCAACACGTTCTGACAAAGAAATACTGTTAAATAGAGACAGAAAATCAATACTGTCAAAACACAGTCAATAATTGATAACGCTGAACCACAGGAAGAGTAGAATACAGACCCAGAATGAACTTTATTCATACAATAATGTTCTACCCACAACACAGACCTGCAGGCCCAGAGACCGGGGTAGCAGCCGGGGGGGGGGGGCTTCAGCCAGACATGTCCTGGTCCGTTGTCTGTTACAGAGTACATGCTGGACAGTAGAAGTCCTGCTCCGATGGTGGTTTCACACACCGCATGATGGACCCCTAGAATAAAAAGCTAGAGTACTCACCCTCTAGCTTCCCTCTGGTGGCCAGGTGCTGCAGGTCTGTGCCAAAAGATCTTGTATGGTCCAACTTTGCTCACCAGCAGACCAGAGGTCAGCTATTGCTGAGGATTAGAAGACAGCCAAGGCCTCATTTGTAATTTCATGCAGCCATCGATTTCCAAAAGTTCACCCAAACCGTCACTAACCTGAAATTGTATTGATCCTTACATTCATCTGAGGCAACTTAAGGGTTTACGGGCGGTCACGTTACATGACTGGAATACTGGAATACCAGGGCTCTGATTGTGGACTCTGTGAAACCCTAAGGCGCCTCAATGGGCTGCAGTGCTGGAGGAGGGAAAGCAGCGGAGATCCATTTGGCATTCTTGGCTGTGCTTCCACATATTTTTTTAGATGGTCAATTCTTTCCATGTGGCTTCCTGTTGGTGTTTTTAGATCTGGAACTGAATGGACCCAATACATCAGCTTTTCATTTCCTTTGTTGGCCCCTAACCACAAAGCTCTTCCCCCTTTGATAACTTCCTCTTTCGCATTCTTTCTGGTCCATCTGCAATACTGGCCCCCACTTCAGCCTACGCGTCTTTGAGGTTTGTAGTTTGGATGCATACGTCCTCATTTCCAGTTAGTACATCGATGTGTTCTTCGGTTCTCTGTAACGGTGAAGTAGGAACACAAGCGCACGACGAAGCAGAGAATCTGATATGGCTGCCAAATGAGCTCCTACTGAGAGACAACGCCATCGTACTCCAGATACCAGGCCTCCCTTCCATTCAGAAGACAACAGGGAGAATATTGAGTGATTCTTTTTGCCGTCCATAGTCCAAACAGTTGGTTTTATGGAATTGTCCCAGTCGCTTAGTCGGGTCTGCAAAATGTCTTCAAATAATAAATAAAATGTTGGAAAGCGTGAATGGTGCCATTAAGCTTCTCCACCGAGCCATTTGGGTGCAGGTAGTATTCTTTTGTAATATGTTTTTTTTTTCCAGTGTTGCTGTGTAGAAAAGCACCGAAATATCAAATCAGAATTCAACTTACTTCAAATTATGCAAATTTGATAAATTCTTTGCCCCCGCTGGTCAGGGTTTGTTTTGGTGAAAAAAAAACATTATGCAGTCCGTCGCTTCTTCAGTCTTCTTACTTTGTATAGGATGGGCTTCAAGCCCTTAATCCACCACGACACGTGGTGTAAATGTCTCCATCAGCTCCTCAAAAGGCAATAATGCACCTTCAATACCAGAGAAACTAATCAGACAAACTGACACAGGTGGGCAGACCCAAGGGCAGGCCGAAGGCTGATCGGTGAAACACAAGGGAACATTGTGAGGGAACATTGTGAGGGAACATTGTGAGGGAACATTGTGAGGAAACATTGTGAGGGAACATTGTGAGGAAACATTGTGAGGGGACATTGTGAGGAAACATTGTGAGGGAACATTGTGAGGGAACATTGTGAGGCTGACGAGACTAATACAACACAGCTGATGCAGACAAAAGAAGGAGGAAAAAGCACAAGGACAGGAAGTCACACAAACACAAAACACAAGAAGCAGAGAAACAAGATCGAGACAGAACTACCTTGGCAAGATGATGATGCTGCTCATCACGCTCTCTGCAGCACTGGTAATAAAGCTAATAAAGCTGGTAATAAAATCACAAAGAACGCAGTGCTGTTGCATGTTCGGCCTTACATTAGTAGGGTTAGGAACGTAACTCGTTTTTGGCTTTGAGTTTGGAGGGTAGATGTTTTTCTGAGGGTCCATCGCAGCTTTCCTTTGTTTGTTTGTTTGCTAGCTCCGTACTCATTAACTGCCCCATTTTACTTTTACACTGATGTTGATGAATACCTGATTGCTTTCAGGATTCATTATTTTATTGCACTGCGTATTTTCTGTATTCATGTCTGTGAGCCATTTTGTAAACTTATTTGACAAGTGTTGTGTAGATAAAGTTTATCCTTATTGTCATTATAGTCTGAGCATAATTTAGAAAAAGACTGTGACTGTGTAGTGCTCACTTGTACAATCACATTCTCCGCAGTATATAGGGGATGCTGCTAGACAATCGTCAGTTATATGTTGGAATGTCTGACAAATCTGGTGACCGAGGCAACAAACATCTGCTGGTGTTAGGTGAACAAAACACAAAGTGTGCGCCGCTTATAGAAACCAGCTAGAAAGAAAACATGTTGGGACAAAAGCACCGGTTGCCCAGGCAGCTGCCCCGCTGGCTCATTGACCTTTCAATCTGGGGAATAAAATGACAGCGCTGGTCTTGTTTTGTTTTTTTTGCTATCAGTGTTTCTGCGGAGCATCTGTAACAACTGCAGATGTTTTTCCACACTTTGAAAAACGGTGAATTTTCCCTTTTTTTTAAATTTTGTTGGGCAACGTTGAGCTCCAGCACCTTCATGTGTTAATGGGACCCAACTTGCTTCAGCTGTGAAAGCCATGGCACGTTGCTAGTCAGGTGCAGTTTTCAAGCAATTACTGTGCTAACAAGGTTACAGGATGCAGATTTAATAACGTCTAAATCTGAACCACGATCCCCAGAGATGAATGTGTTCAGGCAGCCGGTCTGCACATGCAGCACATGCATCATGTGTAAAATGCAGCTCCCTCTGGTGTCGCTTCCCCACTGAGAATTTCTCCAAAAGTTCCTGTTTTATTCAGGGGTTCTGTCCCAGCATGCTCTCTGCCGACTGTCAGCCAGTCCCCCTGGGGTTCGGCTCCATCCAGTTAACTCTGCCAGCTCTGGTGGACAGCTGAGAGCGACCGGGGGAGCTCAAAGCTGCTCTGATTTGCCGGCAGATGTGAAAAATTCATGATCTCATCTGCATAAGTCAATCTATTCTCGACACGTTCCGCGTCACGTTCTAAAAATACACACACTGTGTGCTTTTTACTGTAGGTGCTGAAAAAACCCCATCCATGATGGGATGTTTCGTAATCAATAAATGATTACATTGTGTTCTTTCCATGAGGTCACTTTATGTTCAGCAGCAATGCGTGTTTTTCTCGGGTTTTTTTCCGACTGATGTTTATGCATTTTTGTTCCACTCTGGAGATGACAAATAAGCCAGTAACTCCCAGCTCAACAGATCTCCACAGCGGTACCATTAGCGTGCATGAGCATTTACAGTACGTGTGTGTGTGTGTGTGTGTGTGTGTGTGTGTGTGTGCATCGTAGTTGATGTTTTTATTGGAATCCCATTGGTGGTGATGCGGTTTGCGGACAAAGTGATTTTGTTTTCTACCGTTTCAACTAAGTGCTTCTTACTGGTGGGATGGTCCAGTACTATCCACTCCCCCCCCCCCCCAAGCTCTCCTTCTCGCTCTATCTTTTTCCTTGTTCTATTCGGAGGTCAAACACCATCGCAAAGAAGGAATGGTGTCTCCATTTAGAGAAGGCGGTAGGAACGGTGCGCCGTTTCCCCTATCCTCTGGTAATGAACTCCCTAATAGCACTCCGTTCATTCACCCCCCCCCCCCCCCCCCCCCCCCCCCCCCCTCCTGAGAGCAGAAAGTCAATTACATCTGGCTCTACCGGGTTCAGACTGGCAGCTGTGGCCTGCACACGCTTTATTGGAGATTACGCTCCTGCCGCTACCAAGCAACCAAAACCTGCGCGCGGATAGCCTCGCTCACCAAACTAAAGAAAGTCAAAAACAAAGACATTGACTTCGCGCCTGGCCCCGTGGCGTGAGCTTTCCGCAGATGGCGTGCACGCTAGGAGCTTCATGCTCAACCCGCCGTTCGTTGCATTATTCTCCGAAAACACCAGGGGGTGTACAAACCAAATGTAACCGGCAAAAATCTATAAACCAACCTCCACAATGCCGAGGAGGAATTATCTGTAAACTCATATCTCGTATTCATGAACTACTTTATTGCCTTTGTGCAAAGCCCTGTAAAGAAAGAAGTCAAATATTATGTGCATTTTAAAGAAACAAAGGGTGAATATAAACGATTTGATTTGGCTGCAAAAGATTTAATCAAATGAATATTTCTAAGACCTCTGGTTGGACCGTCACGGTAGCGTTACTTGTTATTTGTCATCTTCAGTCGACTCCTGTCAATGGAACGTTAAACTGGTCCAGACTGGTCTTTACAGAAGAATATAAACATATCTGTTGGCTGTCATTGGCCGTTCCTCGTCACGTGACGGTTGAACTCTTTTTTTTTTTTTTTTTTTTTTTATCTCTTTCTTCGGCGCGCCACAAATGGATTTCATTCGAGGAATGATAGGCTGATGGTGTCGAGTTTGCTCCATCAGGTTGGCCTCCTCCTTACATTAAATGTTTGACTGTGAATGAATTAAAACAAGCCTCTCGCTGGTTGAATGCGGTTTCCTTAGCGATCTAAAAAAATTGGGATAAATAAACAAGCACGACGCAACGGCGTGTGGGAGTGCATTCAAATCGAGCCGTAGCTCAACACCTACACGTCTGCATAAGCGGAATTAGCAGCGCGCCTAACTGTAACTGACAACATGACGAGGGCATCCACATTCTCCACAGCAGCCCCCTCTCTCAATCCACCTCCACTGATACATTACGAGAGATGAATTTGTAGTTTATGTGGCGTAAAATGTGTTAATCATGTTTTTTGTTGAACTTCTACTCTGACTGCAGAATTCCAACGCGTTTCCCAAACTCCTCAAATGGCCTCAGCATCTTCCACCAGAGCTTTTCCATTTCTGTTTGACATGGATTGAGAAACAATGCTAGAAGCTGATACCAGAGGTAACTGGTTGTTATTCTGTCATACAGTATATATTTGTCTTCATGAAGTACAGATGGCTAAACAGACAAGTCGACACTTGATGACAGCATTTACACAAGTCTCTTGAAAGTCTCTTATAGCAATAATTCAAAGATGTTCATTTTACTCATTTTACTGTCTGAGCCAGGCAAAGGGAAGGTAATAATTACTAACGTCTCCAAGTCTCATCCAAGCATTTTGATGCTAAAACACGTATTTTGACCAAAATTTGAAAATTTGTATTAAAATACATAAGGAAACATCACTGGGAAGCTACAAAATAATTAAAAAAATCTAAAAATAAACAAACAAACAAAAGAGCCGGCCTTTAAATAGCTTTAATGTAGAAGTGAAGCGGGCCTTACATCAGGAGAAAGATGCCTTTAAAGTTCTTGTTTTCAGATCAGTTTTTTTTAACAGTTCAACTGACAAAACACAGCGTAGCCTGCGGCACAGTTGCTCAACCTTTCCTCAGTTTTTCTGGAGGCTCATCTCGCTCTGAGCGCCCCCCAAAAGCAGCCGTCACAAGAGCAGCCCAAAATATCCACAGAGCGACGCACAATTTCCCAAAAGTGCTTGGCGGCAGCTTTCTGCAAATTGCCCTCCAACAGGTCAAGAAGGGGTACGATAGGTGGGCAAATCCACCATATATGCAACCTGTTGTAGGTTTATTCTTTGACTTTACCTCACGGCTCAGTGACTGTTCTCTATCTGACTCGTGGTGAGACTCCACAGGATCTCACTGTGAGGGACTCAGTAACGAACACAGAACACAGAGAGACTGGACTGTCTTCAGTTCTGTCCGGAGTCAACTCACTTCACAATAGCATTGTTCATCACTTTATACCTCCATTCTACCCTACGTCTTCCCCTCTTCGGCCATGTCCTCCTCCTCCCTCTGAACTTTCACCTCGGACAAGTCACAACAGAGGGTTTACTAACCTCAGTCTCCTTCCTCACTCGTCTTCTCCTGATTCCACCTCTGGCCCCCTCTCTCTCATTCTTCACCCTCTCTCTCTATCTTCACCCTCTCTCTCATTCTTCACCCTCTCTCTATCTTCACCTTCTCTCTATCTTCACCCTCTCTCTCTATCTTCACCTTCTCTCTATCTTCACCTTCTCTCTATCTTAACCCTCTCTCTCTATCTTCACCTTCTCTCTATCTTCACCCTCTCTCTCATTCTTCACCCTCTCTCTATCTTCACCTTCTCTCTATCTTCACCTTCTCTCTATCTTCACCCTCTCTCTCATTCTTCACCCTCTCTCTATCTTCACCTTCTCTCTATCTTCACCCTCTCTCTCTATCTTCACCTTCTCTCTATCTTCACCTTCTCTCTATCTTCACCCTCTCTCTCTATCTTCACCTTCTCTCTATCTTCACCTTCTCTCTATCTTCACCTTCTCTCTATCTTCACCCTCTCTCTCTATCTTCACCTTCTCTCTATCTTCACCCTCTCTCTATCTTCACCTTCTCTCTATCTTCACCCTCTCTCTATCTTCACCTTCTCTCTATCTTAACCCTCTCTCTCTATCTTCACCCTCTCTCTATCTTCACCCTCTCTCTCTATCTTCACCTTCTCTCTATCTTCACCTTCTCTCTATCTTAACCTTCTCTCTATCTTAACCCTCTCTCTCTATCTTCACCTTCTCTCTATCTTAACCCTCTCTCTCTATCTTCACCTTCTCTCTATCTTCACCTTCTCTCTATCTTCACCCTCTCTCTCTATCTTCACCTTCTCTCTATCTTCACCTTCTCTCTATCTTCACCCTCTCTCTCTATCTTCACCTTCTCTCTATCTTCACCTTCTCTCTATCTTCACCTTCTCTCTATCTTCACCCTCTCTCTCTATCTTCACCTTCTCTCTATCTTCACCTTCTCTCTATCTTCACCACTCTCTCTATCTTCACCTTCTCTCTATCTTAACCCTCTCTCTCTATCTTCACCACCTCTCTCTATCTTCACCTTCTCTCTATCTTCACCCTCTCTCTATCTTCACCTTCTCTCTATCTTAACCCTCTCTCTCTATCTTCACCCTCTCTCTATCTTCACCTTCTCTCTATCTTCACCCTCTCTCTCTATCTTCACCTTCTCTCTATCTTCACCTTCTCTCTATCTTAACCTTCTCTCTATCTTAACCCTCTCTCTATCTTCACCTTCTCTCTATCTTACACCCTCTCTCTCTATCTTCACCTTCTCTCTATCTTAAAACCAGATACACCCGAGGGTCCCCCATTTGGACGCAGAGTACATCAAAACTTAGAGAGTTTTGTGTTAAAAGTAACTGGCAGAGAACCCACGAAGAACGAATATAGTGATGTTATAGTTCTGCAGAAACCTCAGCGTCCTGGGAACAACATGAACTAGGTCACTTCTACATGAGACAAACACATCTCCCATCAGCCAAGCAAACAAATAACAAAATATCATAAATCATACTCGATATGACTGGGACAGACCGGAGAAAAAGGCTGCTACACTCCGTTAGCAACGTGCTACCTACGAACATGCAGCATGAAAAAGCACGAGCGCCTGACGGAGATTACGGACATAGTTTCCATTTCTCTCCCCGGTAAACCATCGCAGAGATATTCAGCTTCGAACACAAAAAGTCACACAGCTTTCATCGAATATTGTACTTACTTTTGGTCGAATCTCAGCGAAAAAATGGAATATCTCCGTACTTCCACTTCATGTTTGTCCAGCTGCTGGTGCTCCGTGTGAATCCGTTCGATTCGTGTCTCTCCGACACTCCTCGGATTCTTGGGAGGGTTGGAAGCTCAGCAAATCAGATTTCAGAGCTGGACCTTTTTGAGCTTTATTGGCTAATAGTGCTGTCAATCATCTAGCTTTCAATTCCAGGCAATTCTATTGGCTCCTACGGTTCGAAGGATGTCTCAATGGTGAAAATCGGAGAGGGGGGGGCTGAGATACAGCCCTGAACAGAGAGTCGAAGCAGGATTTGACCTTAAACTAAATAACTAAAAAGGGCATAGAAAGAGCTTAAAACACTCAAAAAAGGTCCAATCTTCGGTCTATTGATTCAATGAACATCATGAGTGATACATAGAAGTGATATAGAGTGTTTTTGAATTTAAAAAATACTTTTTTATTCAAATCTTGGAGTATTTGATCAGTTTTCTAATTTGAAATGCTCTATATTTCATAAATGTTTCACTGTATCTATGTATAGCTGTGTATATAGAGCCTATATCAGTTGTTCTAAGAGCCCAGCATATTAAAAGTCTTGGATACCCATACTTTCCAAAAAACAATACCCTAAAAGTGCTGTTTTTCAAGATCGAGCTTTTGAGTTTTCCAAGTTCTGCTGTGTTCCATCCTTATCTTATGTGAACCAGTAACATGTATTCTGATAGTTCCATGATTTTTCTCATCTAATATATAAAAAAAAGTTTTTATATTTTTTTATTTTTTTATTTATTTTTATTTTTTTATACAATTAATTAGGTATTTCTTATCTTTATTCGAGCTGAGGCCTGCAAATAGGCCTCGGTTTTTAAAAGGTACCCTCTCTCTATCTTAACCCTCTCTATCTTCACCTTCTCTCTATCTTAACCCTCTCTCTCTATCTTAACCCTCTCTATCTTCACCTTCTCTCTATCTTAACCCTCTCTCTCTATCTTAACCCTCTCTCTATCTTCACCCTCTCTCTCTATCTTCACCTTCTCTCTATCTTAACCCTCTCTCTATCTTCACCCTCTCTCTCTATCTTCACCCTCTCTCTCTATCTTCACCTTCTCTCTATCTTCACCTTCTCTCTATCTATAACCCCTCTCTCTATCTTCACCCTCTCTCTCTATCTCACCTTCTCTCTATCTAACCTTCTCTCTATCTTAACCCCTCTCTCTCTATCTTCACCCTCTCTCTCTATCTTCACCTTCTCTCTATCTTAACCCTCTCTCTCTATCTTCACCTTCTCTCTATCTTCACCTTCTCTCTATCTAACCCTCTCTCTCTATCTTCACCTTCTCTCTATCTTAACCCCTCTCTCTCTATCTTCACCCTCTCTCTCTATCTTCACCTTCTCTCTATCTTAACCCTCTCTCTCTATCTTCACCTTCTCTCTATCTTCACCTTCTCTCTATCTTAACCTTCTCTCTATCTTAACCCTCTCTCTCTATCTTCACCTTCTCTCTATCTTACCCTCTCTCTCTATCTTCACCTTCTCTCTATCTTAACCCTCTCTCTATCTTCACCCTCTCTCTCTATCTTCACCTTCTCTCTATCTTAACCCTCTCTCTATCTTCACCCTCTCTCTCTATCTTCACCTTCTCTCTATCTTAACCCTCTCTCTCTATCTTCACCTTCTCTCTATCTTAACCCTCTCTCTCTATCTTCACCTTCTCTCTATCTTAACCCTCTCTCTATCTTCACCCTCTCTCTCTATCTTCACCCTCTCTCTATCTTCACCCTCTCTCTCTATCTTCACCTTCTCTCTATCTTCACCCTCTCTCTATCTTCACCCTCTCTCTATCTTCACCCTCTCTCTCTATCTTCACCTTCTCTCTATCTTAACCCTCTCTCTATCTTCACCCTCTCTCTCTATCTTCACCTTCTCTCTATCTTCACCTTCTCTCTATCTTCACCCTCTCTCTCTATCTTCACCTTCTCTCTATCTTAACCTTCTCTCTATCTTCACCCTCTCTCTATCTTCACCTTCTCTCTATCTTAACCCTCTCTCTCTATCTTCACCCTCTCTCTATTTTCACCTTCTCTCTATCTTCACCCTCTCTCTCTATCTTCACCCTCTCTCTCTATCTTCACATTCTCTCTATCTTAACCCTCTCTCTATCTTAACCCTCTCTCTATCTTCACCTTCTCTCAAATCTTAACCCTCTCTCTCTATCTTCACCCTCTCTCATTCTTCACCTTCTCTCTTTCTTAACCCTCTCTCATTCTTCACCTTCTCTCTATCTTCACCTTCTCTCTATCTTAACCCTCTCTCATTCTTCACCTTCTCTCTATCTTCACCTTCTCTCTATCTTCACCTTCTCTCTGTCTTCACCCTCTCTCTCTATCTTCACCTTCTCTCTATCTTCACCTTCTCTCTGTCTTCACCCTCTCTCTCTATCTTCACCATCTCTCTCCATCTTCACCCTCTCTCTCTCTCTCTCTCTCTCTCTCTATCTCTATCTCTATCTCTCTCTCTCTCTCTCTCTCTCTCTCTATCTTCACCATCTCTTTCTATCTTCTCCCTCTCTCTCTCCATCTTCACCCTCTCTCTCTCTCTCTCTCTCTATCTCTATCTCTCTCTCTCTCTCTCTCTCTCTCTCTCTCTCTCTCTCTCTCTCTCTCTCTCTCTCTATTACTATACTAGACTCCCTGTTTCAGTGATGTGAATAACACATTTCAAATTATGGATATGAGGGCGCTTGCTGTTGGATCACATCTAGCTCCTGTTTGTGAGTCTGATTACAGAAAGAAATGCACTTTGTCTCCACTGATGCCCCCTTTTCATTTTTGAACGGGGCCCAGAATCCTCAGCGATCTGTGAGACTGTGAATCTAACTGACTGATTGACACCGTCGTCAGCAGACATACTGTCTCCGCATTCCTTCCAGTCGGTTTTATCTACAGCGGTATCGTCATGGAAGCACTTTTCAGCCCCCCCCCCCCCCCCCTTGGTGCCTTTGTACGCTCTAAAAATTGAAGCGTCATCCCACTGTATCTGTAACGCAGGGAGCCTCAGACGGAATATTACCCCGAACAACACTCAGGACTCCACATGGCATGCCGCCGATGCTTTTAGTCTCGCTGTTGGTTTCAGCGCTCCGCTGCCTCGAGAGTCTTGTTCCGGAAGTTCTCCCCGCTTTGTCATACTCTCAACCTCCCAGACAACAAGGGACATCTTGTTGAATGGCTTCATTTTATCTTTTCCGGAACGTTTTCTTCTCGTTTTGCTTCATGTGCATGTCACAAAGGCCTTTTTATCATCTTTGAGCACGACCCAATGCCTTCAAGATGAGTCACAACAAACATTGTGGAAACATATAGGTACAGTATTTTCAGATGTGCATCTGCTGTATGATCATAAGATCCTTCTTCTGGATCCTGAGGTCACTTCTCTGCATGTTGTCTCAACTCAGTGTCATAATTCACCCTGCTCCATGTTTACATGGATATGAATATGTTTCATGATCAGTGCTTTCCTGTTTTATTTTGTCGCTCGCCCCCTTTTCCAATACATCTGTAGAACAGCAAGAACTTCAGCTTTCCCATGCTCTGGTGTTTTTATATGAAATTATGATACCCTTAAAGTTATACCATTACCAATAAAGTACTTCATTTGATACTTGTTGCTACTTCATTGGATACCTTTCTTGTGATTGGGAGCTCTGTGTATGTCCCACTGACTAACTAATGCACTCCGCTAATACGGCGGGTACCGTTGCAACCCGGTGGGACAGCATTGCTGTAAGCGTAAAAGGCCACCCTTTGGTTACCAAACCAAATAACCACCCCCAACTAAATACTTACCACTCGGGGTTGAGGGATCTTTATAAAGTCCGGGTGGGGAAACGTAGGCCTTAAAGATGCACCAATCCATATTTTTCAACAACGGTTTGATGAAATACTGATGTGTAATGTGAAAAAGGCTTAATGTAGTGACAAATCCACCAAGAATTATGACGACATGCAACTTTTCGGTTTCTCACCACTCTCGAGCATCCGTGCATCAAGCAGCAGCGAGACAACGTTAGCGGGAGCATTTAACAGCAAGGAGTCCGATATTTCCCCTGAGAGGGCGGTGGAGACCAAAGTAGAGGTAAAAGAGTGGAAATCGGACTTCTATTCGACAATGTTGCTACATATCTCCTGGTTGTTTGGCAAGCAACTATGCTTGCCAAATGTTCCACATCTACAAGGTCAACATGTCAATAAACCCGAATCACCACTGCGAGATGTTGACAACTGTATTTTAATGAGCAACATCATACATGTGGACCTTTCGCCTTTCGGCATGTCAGCCCCCCGTGGGGTCCTCTCTCCAGTGAAGGTGAGTGTGTGTGTGTGTGTGTGTGTGTGTGTGTGTGTGTGTGTGTTGTCAGAAGCTCTTCATACGTCTGTCAATCACAGCGGAGGGTTGGGAGAGCTCACAGCACAGGTGTGTGTGTGTGTGTGTGTGTGTGGGGGGGGGGGGGGGGGGGGGGGGGGGGGGTGTTTATACCTCTCCGTCACATTCAATCTCTCAAACTCTCTCTGAGACATCACGCTTCCCATAAAACAAACCATTCTGTGTACATATACATAGATATATATTTATATATATAGAGAAATATTTATTAATAACATCTGAATGGACAATTTACACAGTCTGCCTTATGTTCATACTACATCTTGTGTTTACGCTTTGATTAGTATCTCACAACAAAAGAGAGATTTCAAAAAATGACTCACAGAAAAATGATGCATGCACTGTACTCTACAAGCACAGAAGAAATTCTCATTGTTATTTGTGACAGTGTCCAATACGAAGACATAAACAATACTGGTATTAGTCTGAATTTCAAAAAACAAACACTGGCTCCATTAAAACAAGCGCAGGGTGTGGTCGAAACGAATTTACAGGTAGATTCAGGAACCATTCTGAGTCGTCTTTAATTTTTTTTATGATGACAAAGCCCCAAATCAAAAAGGAACAATCCCACTGGTTTGATGATATAAGCCATAAAACAAGGCAGACCTGCATCTGCAACCATCAGGGAATATTCTATTGTTTTAAACTTGGTTTATTTTCTTGGATTCGTCCATAATTTCTATCAGTTATGGTAACACTGTATTCACCAGAGTACAACACCAATATGATTGTACGTCGACCATAATAACACTTTCATTTGTAAAGGTGTCTTTTCATTAATTTAAGGGTTCTATCATATTGCATCATCATCGTCATCATCAAATATAATGCTCAAGTTGTAATAAACCAGAATTATCTTTAACCTCAGAACCCAATAATATCACTGTCTAGTTTACATACACAATAATATTCCACTTTGAAAGGGGTCTCATGTACAGCATACTACATACTACATATACTACACATACTACACATATAGGCCTCATTCCCAATGTTTGCTTTTTTCGACAAAGAAATGTAGAATATGCCAATTTGACTCTGGTTTCAGGAGCATTGCATGTATACAGAACAATTGGAATATGCTTTTCAATTGGGGTGTTTAAGCCAGTTTGCGACACGCAACCGCTGGCAGCTCTACTACTTAAAACAAGACTTGGACATGCGTCATATGTGCATGTGAACGGTCACTGAGAAGCATTAGCAGTTGCCCTTTAGCCAGAAGAGCAAGCCGCACCACCTGCACCACCTGTGTTTCCCTCATTTTGACCACACCCTGTGAACAAAGTATGACAATTTTAACATGCAGTAAATAAAACCCCCTTTATGTTCCCTCTGTCCGCTGCTTTACACATTCTTGGAGCAAACCCTCTTCACTCCACATCTTTTGCAGGAAGTGTTCTGTGAGAAAGTTGCAGATAAAGGTAAAACTAAGGCTTTGTTCATGTCTGCACGAAAGAAATGTTAAAAGAGAGCTAAAACATCCGTCAATCTGAACAGGAGTGACCTGTCTGTCATTTCTAAATCTGCAACCGCACCTGTCTATCTCTTACTGCGTCTATGAAAGCTCGTCACTCACACCAATCACAATCACGGCCTAGGAATGAACAATTTTTGGTCCACAAAACTGAGATTTGTTACAAAAGCTCGACCTGTTAGGTAATCTCAACCCGTTAATGCCGCCGGCAAACGGCTCAAAAGTGGCAAAATGAAAGCACTGCAGTGGATCAGCTGGAATGTAGTTACAGTGGTGTTTGGTGGTGAAGAGGAGAGAAAGAAGCAAACTAAAGCTTTTCAGTCTAATGACACGCCAGCTTGAGCGATAGCTTTTAGCTGATGCTTCTACTGTAGTCGCTTGTTAGTCGCACTATATTCTTTAACCTTTCATTACGACTATCTGCAGGTCATCTATCGTTCTACCACCCTCAGGCTGTGTGTGTGTGTGTGTGCGTGTGTGTGTGTGTGTGTGTGTGTGTGTGTGTGCGCGTGTGTGTGCGTGTGTGTGTGCGTGTGCGTGTGCGCGGTCATGGGGATGGTGGTGTCTTGAGGGAATTGGTGGATCCTCCTTGGCTTCCGCTCCCCGTCGCTCCCTGTCCGACCCACTGGACCGCAACACAGAAAAGAGAGAGAGAGAGAGAGAGAGAGAGAGAGAGGGATGGAGAGAAAGACGATCCGGTTAGATGCAAACAGAAGCCAGACTGAACCAGAGGTTTCATGTATATCATGTATGTAACTTATTATCCTATGAGGCTCATAGAGCACCATCACATGCCATTAACCAGGAAACCATCCATAGTAAGTTACTATAGTCACTACATCGTGAGATTTGTCCATTTTTAAGAGACAAACATGCTGAAGCTCAGAAAATGTCTTTAAAATGCCTTATTTATTCATATGCTAATAAATACTATGAATGTGTTCTTTAAATTGAAAGTTTTGCTTGATGAAAGGTCAAAATAGGCATCAAAACATGAGAATTAATTATCTGAGGGACACAAACTGGGACAAGGGGACATTTTGACATTATGGCGGTGTTGGACAAAAAGTCAGGGGGGGAGGGGGGGTCACAAAATCACAAGAATAATCATAGAGCAAATACAAACAACGAAATACTCTATCAAATGTCATATATTCTGGATCACAGCGGTGGACAACCAATTAGAGCGATCTGATTGGTTCACAGCCATACTATAATAACCACATACCACTCCTACGACGTCAGATGTGGAGTAGAGGAAAAAAAAAGTGTTTTATGGTTGCTTTGGACTGTATGCATATAACAATTGACACGTGTTGCTGGACATCTATAGGAATATGCACACAAAAAATGAGTACATTTGTGACATCATACGAACAACATGTTGTGCTACCAGAGCTGTATATACGGCGTCTCTACTTCCTCTAAAGTCCGATTATGGTCATTTCCGTTCACTGGTTGCAAAAAAAAAAAAACCCAAGATGGCGACGGACAAAATGCCAAACTTAACGTTTCTAAACAGCAGTTCACAAACCAATCGTGGTTACGCAGCAGGTTTAAAATGTTTTGATGCATTTTACATTGTATTTCATAGTAATGCTTCTTTCTGGAAGCCATAGTGTTTGTTTATTGTTGACTACACTGTTCATTGTAATATGTTATACTCCGTCTCTTATATTGCCAATTGATGTATCATTTAAATACATTCACCTGTACAATAATGTTGTTATTATCCATTTAGTGTGATATGTTGTGTAAATAGAAATTGGTAAATTTAATAATGTGTTTTATGGTTGCGGATACAAAATCAGGCGGCATCCTCCGGTTCCGATTCTATGACTCTACTTCTCTCTTGATTTATTCCCTCAGTAAACATTGTAAACATGACTTTATGGTCTCAATCTCTAGTTTACAGTCTTCTTCAATACAGCATGATGTTCATTTAGTACATTATGCTCCATTTAGAGTCAAACAGACCATAAAGCAGGGGATGATTTGTCAAACGCTTTCATCGAACAGGGAGAAAAGGCTTGTGGGTCTACTAATCCTGCTAAGTGCACGCTAACTGTCAGTCAGCGACCTCGTTAGCTCAAAATGAGGCAATCATTTCACACCGTTAATTCAAAAGACGTATTTATTGAGTCCTGTTTGGTCAACAATTTGCTGTGAAATGTCTGGTGTAGCTGGACAGTTTAAATGTCAGAAAGGCTGCAAAATGAATACATTCTTTTGTAGATTCTATCAAAAATATCACCTTTAGCTCTTTTGCCTTGAAGCAGGTCGAGCGAACACGTTTGAGCCTGGAGATATCGGCTCACCGTCGGCTTTCAAACACATTAACCGCGCTTCACCAGAGCGCCCCCTGCAGTGTGTGCCTCTCGTCTTAGTCGACCGCTTGTTCCTGTGACAGAGTGGAGCCAACGTGAGCTTTCTGCATTCTCCGTTTCCTTTTCTTTCCGCTCAATAACATCAAAACTGGCTTGAAACCACTCTGGGGAATTTAAGAGCATCTTGTTGTTGGTCCTGGCCCTGTGTGTGTGTGTGTGTGTGTGTGTGTGTGTGTGTGTGTGTGTGTGTGTGTGTGTGTTTACAGTCTTGGCCGAAGAGATCGAGTCGGTGAATTATTAATGCTCTCAGACTGTGGTCAGAGGGTCAGTGAGGCTCACTCCAACACTTCAGAAAAGCCGTTACAGTCTAAAGTGCTTAAGGAAAGTGAGAGAGTGCATGTGTGTGTGTGTGTGTGTGTGTGTGTGTGTCAGATAGAGACACAGATGTTGCATGTTAAAATAATCTATTGGTCTTTATGTCTCAAAACTTTATTTGTAATAATTGCGTGTGAGGTAGCCTGGTTCCCTCAGGACCCCCGTGTGGATCTTTTAAGAAAACACAAATAAGCCATTAGTCTGGATCTCTGGTCCTGCTGCTGTAGTCCAGTGCTGCTGCTAATGGCCTCAGATAAGCCGTGGCTACTGGAGAGAGTCTGACAGAACCTGCGTGTGTGTGTGTGTGTGTGTGTGTGTGTGTGTGTGTGTGTGTGTGTGTGTGTGTGTGTTTTAGTGCTACACGAGTGGCCCTAGAGACAGCGTGAGAGCTCTTCTTCTAGCTTCACCGTCGTTGCCGATGTCAGGGTCACTGACCTCCCACTAACGCTGCTTCTCCTCCGGTAGACGCAGTGTGACAGCTAACACTTCATTTACTTCTGCGGCTTAAAGCGGCGCCTCGTTAACAAACGCCAAGAGATTCACAAAGGATTGTCGCGTCGTTGAAGTCTGCTTTTCATTTGAGATTTAAATCTCTCGTGTGTTCTCGAGATTAAAAAAAAAAAAACAGACATGTAGGGGAGCTTTATTATATTAATTTTTTAGGACAAATCATGCAAGTTTGAGCGGACAGCTCCTATAAATGCACTTCAGTTGACAGCGACTCTGAAGATGCTAATCATTTCACTTTATTACCCACTTTGAATATGCGCTAATATTACGAGACGTGGGAAGAATCCTGGTACCAGGATGTAATTTAACAAGGTGAAATGACTGTCAGTACACCCGCTTACTGAAACACAACAAGATCCAATTGAATTGTTAGTTTCCCGTCACTCCTCTGACTCACACACACGTACACACAAGTCAAGTAAAAACTGACTTGAACTGTTGAAATACTTTATATTCCATGAAAAGGAAACGGATCGTTTGACGCAAAGCACCGGATTGCTCAAATAACAAACCTGCTGACCCTTTGAGTTATTTGTAAAGTTCATACTTCACATTGCTCATGAATGTTATCATGTATGATACCTGAAGAGTACAAGCTGTTGTTCAAACATCCTCATATCTATCATTTAAATAAAGTTATTGTTTTCTACCTACAGCCATGGTGTGTCTTTTGTTCAAAGGTTCTCTATAAGGAGCATTAATAGAGCAGCAAACAACTATTTGTGATGTAAACGTACAATGGAGTAATGTCTCCCTGAGCGGAGAATGAAGTCACTCTATGTGTTCCAGCTTTTCTGTGCTCTGTTGTATAGCGTGTGCCTTTTAGTGAACGCCATGCTGCACTGACAAGCGTCTTAAAGCTGCATTCTCTCTAGTGTCCACCAGGGGGCGACTCCTCTGGTTGTGTAGAAGTCTAGTCTAAAATGACTCTACTTCTCTCTTGATTTATTCCCTCAGTAAACATTGTAAACATGAGTTTATGGTCTCAATCTCTAGTTTTACTATGTAACTGTAACTGTAACTGTAACATACCCCGGCATGATTTGGCATCGCGGCTGGTGTGATCCCGTCTAGTTTTGCATCGTTTTTTGTGAGGTTGTAAGGATTCTGAAAATGGACTGGGAAACTGGGTTCTTTTTTATTTTTATTTTGTATTTATTATTTTTTATCACGAGGGATTTCACGTAGCCTGAGCTCAAAATGTCTCCGTTAAATGAAATACTTGTCGCAGCCGTCGTTCTAAAGCGTCGGTATCACTTGGGAAAAGCAGCGCGCATAGGTTAAGTAATTCATCTGAATGGCGAAGCAATCAGAATAAATACTCATTAGACATCAGCTGGCCTGATTTCAGATGGAAATGTCATCAGGGTGGCTGAGAAAAGTCAGACATGTTCATTAGAGGTGGAATAATGCAGCTCTTAATGAGCGTCGTCAGACCTCCTCTGGTAGAAATAATGATGTCTACAGAGGATTTGTGTCAATGGTCCTCATGACGACTTATGTTAAACAGCTAACGAGCTAGCTGGTGTCCATTACGTCTACTCGGGAATATGACACACGGAATATGAAACACGCCAACACATCTCTTCATAGAGCTGAAGACACGCATGAGCCGGTGGAGGCTGACGGTTCGTAGCTGATGAGAGGCCTCACATTTATCCAGACAGCAATCCGCTTTAGAGCGATTTATCTTCTGACTCGTTCAGCTGAATACAAATAGATTCAGCCTCGACAACTCAACATGAATTTACATGAATCAGTCCAGCATCTGTTTTAGTTCTTTTATTTATTTATTTTTATAATGAATGTGGGCAGGGGATTCAGAAATAGAGACAGATCAGTGAATGTAGCCACCTCTCTGTGTGTGTGTGTGTGTGTGTGTGTGTGTGTGTGTGTGTGTGTGTGTGTGTGTGTGTGTGTGTGTGTGTGTCTGTGTAAGCTAAGTGCCTCTGTTGTGGCAATCCCAGAAAAACAAGTCCAGTATACAGAGGGTTATGCAGTATTTCTGTTATGTAATTGTTTCTCTTTTTTTTTTCTCTCTCTGGACCTAAAAAACGAAATGCACAACGTGGCATCATGGAATACAGGGCTCACTCAGGAGTCTCTTCATTAATGTTTCTGATGTCATTCATCTCTACTGTACTCTACTCACCTTTTGTGTATTTATTCTTTAAATATTCCGACACAAGTATGTTTTTGCTTGAATATTTTGGCTTACTTAGCCTGAGTCTGAGGGACCTGCTCACTGATATATGAAGACAAACCCATCGCATAGCATACTGCTACATAGTGAACGGCCATTCAACGAGAAAGTCCTTCTGACCTAATGTTGACTGTATGTTGTATATAATGTAATGTTGACTGTATGTTGTATGTAATGTAGTGTTGACTGTATGTTGTATGTAATGTAATGTTGACTGTATGTAATGTAATGTTGACTGTATTTTGTATGTAATGTAGTGTTGACTGTATGTAATGTAATGTTGACTATATTTTGTATGTAATGTAATGTTGACTGTATGTTGTATGTAATGTAGTGTTGACTGTATGTAATGTAATGTTGACTGTATTTTGTATGTAATGTAATGTTGACTGTATTTTGTATGTAATGTAATGTTGACTGTATGTAATGTAATGTTGACTGTATTTTGTATGTAATGTAATGTTGACTGTATGTAATGTAATGTTGACTGTATTTTGTATGTAATGTAATGTTGACTGTATGTAATGTAGTGTTGACTGTATGTAATGTAATGTTGACTGTATGTAATGTAATGTTGACTGTATTTTGTATGTAATGTAATGTTGACTGTATGTAATGTAATGTTGACTATATTTTGTATGTAATGTAATGTTGACTGTATTTTGTATGTAATGTAATGTTGACTGTATGTAATGTAATGTTGACTGTATTTTGTATGTAATGTAATGTTGACTGTATGTAATGTAATGTTGACTGTATTTTGTATGTAATGTAATGTTGACTGTATGTAATGTAGTGTTGACTGTATGCTGTACGTTATGTAGTGTTGACTGTATTTTGTATGTAATGTAGTGTTGACTGTATTTTGTATGTAATGTAATGTTGACTGTATGTAATGTAATGTTGACTGTATTTTGTATGTAATGTAGTGTTGACTGTATGTAATGTAATGTTGACTGTATTTTGTATGTAATGTAATGTTGACTGTATGTAATGTAATGTTGACTGTATTTTGTATGTAATGTAATGTTGACTGTATGTAATGTAATGTTGACTGTTTTTTGTATGTAATGTAATGTTGACTATATTTTGTATGTAATGTAATGTTGACTATATTTTGTATGTGATGTAATGTTGACTGTTTTTTGTATGTAATGTAATGTTGACTGTATGTAATGTAATGTTGACTGTATTTTGTATGTAATGTAATGTTGACTGTATGTAATGTAATGTTGACTGTTTTTTGTATGTAATGTAATGTTGACTATATTTTGTATGTAATGTAATGTTGACTATATTTTGTATGTAATGTAGTGTTGACTGTATGTAATGTAATGTTGACTATATTTTGTATGTAATGTAATGTTGACTGTATGTTGTATGTAATGTAATGTTGACTGTATGTAATGTAATGTTGACTGTATTTTGTATGTAATGTAATGTTGACTATATTTTGTATGTAATGTAGTGTTGACTGTATGTAATGTAATGTTGACTATATTTTGTATGTAATGTAATGTTGACTGTATTTTGTATGTAATGTAATGTTGACTGTATGTAATGTAATGTTGACTGTATTTTGTATGTAATGTAATGTTGACTGTATGTTGTATGTAATGTAATGTTGACTGTATGTAATGTAATGTTGACTGTATTTTGTATGTAATGTAGTGTTGCCTGTATTTTGTATGTAATGTAATGTTGACTGTATGTAATGTAATGTTGACTGTATGTAATGTAGTGTTGACTGTATGTAATGTAATGTTGACTGTATGCTGTACGTTATGTAGTGTTGACTGTATGTAATGTAATGTTGACTGTATTTTGTATGTAATGTAATGTTGACTGTATGTAATGTAATGTTGACTGTATTTTCTATGTAATGTAATGTTGACTGTATATAATGTAATGTTGACTGTATTTTGTATGTAATGTAATGTTGACTGTATATAATGTAATGTTGACTGTATTTTGTATGTAATGTAATGTTGACTGTATGTAATGTAATGTTGACTGTATTTTGTATGTAATGTAATGTTGACTGTATGTCGTATGTAATGTAATGTTGACTATATTTTGTATGTAATGTAATGTTGACTGTATGTAATGTAATGTTGACTGTTTTTTGTATGTAATGTAATGTTGACCGTATTTTGTATGTAATGTAATGTTGACTGTATTTTGTATGTAATGTAATGTTGACTGTATGTAATGTAATGTTGACTGTATTTTGTATGTAATGTAATGTTGACTATATTTTGTATGTAATGTAATGTTGACTGTATTTTGTATGTAATGTAATGTTGACTGTATGTTGTATGTAATGTAATGTTGACTATATTTTGTATGTAATGTAATGTTGACTGTATGTAATGTAATGTTGACTGTATTTTGTATGTAATGTAATGTTGACTGTATGTCGTATGTAATGTAATGTTGACTATATTTTGTATGTAATGTAATGTTGACTGTATGTAATGTAATGTTGACTGTATTTTGTATGTAATGTAATGTTGACTGTATTTTGTATGTAATGTAATGTTGACTGTATGCTGTACGTTATGTAATGTTGACTGTATACCAAATGTTAAGTCATGCCAGTGGCCGCTGGTCGATTTTGGTCCAGACAAACAACTACAAGATGGTTTATCATCAAATGAAACATTCATGTTGTCCAGAAGATGAAGACTGACCACCATGGGATTGTTATTTTTGTTTCTTAGTAACATTTCTTGATTAGTATTGGATGGATTGGTCCAAATCCTTTAAAGGCAGACGAATAAGACGAATAACAATAGAATGTAGGGCTTCGGGTCTGCGTGTCTGTTCAACTTTGAATGTTGCGTTTACAAACAGTAAGCAAGAAATGCTGCATAGTGTA
The DNA here is from genome assembly GCF_023349555.1 of Cebidichthys violaceus. Classification (NCBI taxonomy): domain Eukaryota; kingdom Metazoa; phylum Chordata; class Actinopteri; order Perciformes; family Stichaeidae; genus Cebidichthys; species Cebidichthys violaceus. The sequence continues at coordinate 20,553,278 of NW_027176483.1, read as the reverse complement.
TCTTTAACATACAGTCATGGTCACCAGAGGATGAATCCCGTGTTATCCTCTGACTCCACCATGAGGTTGATATTTGTGTGAAATGTCTTGATATTCAGGTTTCCCTTCGGATGAATTGTTTCGTTTTGATAATCTCTCAATTGTTATTTAGCGCCACCACCGGGTCTAATGTTTTCATTTGGCCAATACTTTGTTTTATGACCAGATAACTAACCCTACCATCAGCCTCAACTGTACTGTGTGTTAATCAACAAATGCTAGCATTCTGACATGCTAAACATTGAACATGTTAACGTTAAACCTGCTGAACATCAGTATGTTAGCATTGTTATCGTGCGCATGTTAGCATTAGCATATAACTCAAAGCATTAGTACAGCCTCACACAGGTGCTAGCATGTCTGTAGACTGTTTAGGTGATGCTTAGAGTCTTACTTTGAAAGTACAGATTAAAACATGCATAGAACTGTATTCTACCTACTGTACACAAGCAGCCCATACCTCTATGAGTGGGTGCCAGTGTGCAATGGGTTTCCGTGGGTATGACAGCATCTCGTTCCAGTGGTCTCGCCCCAGGCTCTCCGCCTCGTTGCCCACCCGGCACACCCCGATCACTTCATTATGCCCGACCCTGCAGGACAGACAGAACAGCACATGGAGACTCAAACATGTTGCATCAGAGAATGTACTGTGGATGAAACACATCTACATAGGTCAAGGCGACAGGTTAATTAGGGCAGAAAAGGTTTAAGTGATACTGAGGAACTTAGAAATGAGTATGCACAACATGCATAACATGTGTCATAAACATGTTCATTTTCAATATAGCAAAAAAAATGGCCCCTTGCAGGATTAATAAAGTAACTATCTATCTATAATTTGATACAGGGCCGGTCATGCTATGTAGAGTAAAAAAAAAAATTCTCACAAAACTAATTTCCTGCAAGAATGAAAGTCAACGGTATAATTTTTTTTTCAAGATGAGACAAAACATTATCATACTGGTGTCAAATGTATTGTTTTTGCTGCAATTCTGACAATAACAAAACAATTAATAGTTAAGATGGTTCATTTATGAGTTCATAAGTGAATACATTTATTTAGTCTCGGATGCCTCTAGGGTTGATAAAATATGATGAATGCCATCAAGGGTGCCACCCAACCAAAGTCCAACAAACCAACCCCAAAAAAACCAGCAATGCAGTTCAATAAAGGCATACATTTTCATTTAAATTTCATGTTTTGTCCATTATGCGTCCAAAGTTTCAACCTGAAAAAGTCGCCGTACGTCGTTAACTCACTAACCGATCATAGTCCATGACAGCTATGAGCAGGCTGATCTGGTCGATGTTCTCAGGAGGAACATCAAACACAATGGCTTCATTGTACACGGGGTTCAGAGTGTTCCGCTTGGTTGACGTCTTCCTCTTCTTTAGCCTCCGGCCTTCACACATCAGGGACACTTTCACATATGGATCTGTAGAGAAGTAACACGTGGCAAGTTCGTGGAGGACGCCAAAATGTCTTGGTGTGGAAAGCCATTAAACAAAATACTACGTTGACTAAGCACTTGAATGCCTGGTGTGTACATCTGACTGGACCAGATCTCAGTGGAATCTCTGCCTTGTCAGTCAGCACTCACCTGAAGCTCCAGTGATGTCCATGGCTTTGAGATTTCTGGCTTTGATCATGGTGATGGTGAGCCTGCCAGCCGTGGGGAGATAGCACAATGAGAACATCAGCTCTCCCAGGTCCACATTGTCCTGTAAAGAAATATAATACATATATTAATACTGTTTGTTCTCCTATTATCAATATCTTAAATACAGGAAGTGATGTCTCTTCTTTTAATGGTGGTCTATGGGAATAAAGTAGATTGCGTGGCCGTGCTCACACGGACATACATGTGCATGTGAGCATGAGATACAAACAAATAGTGAACGCCTTTGCAAAAGCATTGCCCCACAGCGCTACAAGTGGTCAACAAGAGGCACTAAACTAGAGCTGGAGGATATTGTTGGGAAAAAAAGACGTTGCAATATTTCTTTTTGAGATACATATTGGGATATGATCAAACAAAGGAATTTTCACCCTGAATTTTGTATAAATGCATCAATCTGGTGCACTTTCAAGGCCTTTTCTTGTGCTCTAGTAAACAAACAAACAAATAGATATGAATGGTGATGACAGCAAAAAAGTCCCACAAAGCAATGGTCAACGAGAAGGGGTCCGTATTGCCGACGTCGTCGGGAGGCCCGTCCGTCCACGCGGGGAGAGAGGGCGCAATGGTTACTACAGTCCACGGCCCCGGGTGAGAGGTGCTGTAACGCTCACGGATGGAGCCCATTGACACCTTCAGCCCCTGGCCTCTCCGAAGCCGAACTAAATCTGGTGGCAGTGCACTGCTATGGGGAGAGGATCCCCCCCACAACGAGAGGACATCCCTTACTCACCAAGTTGATTCCCCAAGGCAGAAACTTATATACAGTTCATTTTAAACTGTGGTGGGCCTCCCTAGACTGTAGGTAATTAACGGAGAATGGAGAATGGAGTTTTCCTTTTATGTTTGTGTTGATGATGTAGGTATTGTGCATATGTTTATCGCAGTGTCAATGCCGAACAATGCATCGTGCAGCCCTACATGAAGCTCATTAACTTAATTAACATACAAGATGAAACGGATATCGGCTACACAGCTCAAGAAAAATCAAGGGTTTTCCCCTCCTTGTCAAAATCTCAGCTAATGCCAAACACAGACAGTCACAGTTAGAATTAAAGAGAACGGCTTAGCTTGCAAGTAAGCAAAGAGTGTTAGACATTGGGTTTGTGATGTGAGAAAAACGACCTTCGGAGAGTCAATTAAATCAAAGGTTAAGGTTTAGTGATGGTAAAATAACGGTTGAGTCAAATCCCCAAACATCAATGGGTAGATTCAACAGACGGCACATTATAATATGTTACACAAGTCTTTGCACCTCGGATATGGATCATGCCTGTGACACCTCCGGTAGAAAGAAGAAAAAAAACATGGAATCCTTTTTAATCACATCTGCAACATGCCGCGACAGCATGACTCATCATTAATCATTATGTTTCTCTATCACAGGAATGTCTTGTCTTTATCATTTAAATAATATGCAAGCTGGTTTTTGGATATTTGTTGCATCTTTAAGTCTTTTTTTTGTATAAACTTGTGGTGTCTGCCATCAGGTTGAAATTACTCCTGTCTTCCTTTGAGAATATCCCTGCTTTCACAACTTACCCACAGTCATGCACGTGCCAAGCTCTTTTCCCAATTAACACATCTGAAAATAACGTGTGAAGGTGTGAGAGCGAGTGGTGTGTTCATGAGGCAAAGGCCTAAACAAGGTTCCATACAGAGAAAACTGATCTCTAGTTTCTCCCACACATTGGGCTGACACAGACCTCCCTGTTACAGAATCTTAAATAAGAAGTGAAAACAACCAAAGTTGTACTACATATTTGGAGGGGTCACTCCTATGTTCCCAGGCTCCTCTGTTCCCCAGATTTATGAGACACATAATGGGAACATGACAAAGGGTCCTATGTACCAAGTTCTACATGTTCTCTCCCAAGATCCTATGTACCCAAGTTCTACATGTTCTCTCCCAAGGTCCTATGTACCCTAGCTCTACATGTTCTCTCCCAAAGTCCTATGTACGCTAGCTCTACATGTTCTCTCCCAAAGTCCTATGTACCCTAGCTCTACATGTTCTCTCCCAAGGTCCTATGCACCCTAGCTCTACATGTTCTCTCCCAAGGTCCTATGTACCCTAGTTCTACATGTTCTCTACCAAGGTCCTATGTACCCAAGCTCTACATGTTCTCTCCCAAGGTCCTATGTACCCATGGTCCTATGTACCCTAGCTCTACATGTTCTCTCCCAGGGTCCTTTGTTCCCAAGGTCCTATGTAACCTAGCTCTACATGTTCTCTCCCAGGGTCCTTTGTTCCCAAGGTCCTATGTAACCTAGTTCTACATGTTCTCTACCAAGGTCCTATGTTCCCCAAACCTGTTCTCATCCCAACTTGTCACATACAAATGCTTGGTCAGGGCCCCTTAGCATCACTTTTACACACACTGGGTACCCCTTGGTGTCACACTTCTTAGGCTTAGGAAAAGATAGTGGTTTGGGCTCAAATAAGTATGTTTTTGACAAGCTTGGAATTAGAACTGGCTTGTTCCCCAGATCTATAGCACAAAATGGAAACCTGCAAAAGATCTTCTCCAGCTCTATTCTCTTAATATGACATGTGCTATCAGCTGCTCATTAAAGGGAACATAGCATGAAGTTGAATAGGACCCTAAGAAAATGAGTCCCTGACAACATTATACCTTCCTGTGTTAGAATATTGAACTGGGAAAAATAGGATCTTGGAAATGTAATACTCTGGAAGCATAGGTTTTTGGGAACATGTGTTTTTGGGAACATAGGACCCTAGGAACATAGGACTTTTGTAATATAGGAACCTGACAAAGGATCTTGGAAATACAGATATGCCCCCAATGTTGGATACTTAATCACTACAAGGAATTTTAAAAGGAAAATGACAACTGGCTCCAGTTGTTTAAGCATCTGCAAATAAAAGTCAATTCAATTTACCGATAGCTCTAATAGTATAACAAAAACTCTCTCTTGCGTCTCTGAATTCATGTGCTTTGTATTTCAATGGACACCTTGCAGGTTAACACAACTATCCGATGTGTTTAAAAGCATTCCGTCCAATCAATGAATAATACACGGGATGTTAGTGATTTTGTACTTAGTCTTTGTCAGAAGCAACTAATTAGATAGAAAGCCTAGATAAAGGTCACTACTGCTGAAACTGGAAAATCATTGTCTTCCTTGGACATCAATATTTACTCTTTCTGATGCCGAATAGGATTAATTGAAGTCAGTCTATATGGGCCGCCACACACACACACACACACACACACACACACACACACTAGGATGTTACTGCTCTGGGTCTTCTGCTGAAAATCACTGAAAATCGAATTGAACAAAATAAGTTGATTCATCACGGATGTCAGCATCGACACGCCTGCAAGCATTGAAACACACATGCGCTCACACATATGCACACACACACACACACACACACACACACACACACTTACACACAGGAGCAGAGTTGTTCAGGATCTGTGACATTCTGATCTGTGTGATGAGTTGCTGAGGCAGCATCATCATTGTTACTTTACAGCTTGTGCTGTCTCCGAGGTGAAACACATGTATGAAGACAAGCACAGGAACTCACACACCGACAAACGCAAACCGGCAGCCACTCCCACAAACCGGCAGCAAACCCTTTAGCCCTTCAGCAGATAATGTGATCTCCTCCTCCCAACACACACACTCACGCAGCACACTTAAGTTTTCAGACTGTACAGTGCCGCTCGCTTCCGCCACTCCTCTGAGCACTCAAATCAAGCCCGTGGTCAGGATTACGGTCACTTGTGCTCGGCCAATGGAATTAGGAAGGTGCTTGAAAGCGTTCCAATAAAGCACAGAGAGAGTGTGGACAGTCCATCTTCTCCAATTATAATACTAGCACCTTCTCTCCCCAAGGGGCAGTGAGGCTTTATCTACAAGCCTCTCTGTTGCTGTGTCTTTAATGATCACAGGCTCGGTCTAACTCCGTCTCTCTCTGCTCTCTCTCAATATTTGTTCCTCCTCCTCTAACAGTGTGTTATGTTTATTAAAGGCACAATGAGTAGGATTTTGCTTGTTCAGTGTGCTCGCCGGCGAATTAAAGCCACGCCCGGATTCACTCTTAATGTGGGATGAGCTTTGTCCGCTTGCCGTTTAATTGGGCTTTATTTTTCTCGCCGTTATCGTAGCGTCGTCTTGTTACAATCTGGCAGATCTGGCGGAAGGGGTTGACGCCAAGAAATGTAATATTTTTTACAGCGATAACTTTAAAAAATATGTATTTATTTTTTATTATATAAGAATAGTGGCTCGTTTTTAAATAATATTGCTTAACGCCGGACTGGCTTGTATTGGTTTATGACACAGTGTGGAACATAACAGGGTTGAAGATCTGGAGCTACGCTAGCCATAGCTCTGGGAGTGATCCAGATGTATCTAGCTAACCATCTACACATAAACAGAACAATAACTTTATCATTAATACGTTTTTAATTTATTCTGATTTTACCACAGTTTCACTTGAGTGAAAGGTTGTTCTTACCTCCTCCTTTGAGTTCCATCCCAAACAATCATGTCACTTCCTGAAAGTGGTCTCAATGGCATTATAGTCTTTTTGGGGGGGAAATGAACGGGGCGGAAAACGACTTCAGGGACACAGTAAGTGATGAAAATGGTAAACAAATATGACTATATTGTTACACTCATAGTTATTGTAGAGGTTTGTTACTTTGCACTGGGGACATGTAACGAATGGGCAGTAAATGAATTGCATTATTCTGTGTTTATGTGATGAAGAAGACCATAATCTATCATTTAAGCACATTTGTTATAAATATGCCCTGCAACCTGTCCATGTGAATGTGTCAATATGAGGAAGGACCCAGTCATGCTCCCAAGAGACTCATTAAAAACGACAAATAAATCAAAAATCAAATCCTCAGATACCAATTATTATTATTGGGACTACCCAATTATAGGCCAAGCTCCAAAAAAAAAAACCTGGATCCTCTATTTCCCATAATGCACCTCAGTAGCGTCTTTGATTCGACCGGTTAGTAGCACAGGTTTTATGTTGAAAATGTGTAGTGTCCACGACCAAGCTGAGACAGCCCTGATGACATCACTACACTGATGACATCACGACTAGGACTGTAGTCAGTTTGCTAGCTCTCAATTAACCTCTTGGACCCGAGCGCCATAACTTGTGTGCACTATTTACTGACTGGTGGCCTTGATTTAATCTAGATCTGACATGAGTCACCAGCAGTCATTTACAGTAGCTGTATAGGATTGCCTTGCCTTGCTCATAGTGTTCCTGCATTCCTACAGCATAAAAGCAGCAATTATTCAAACCTCAGTCACCTACAGTAACACGACGCAACTGCAAAGCACATACATATGTAGAGAGGCTACATTATCACCTTGTTATTATACACAGCAGAACACATGGTAATCTTTTTGATTATAATAAGCCATGATTCTTTTCTCTAACTCATTGCCAGTAGTAGCCATGTCTACTCAGTGACCGCCCTGTTCCTCGTGTTGACAATAATTCTTCTCAGTGTATAAGATGTATAAACAAGCAATATCCAAGGTATTTTTAATATTTGACTGAATTCTAATACTATCCTTCTCTTCATTGCTTAAGATTCTCCCCAACAAACCTAAATAGTTGTAACCGTCTCCCAATATTACTTCTCTACTTAAATAATGACGGGCGCACGACAAAAGAGCTGAACTGAGTTGAGTACTAATAATGCACGGCATGAGAGTTTGTTCAGCTCACTTACACATCGGAGATCCCGTTACACGAAGGCCAATCAACAGAACAATATACAGTGTCTGCCTGGCCGAACACGGTGGAAGTAAATAAATCACTGCCGGGGCTGAACTTGAGCTGTACAGATGAATATACCCTGGCAGAATCAGGTTGCATATCCGTCATAACGCCCAGTAAAGAACGGTGAGACAGATACACGCAGAACTGGGAGCTGTTTTGTAGACGAGAACACGCAGCGGAAAGCCATGAGACTGAATATGTCGCAGCTTTCGAAGGAAGGTCTGTCTCATGAATAGACGACTCATCAATTAAATTGCTTTGTATACTGTATATGGACATTTCTATCAAAGTGTCTAAGAAAAGGGTGTGACAGCGAATCAAAAGTCGCCCTCTAACAAAGGTGCTTTCTGACCCAATACATAGCATTTCATTAATCTGTACCACGTTCATTCAGAAACACCAGTGTCATTTAGGGAGCCCCATATTTTGAAAACGCACGAGGGGTCCCCGGTTTGAATCAGGATGGGGGACAATGGACCCACTACGACGATTACACTTGTGACAGTAGGGAAGAAGCCCAGGTGTGAACGATGAAATGAATCACATCTGGTTAGCTGCTTTGATTTCATTCACGCTGCGTGTGCGTCACCATCACTGGGCCACTTGAACATAACGGAGCCATCGTTACCGTGATTAGTAACACCTGTGCTCCTCCTGCTTATGACAAGTCAAACTGCTGTGAGAAAGGTCTATTGTTCCATCGCTTTTAGCACACCCGCCACGCCATAGACAGTCTCCCAAAATCAACCAAAATCCACCAGTAACACAGGAAACACACGGGTTGCATACGTGCGATTAAACTATTGATTGTCAGATACCTTTTAATAACCAAACACCAAATAGTTGCTTACTGACAGGTTCTGTCAGAAAAGAGCCGCAACCATCATAGCAACAGCCTGGGCGACGTCATACTAAGTGACATTTAGGAGCATTGCGTTGTTTATGTTTCTGTATTTCGTTAATTACATTTCATTTTTACATTTCAGTCATTTAGCAGACGCTTTTATCCAAAGCGACTTACAATTCAGTATCTCACCGTAGGCACAGCTACGGGAGCAATTTTTGGGGTTAAGTGTCTTGCTCAAGGACACATTGACATGAGACTAGCGGAGCAGCACCCACCACGGTTAATGAGACGGAGCAAAAGAAACGCTGAAAACAAGTATAACAATATTCTCAACATTTTCATTGTGGTTGAACGGGGACAATTTGGTAGTGCCCGTTGTAAACCGGGAGTGTTTTACAGATATTTGAAGAGACACATTTCTGTGTGCTAAATAAGAAGCTAGAGCCAGGACACAGTTAGCTTAGCTTAGCAAGAAGACTGGGAACGCAGGTAAACAGCTAGCTTTTGCTGTTGCGGCGCGGTGGGACGCTGATTAAGTTAACCTAAATGCCGACAGTATTAAACTGACGTCGGGTTTATCTGTGGTGACACTTCAAACGATTTTCGATTTTCGACGGCGTCACCGGAATGTGTCGATTAGTGGAATAGAACAAACGGACAGGACGGCGAGTCCTTCACTCCACAGAGTTCAGGCAGCGTCCAGCTGCAGATTGAGTCTTATAATGGGTGCAGAAATACTTTACATTTACATTACAGGAAGTTCTGTTCTGTCTTACTTTTATGTATTCATTGTTGACAATTTACCAGTATTTGAGTGCCTTAACTATTTAAGTAAGAATGATGGTGATTTCTTTGTTTCTTTGCGTGTGGTCACACCCCTAGTACGTTTTTTTAACTTTGAAAAGAGCCAGATGTTTATCCCTTTATCCTGGGCTAATCGCCTCCTGTCTTTATTTAATTCTCGGCGAGATAGTGTTAAACAAATGTTAAACAATTTCTTTCAGAGAAAAAGAAACATGGCAGAGTAAGGCCAGAGAAAATAATGGCAAAACCACCGCGCTAATAGGAAAACATTCATGGTACACCAGTAACAAAAGAAAAGGCTGTAAGCTGACCTCCCACTGACTCACTTCACCAAAACCATCTAGGGAGCCATATTTCTCACTTAGCCCCTGAGTGCACATGGGAGGACAAGTGCTGGTTATATGTTACCGTTTGCCATTGTTGGGAAATGGGGACCTCCTTTACTGAATTAACCACACACACACACACACACACACACGGCATATGCACATGCTGACCCCATTTATCAACGTCCGAATTACAGGCCAACGAGACTGCAGTCAATAGTATCGACTGGCCCTGTAGGAGCAGCAGGTGGCAGCATCTCCGAGCTCTTTAACGTCTTCGTCTCAGAATAATCTACAGCTGAGGAGAAAATAGACAAGCGCATATAACAGCACGATGTCCCAAAGAGAATTGAATCAATCCAGCGAACAAGCTGGGAAGTCTCTTCACCCTCAAAATCATTCAATACGACATATCTCCAGCAGATGAGCAAGGAATGAGGGAACTCACCGTTGGCATTTATTCAATATACAAATGTTAACGTCTCAGGAAACGATGCATTCAAGTGGTCGGCTGATTGACTGCAGATTGAGTTAAATGGATCACTGGATGCTTCGTAATGAGGTAAGGACTGAGCAATGAGTCTTCTCTAATGATGCTGCTTCATTTTTCCCTTTAAGTTCCAAGATATTAACAACCGGTGAACAACTTTAGCTTCTCAAAGCTAACAGCTAACACTGAAGCAAGCCAAGGTAGATGAGAGATCAGAGAAGGACTTGTTTCTGACTCACACTATTGATATAGCTTGATAGCTTGGTTGCTAATGGGACCCTAATTTAACACAAATTTACAAAAAAAATAAAAAAAGATCAACTCATTTCTCAATTGTCCGATAACTATTCGTCTTTTGTAGGGTGGTTTATACTTTGTTAAGAAAGAAGAGTCAACTTCCGGGGCTGAATAATGACTCTCAACAAGTTTTTTTTTTTTATATCAAGACTTAATGTTATAGATGATTAAGGCCACGGACATTTTCAGTGACAGGTAGGTGCCGTCCCAAGTCGCTAACCGCTGGCTGCCTCCTCATCCGTGATCCGGGCATATCCAACGATATGCATGGAATGACTATCGTGAGGACAAAAACCTTGCTGTTTTAATTGCTAGTGTGAACTTGGGTACCTTCTAAGTTCAATTCACAATCGCAGGACGTTACAAACTCCATAAGAACAATGAAGCTGGAGAGCCAGAGAGGATGGCGTTTAGATGAAATAATCAGCTGTTAGTTCTATTTGTTAATGCCACATCGTCCACACAGAGGGAGAGTCTGACCATGGTAAACTTGAGCACTAGCCCATATGCCAAACAAGGATCATGGAGTAACAAGTTCAGGCACTGTTCAGGTGTGGTCGACTCCTCAGAGGAGGAATAACTAATTTTTCCATTCAGCCCAGAAGTATATGTACATTACAGTCCATAGCATGTGGCCAGGGAGGGAGGCTCGCTCTGTGCCAGGAGCTGTGGTAACCTCCTTGTTATCCTGAGGGAGGTAGCCTAGTTCTGCTGGGGACAGTGAGAGAGAGAGTGAGAAAGAGTGTGTGTAAACTTCATGTGTCTGTAGACCTCCCTCACCGATGCAAGACGCCGGGACGTGACCACGAACAGACACGAGCAAACACAAATCAGACTAAAGCAACACAAACTGTTCTGTCACAGACGGTAAATGCCTTGGTCCGATATTGTAACCAAGTTGAAGTCAATGTTACTGTGAGCATAATTAAAGTGTCATAGTGGTGCATGTTGGGCATGTAAAGGCACAGTCTGATGGTATTTGGTGTTTTGCATATATTCTCACAGAGAAAACCAAAAAGCAAAAGAAACTGTTAAGATAAAATTAAAATTTAAGATTAAAATCTTAAAATTAAGATTGGAAGGTTTAAATTTAAGAAACATGTGTGTGCGTGTGCGTGTGTTTGTGTGTGTGTGTGTGTGTGTGTGTGTGTGTGTGTGTGTGTGTGCGTGCATGTGTGTGTGTGTGTGTGTGTGTCTGTTGACGTGCAGAAGAAACTGTAGAATAATTAATTGGAGCAACACGATTGATGACGGAGGGTTTCTGCGGTTCTTTTTTACAACAGTGTGATGCTGGCTGTGCAGAAACCTTGTGGTTGCACAGTGACATCATAACTCCAGTTAGAGGATGCAGATGGAGCAGGTACCTGCTTCCTTCAGATGGCTGTGAAGAGAGTCAGAAACGTAGAGGAAGAACCAGCACTATCATGGTGGACATCACAGATGTTACCTAATCATGCTTCTCTTCATGCAGCATGATTACAACAGCATGTGCATCTCAAGAATCCATTTCATCAGATTTAATAGTAAATAGTAGGAACTATTTAGGTGTTGTTCGTATTTACTTTTAACATTATTATTATAGATGTTTGCTTTGTTTGGATTCGATTTTTGAAAGTCATTTCTTCTGTTATTTGTTTGGTTTAATTACTTTCTTGTTAAAGTTCATACGTAGTTTGTGCATGATTCATATTCAGTCTACTTTTGTTTGTGAATTGGGTAACATACTATGGGCTGTTATATGAGCTTGTGCTTTTTTTATATTTTTACATATTTTAGAAACATTTCAAAAGACCAAATGTGCAAAATTCCAATAATTAAAAAAATAAATATATCTTGAAATACAACAAATCTTATTTTCTTGCTTTGTAAGACAAAAGTATGCCAAAGTTGCTCAAAGTAAACACATTATAGCCCAGTGGTTTGCATGATTGCGATCTGTGTTGGGTAAATGGAGGATTAATAAGGGATTATATTTAGAAGACTTGGACACAGGAGACAGGACAGCTATAGTTCACAAGTCGGATGCCTCCGAGGAGCTTCTGACCCATTTATACTGACCTTATTTAGCTGGAAGGTGTTAAAACAATATTTGGGCTCCAATAAGATAAGTGTGTGTGTGTGTGTGTGTGTGTGTGTGTGTGTGTGTTGGCAGCATTCTCCCACAAGGGTCTGTAGTTAGCGCTGCAATAACAGGTCAGAGCTGGTTGAGTGCTGACCCAGCTAACGATCATTTTCTGCAACTTTGAACTTAATTACTTGATGAGGAGCAGATGTTTGTCGGCTTAAGGTTCAAAGTCTCTCCCAAAAAATCAGGCCGAGTAGTGTCCACGCTCTAGACGCAGGGGCAGCTTCCCGAAATGCTCTGTCTGATATGCTGATATGAAGTGTCATGGGTTTCTTAGCAAAAGGCAAGTGACATAAACTCATGCAAATTATATATATAAAATTGCATAAAGTTTCATGTATTTATTCATATGGAAAATTATTCATATGTAAATGAAAACAGTTGATTTTAGTGTTCTAATTCTCTATTAATAACCAGTAGGACTCTACTTAATAGAGTGCTGCAGGGATGACATATTGTTGTAGGCCATCGACAAAAAGCCAATGGGATATTTCCTTTTTGTACTCCTTACACGTTTTGTTCATCAAGATAATCTTCATGAATGAACACCACTTTTATGATTTCTGAAGCGTGAACGCAGTCGTCAAAAGTCAGAAGCTAACGTTGGACTATAAACGAACTACGCTACGGGCTGTGAAGGAGGACGAGTCGGCGTGAAGACATTTTGAGAAAAATCACAGTTGGAAATTTACTGACGTATTTTCTGTTGCACAACAAAACGTTAAAATGTCTTCAGCTCGTGTTGAACAGAGACCTTATTTCTGGCATCTAACCAAAAACCCATTCAGATAACCCATGGACACCCGCAGCTAACTGATGCTTGTGTGGCAAGTCTCTGAGCTTCACGAGCATCTGGAGGACCTACATTCATCTCCGCAGCACCATTAGCGTTGCATAAAGTAATAATCTTTAGTTTAACAAATAGAGAATCCGAGGAAATGTTCTTGAAAATGGAATTAAGTGTTTGAATTTTTCGAGGATCTCCAGTTCGCCTGTTGAAAGAGACTGGAGAAGTAGACCAGTACTACCTGCTTGCAACACAACAGCAAAACAAATGATAAGAAAGTAATTCGCTGTGTGACGTCAGGTGAGTTTATGTGATAAATCTTGCCCTAGTTTCCGACTCGGAGTTCCAACGTGAATGGCCGCTCCATTGCACCTTTCTGTGTTGAAGGTGACGCCAACTCGGACTGCGAGGAACCTGGGTGTGACCCTGGACGACCAACTGTCATTCTCGGCAAACATTTCATCCGTTACACGCTCCTGCAGATTCCTGCTCTACAACATCAGGAGGATTCGTCCCTTCCTGACTGACGAGACGGCGCAGGTTCTCATCCAGGCTCTTGTCATCTCCCGCCTGGACTACTGACACTCTCTACTCGCCCCGGCGCCCCGGCGTCGGCCATCAGACCTCTGGAGCTTGTCCAGAAAGCCGCAGCTCGCCTGGTGTTCAATCGCCCCAAGTTCTCCCACACAACTTCCTTTCTTCGTTCTCTACACTGGCTCCCTGTAGGAGCTCGCATCCAGTTTAAGACTCTGGTGCTAGAATACAGGGCAGTGAAAGGAACAGCTCCTTCCTATCTCCAGGCCATGGTCAAGCCTTACACCCCCGCCCGACCACTTCGCTCTGCTGCCTCGGGGCGATCGGTTGCCCCGTCGCTCAGAGGTCCTGGCGGCCGATCGACCCGGTCACGGCTGTTTTCTGTCCTGGCCCCACAGTGGTGGAATGAACTTCCCACTGACGTCAGGACAGCGGAGTCGCTGCCCATCTTTCATCAGGCTGAAAACCCACCTCTTCAGGAAGTGCTACCCTGAGCCTTCCACTTAGCACTTATTGTTTTCATACTAGCTTGTTGCACTTATTGTATTTGTACTACTTATAGCACTAACTGTTTTTCTTGTTTCTGCACTGTACTTTGGCTCTGAGTTATGCTCTGCTTCATGCTCTTAGATGCTTGTTTGGAAAAGGAAATGTACTTATGACTTTTGGTGACAAGTAGTTCTTTTGATTACCAATGTTGAATGCACTTATTGTAAGTCGCTTTGGATAAAAGTGTCTGCTAAATGACTGTAATGTAATGTAATGTAAGGACTTTTGTTTTGCAGCATTTATGTAAATACTTAACAGCCTCACAATGCAGCAGAACCTTGCATCCTTGGCCTTGAGTCACTTGAGCGTCTGTTCTTTCAAAAGATCGTATTATGTTCAGGAGTATAATTTGTAATAAAGGGATAAGACAACAAGGGAATTAGTGTTTTCCAAGGCTGAATACCAAATGCATAAGAAGACTGCAAAGTGTTTACATTATTGGTACAAAATAACACACAAACAAAGGTTTCTGCTGGCTACACCGCAACACCGAAAATATTGGTCGTTGCCCCCAGAGGTTAAATCATCATCAGACAAATAGTCGATGGGTTCTGAGAAGGTGGCATGTTTTGTAACATTTGGTATGATTTCTGCTAAACCAACTCAAGTATCGCTACCAAGGTTCTGAACCTTGCCCTGTACACAATGACACAATGCTTAGACGGGTTAGAGAAGCCTCTGGCTATTTTTAAGATTGTTAAATCCACAGGCAAAAAAAAAAATGCTGTACAAACTATAAATTGAATATGGAATCTCACATGTTTATGTATTGTCATTCCATAAACTGATCGATCATGCTCATGAGAAAAGTAAACTGTCTTCTGGCACTGTTAGACCGGAGAACCAGAGCTTCTCTCCCAAACTGAGACACACCAGACTGACTTCTTCACTCTATAACACTGGCTAACCATGAGGCATTCCCTTGCAGGAGGCTCTAACTTTCTTACTGAGTTGCTCAGTGTACCAACTCTGTAGATTTATCGAAGTGAATAATGTAATAT
This sequence comes from Cebidichthys violaceus, assembly GCF_023349555.1. Classification (NCBI taxonomy): domain Eukaryota; kingdom Metazoa; phylum Chordata; class Actinopteri; order Perciformes; family Stichaeidae; genus Cebidichthys; species Cebidichthys violaceus. The sequence goes on along the minus strand of NW_027176483.1, from coordinate 20,538,003 downwards.
AGACAGTGTCGCTGTATCTCTGTCAAACCAACCCCAGTCTTATGTCAGCGTGGATCTGGGTCACTACCCCCAAGTGTTTCCTACTGCTTTCATTAAACATTAACTGCGTCTAAGTATATTTCTATGTTTCTGCCTCCTGAAACCACAGATTAGTTCCACTTGAAGGGGAAATGAGACACAAGTCCATTGATATATATCTCTCCCCCTGCTGTTATTACAGGGTTTTGTGCCCTTGTTGATTGTTTGACCAGATTCTTGCCAAACTCTAGAAAGGGCATGGGATTTATGCTGGTATGGATACCGCTGGTCTAACAGACGTACTCGTGTATCCATCTGCAAAAATCCTGCTACATTCTAGTCAGTTGCTCACTATTAACAACCCACCGCGGTGCTGACAGCAACAAATGGAAAGCTTTGCTAAGACATGCAGCGTCAGTGTTGCCAAGGAGGAGAGGAACAGCGATAGCCACATAGAGATAGAATTTAAGAAAATTAATAAAAGTTGCTTTCTCACCGAGGTCACGTATTGTACGTCCCGGCACAGTTTAGTCTCCCGTGGAAAGTCAGCAAGATCCAGGAAGTTGTCCACCACCACTTGGCCAATCAAGTCATGGCGAGAGAACCTGTCAAAGTCGTAGACGCTGAAATGCAGCTTGCGGCTCGACAGCTCGGCGTACGCCACAGGAAAGAGAAACACCTCATCGAACACCGGGTTGAGTGTCTTGCGGTGCACCTTGGTCTGGTGCTTGGTTTTGCGGTCGGGCAGCAGGTAGATCTTGACGTAAGGATCGGACGTCCCTGAGAAGTCCTTGGCGGGAAGGTCCTGGGCCTTGTGGATCTTCACGATCAGCTGCTCCAGGTCAAAGTCAAACTTCAGGACGAAGAGGAGACGCCCGCAGCCGTCAGGGCGACGGCCATCTTCTGCGTCCACGGATCGCTGCTTGTAGAGTTCTGGTTTGATTCGGCCCAAACCAGATAGTGACTCTTGGCGCTGAAACTGAGCAGGGTTGAAGTCCGGATTGGACAAGTTCATCTGACGTCGGATGGAGTTGTGCCTGAAACAAAGTGTAAAAGTGGACATACAAAAATATTCAAACAATTTTGATCGACTCTTCTTTGTTAAGTCTTTGTTGCTGTGAGGCCACTGCTGGTGCCACGTTGTGTCCTTAAGCCTGATGTATTGTGAGCTGTGAACTTTGTGAAAAGGTATCTCTGAACCAAAGGTCTAGGTGTCTGTGTGTGTCCATCTGTGTTTAATCTGCCAAAGCCAAAAGATGGACAGTAGCTTTGGGGTTTTGACGTGTACTGACCGTACAGACGAAGTAGGCTCAGTTATCTGTCTCTGGACCCTGTCCCTGGCCAGAGTGTGGAACTGGTTTTTCTCCACCTTGGTCTGGGTCTCCAGTGGGATGTCAGGCGACGTGTGGCTTATCTTTAGGCCTGACTCTGGGACAGCCACAGCCGAGAGGGGTCCTGAAGGCTCCTTCACACAGCCATCCTCGCTGTACTCCCTTTCGTCTCCGTCCACCTGTACGGCACACGTCAACAGCAGCTTGTGTAATAGTTACAGCAATGCAAATACGCAATAGTGGCAACAGCAGTAAAGCCTACCACACTTTAATTTGGGTATTGATAGTTCCTTTAGGACTGGCCATCCACTGGACTGAACTAGTAGACCTGTGGTAATGGCTTACATTGTGGTAATGGCTACATGTATGTGCTTTGAACCTACTGCACTACGGCTACATGTCAACAGAAAGAAGCTGTCGTTTGCTCCCTTCTTATACCAATTTATTTGTATTAGATGGAGGCAGGATCAGGAGGAAGCTGGCGTTGAATTAGTGTGTATCTCACGGCTGGGACGGAAAATACAATAATACCAATCTCCATAGACCCCCGTGTTAAAACGCCTGACTCTACAGCAGACATAAACATGATTACAGCCTGGTACAAAAGAAGGTTGTGTTCTTTTTGGGGGATGAATTTCTGTATCTGTTTGAATTATAATAAAGCTTAAAGTCAGGTTAATTAAGAGAGTGGCCACTACGAGTGACAGGTGAGTGCCCAACTCGGGTCACTAGCTGCTAGCAGCTAGCAGTCTGCGTCACCTGGTTCGCTGGTGATCCACTTCTTTGCCCATTTTGACCCACTCTGAGCTTAACCACTGCTCTTCAGAAACCTGTGGGTGACTATGCAGATGGAGACTTTGTCCATATTTCATATCTACACTCTGTTTACACAAAGAAAATATAAATGAGTCATATGACAAACTAAATGTTGCTCGACGTATCGATGCTTTTCACTTTTGACCGTGAACATCACCTTCCTTACCTCTGTGAGGACGGGCTGTTGGTCCCCTCCCAGAAAGTGCGCCCCCTTGAGGACATCCGGGAGGAAGCGTCCACTCAGTGGCACCCAGCATAACTTCCATGAGACAAAGAGGGAGACGCTGAACAGAGCCAGACCGCAGGTGGTCACCAGCAGGGACAACAGGCTCACCGATACATCTAGAGATGGAAGAGAGAGGGGGGGGGGGGGGAGACAGTGAACACAGCTTTGCCAGTGAAAAGAGCTGGCACAGACAAACCTGGCTCCCCAGGGAGGACAGACTGTGTTTATCCAGAATGCTAAATGAGAAGGAAAGACTATAACTTTTTTGTGATTTCATTAATTTTATGCATGAGACCCAGTATGTCGTATACACAATACACACTGTATATGATCGAATCCAAACCCTTAAAACCTGAAACAATTCTCCACACGTGTCTCACCCTGTCTGCTTCATCAATTGCTTTCTACTCTACTACTCTAAAACGTATTATTTTCATTACTTGTTATGAAAAGTGCTCCAAAGCCTTTTTCGTTTCACCTTATTCATTCAACCATCGTGGTAGTGTTCCGCCGTCGTCGTCTTTGCTAGAAGCAGTGAAAACATTATCTTTTATTATTTGATAAAACATCAAACATATGTTGTCTTAAAGCAACCGCCAGGAACTTTCATTTATTGTTGATTTCAGAAGTCCCTGTGGACAGAAGCGGTAGTTTTTTTCCGAGCACCAGAGTCCCTTTAGAAAACCTCTCATTTTTCTGCAGCAGGGTCTGACAGTCTGCTCCGCCGAGTCATGGTTCTGGTTCTCCCTTGTCTCCCTTACCCCCAGTGGGCCCGGCAATATGGTCTGGGCCTCCAACAGCGTGGAGTCTGTGTTTGCTCCCAGAGAGAACAAAAAGCCAACCTTTTCACTGACGGCTCTCTACTTATGTTATACAGAGGCGTCAGTATTACTTGATACTGTTTCGTAACCAGTTCCTCATAGTCAATTTGCGTGCTTGTTGCTATTCTTTGTCACTCCTGTTTCTAGTTAGCTAGCTCTGTAGTAAGATGACAACCTCGCTCTCAATCCGGAAGAGAGAAGAGTTACAAAGAGAGAGAGAGAGAGATGGCTGTGCTCTCTGTATATCTTTCTTCTTCAGCTCTCTTTTTCTTTGTTGCTCGTCATTCTGAATCAGACTCAACACCGAGAAAGAACGTCTGAAGTTTTCTTTAACCCATCGGACTGAGTGTCCTTGTTTGGTACAATGCCTTGCAGTTTCCATGATGTGCTGACAATATCAGTGATACTCTGAGCGTCACATTATGAACAAATATGCTCCGCTTTAACAACTGTTCGACGTTGTGTTCAGATTGCACTGCAAATCTATTCAACGGTCTTTTCCTTTATCATTTGACTTCCCCGCTAAAAGAGCTGAGAGCATCTCTTAATGGGACAGCGCAGAGTGCTCGGGCACAATGTGAGATATGACTATGAGCTCATTAATGGATGCAATTAGAGTCCAGTCCTTGTGTGAGGAAAAAAAAACATTTTCCAGTCTTTATTATAAAACTACACAAGGCCCAGATTCACTTAGAAACTAATTGAAAAAGAAAAATATTCATCCATATTTCAACTATTTCTGTGTATTTTCTCTGAACTATCACTGTTTTTCCAAACAACTGGACTCATTTGTAGATGCATTAAGCATCACTGTGCATCTCCTACAAAACCATGTTTAGTAAAAACATAATGGTTTGGCTTTAAATAAGCACTTTAGTCACGTTATTTAAACTCCGGATTACTGTTTGTTAAAATAAGTCAACATTAAGTTTTGGTGTAAAATGGGACAAGATGGCAACGGCCCATATGCCGAACCACGGGTGACCGAGGCTAAGTGGAGAGCAGGGCCGTCCTTCAATCAGAGGGTCGGTGGTTCGATCCCCGGCTGTCATTGTGTCCTTGAGCAAGACACTTAACCCCAAAATTGCTCCCGTAGCTGTGCCTACGGTGTGTAGATAAATACTGAATTGTAAGTCGCTTTGGATAAAAGCGTCTGCTAAATGACTGTGATGTAATGAATCCAATCTTTCAAAAGATTTTCATCGCGGTGACTATGTCCAATGGGATGGGAGTCACCTTCACTATTCATCACGTGAATGATATGAAATATATGTCAACGGGAGCAGATGGGAGAGGAATCATCATTACAATAGATCAGATACACAACACGGCAGAGGGGATTGAACGGAAGTCATTCTTCTGGGATTTGGAGTTTTTGTGGAATCTAGTGGAGTGAAACTCTACTCCTGTGTCACCCTCTAGTCTGAATACTTTATGAAGCCACAGTAAGGCAGTAATATTGCAGCTGCCTTCTCACAATCTATGCCATACAAGCAGATATGCCACAGACATGCCACCTTCATCAGGTCCAGGCGTAGAACATGTAATTAAATGGCACGTGATGTGGAGATTACACCGTTGATTGGTATCCATCGCAACAATTACCGTTGGCCTCTCCAGCAAAGCAGGTTGCTGCTAAACATGGACACAGCAGGCGGGCTCGGGATCTATTTTATGTCCACTTAATTGCCGTTTGCATTCGTGTTGCACATTGGGCCACAGTGATGTCATGGCGCCGCGTCCGTCAGCTGTCGAAAGCGAGCGACCTGCTGTGACATCACCGATTGGGGCGCAGCTAACATGACTGAACATGTCAGCCCCGCAGACAGCGGTGCAACGTTGCCGCTCTGTGATTCAGTGTTGATTTACCCTCTCAGCTTCAAAGATCAAAGCTCAAGAAAAGAGCTTGAACAACAATTCCCTGATCTGGGGAGTGGCTCATTAAGAGCGATGGCTGACACCTTGGTTGGTGTGAATGCTCAGCTATATATATATATATATAGCTGAGCATTTAACATGACATAACGTGTTGTTTTATTTTTGATACAAATACATTTTGTTTGATTTGAAAAGCTAATCTTGAGAAACCAGCAAGAGTATGCCGAATGTTAAAAAATTCTCCAACCAACCCAGACCCGTCTTGCTAACTCTAGCAGCGCTAGCTCAAAAAGTCGCTTGCGGGAAAGGCGCCAAGGTTCTGCCGAGTGAAGCCGATGTGGAAGTGTCTTAAAACTTGCATTCTCTCTAGTGTCCATCAGGGGGCGACTCCTCTGGTTGTATAGAAGTCTAGTCTAAAATGACTCTACTTCTCTCTTGATTTATTCCCTCAGTAAACATTGTAAACATGAGTTTATGGTCTCAATCTCTAGTTTACAGTCTTCGTCAACACAGCATGATGTTCATTTAGTACATTATGGTCTATTTAGAGTCAAACAGACCATAAAGCAGGGGATGCTTTAGGGCGGGGCTTACTGTGATTGACAGGTCGCTGCCGCTACCAGATACAGCGTCTCTATGTCACTCCTCCGTGTTCCAAATATTGTAACTTCCCTCATTGGCTGCAAGAAAACGACAACATGGCGGCGGCCGTGATCCACAAACCAACGAGTGACGTCACGATGACTACGTCCACTTCTTACAGTCAATGGCAGCAACACCGACAGCCCGCCCCTCCCTCCAAAGCCACTCCCCCAAAGATCTTCATTATGAAACAACGAGCACGGCTATTGTTAGCGCTCACGGCTGTAAAGCCAGCAGCTCATAGGAGACTCCAGTGACACTCAATGAGCACACGGGTAGATATGCAGGTAGGTAGGTGAATGAAACGATACAACAAACACCTGATTTGTCTCTTTTGTCAGAGCATTTGATTTGTCTGATTGCTCTCGGGATGCAAAGAGAATTACAACAAATATAACAAGGATGTCTTTAAAGAAGACCACCACCCGCAGCTGTAATATCCCAATAAAATGGGCAAAAAAACTAAAGGAATCTATGTTTGCAAAGCACCGCTATCAGAGCACAGTAGGCGCTGAGATCTGTGAAATGAGGCGGGCAGGAACACAGCCAGCCCTCCTGTGTGTGCGGCTCTATGCACCGGGCACCAGCTGTGGGAATAGAAGGCAGCGGAGAGATGATATACAGTGTTCCCCCGACACAGTGCAGGGCTCCTATTCTAAGCTGACTCGGCTAGAGAGCGTGCAGCTTGTGCCCTGACTTCGATGTGCCAAATAGGTGATGCAAAAAATAGAGTTATTGCGCACCCGGAATTCAGGTTTTCTGCATCTAAATTAAATTACAGCCAATATAAGTCATTTCTCCTCGTATATATCTTGTTTCCGTCCAAGGCTAACCGATCTCCGTTCAAGCCACCTTTCCTTTTGAAATATTGAAAACACTGTTGCTCCTTATTTGATAAGTTTGGCTTTTAGAATACGGCCCGTGGCTTCATTCGATTACCTTTGTAAGAACCTTTTCTAAAGCCGCATGGCGTCCCCGCTTTTCATGTCCTTTTTGCAGGATGCAATCAAGGCGCCCGCTGCCTAAACCCTGTACAGCTGGTGGCAGTTAATTGGATTCAGGAGCTTCAATAATCAATAAGCGAAAGGAAGTTGACAATTATAATTTAAAAAAGGTTAGAGAGGTTTTGATTAGTGTAATTGCCTGTGCTGGGGTTGTGTTTGTATATGAAGGAATAACTGGTGCAAGTATAAAGCATGTAATACTTTGTGAGGCACTAGAGGTAGCTTACATCAACGTCTGCGTGGTCCACAGGGCAGTAAATACATACACGTCCATCATAGACACGATTACTGTACATAGGGCTGGATGCTTTCGAAAAAATATCCAACTGTGATCGTTGTGACTGATATTGCAATTGCGATATGATTCGTGACATTAATGGGAATGATATTTTCTACATCATTACTCTCATTTTCACTGAAAAACATTAAAATGATGAGCTTCTTGAAGAGATCTGTAGCAAACTGTGGAATAAGATGGGCAATATTTCATTTTAAATGGTATTCATTACACACATGTGTGCTGCCCTACATGGACATCCATGCATTCAATAAATATGTAATTATTATGCTTTGAAGACCTATTTCAATATTGTGACTCAAAGACTTTTTTTTTTAAGATTTTCAAAAACCAACAACATAATAGAACATAATAAAACATAATAGAACATAATAGAACATAATAAAATGGATCAAACAGTGACATTTTTTCACAAAAAGCTGCAAACATATCCATGTCCAGCTAACTGGCTAACTACAGTATTAATGTAACCCAACACGACTGTACTTCCAATGTAGCACTTCCTGCTGCATTATATATTTACTGTTTCGGTTAAAAGAAAAGGCCCCATTCACAACTAGCCCAGTCCATGTCTAGTAATCCGGTCTTCGTTTTAGGTCTGTGCAGAACTCTAGTTCTCGTCCTCAAAGCCTTTTCTCTTGTAACGTCGTAAATACGTTCAGTTTTCAAACACGAACAAAAGAGCTCATGCTAATCTCGGGTGTTGATTGTCCAAGTATGTCATTTAAGTAGCCAAAGAAGGAGATTGTTATATGAAATAACAGTCTGGCATTTCCTCATCATGTTAATAATTGTTTGGCCTACACTGCAATGCAAGGACAGTTGTGCTGCTTCCATGTCTTCTTTATTAACTGAGGATTCAGATGTTCCGGTCTGGGACCTCCAACTTTTTCTGCAGTCTTTTAGCCATCGAGTGAGGATTATGTGTGAATGTTGGGCTGTTTTGCTTCCACACACGTCTTCTTTCAGACTAGTGGAAAGAGAACATCCACAGCACACATGAAGCTGTTTGTTTTACTACTTTGCCGATTTGCGATTTATCCTAAATTCACCAAAAGTTAGCATTTGTTAACGTCTCATTTGCATATGACATTTTTTTAGAACATTTGAAATATGAAAAATGAATTCTATTAACTTCCATGGTGATATCTATTTGTTCTTTTTTATTTACCCCATTCACCTGTATATCATATTTATTTCATTATTTTACAAATCACATTTTTTTTCTCTCTGAGACAGAAATTAAATTATATTTTAGTCTGGCTTTATCCAATGCAAAGAACCTCATTTAAAAAGATAATGGCTCGTATGCTTATTTAAAAATTAGCATATGAGCCATCATTTTTTAAACAGAATAATTTTCTGAAATTAAAATTTCAGAAAACAAAGATGAATTATCTTAGTGTAAGACATCAACTGGGGAGGTTTCATGGTGATATCTGTTAGTCATTTTTTGTTTTTATCCTTTTCAACTGTGTCTCCCCTTAAGAATATTATCAGCTGGAAACATTAAAAAGCTGGAGACCGTGTTTTATCGGCTCATGGAGCTAAAGTTACTTGCTACAGCTGATTAAAGCGCTAGGATTTGTCAGTGGTAAACGTGCCGCCGTCCACAAGTGTGCGAGAATGGAAGAAGGGAAGAGAACTAAGCAAAAAACGTCAATTCTGTAACGACAACGCGAGGTTGCAAATTGTTAACCGTCAAAATGACATGATAAAAGCAACGCACCTCCGGTTCTGAAGCAACAGAGAGAACGTCTCACCAGCAGGAAGCACCGGCATCAGTGGGAGGGATCAGAGTCCGATTCTCACTGTCCAACACCGCACATTGATTTCTCCTGATAGAAGCCTTGGCAGAGGCGTTCTCCTGCCTCTGATGTGAATCAAGCTTAAAACCCCAAAGCGAACAGACACACAGATGGCTGCTTTTATTGATTTGGACTAAATCTCCCTTTGATGAGGCGTTGTGAGAACCAACAACACGCTCTAGGGCGGCTGATTATCCAGCTATTCTGTCGAAAGCAGCAGAGCACAGAAACCACCAGCACCAACTATGAAACTTAAATGTTCCTACCAGTTCTGCACGTTTAATTTGGCATGTGCCACATCGCAGCATGGCCTCACCAAATGGTGTATGAATAACACGGCAATTTCTTAAGTCATTTTGCGTCTTATTGTTACGCATTTTTCCGTTTTTTTGCATGTCAGAGGTTGTGCTCGAAACCGACGACTTATTTCCTTTGACTATTTAGCTACAAACGTCCTCGTTTGAACCCGAACCACAACCTGTTTTTAACCAAGTAGTTTTGTTGACTAGAAATAACGAAGCAGCTTTGTTTCCATTCACAACGTTAACCTCGACGTTCAAAGCGGCGACCGTGCCCGTCTGCGGAAAAAAAGCGCTTAAAATGTGCGACACGCCGCGTAAAATGTCCTCAAAAGCGCCGTTCTATTTATACGCCTTCCCATCGGATCACGTTGGTTAGTGTGACATGCACTGACACTAACACATGCAGACGCACCTTCACATTTGTCTCCTGTCGGGGGACTAGGAGAGTTTCCAGGCAGGAATGAGGATTTATTCATTAACCTTTTGAGTGTGCGTGTATCCATCTGTGCGATCTGTATTCAAAGTGTTTAACCCTCAGCACCCTCTTCACCCTCTTCTCACACAGTCAAATCAACAGGCACCGACACATCATACACATTCTGCTGCAGCTGAACCATAGAGTAGCTTCTGTCTGGTAACAATATACATCCATATGTTGAATTCATCTCCAATATCAAAGCAAAGGCTGAGATCTGTACAGCTATGGTTACAGTACACATCAAAACTGCCCGACAGATAATTGAGCACGGCTTTTTTTTCTGTCCCTCCCAACTCAGCCTCTTTCATTTTGTACTGTGAATCCATTATCATTAGGGGCGGAAAGCGCTTTTCCCCATGGGACACATTCCCAGCTCTTGCTGTTCAAGGTGTGTTTGGTGAATTCCAATCCAACATGAAGAGCATGTGAAACACACACAGAGCCTCACATGATTTCTACAATGCTGCATGTCCATCTTAGATTTACCTTTAATTTCCCATTTTCAAAACTGCAGAAGAAGGTGTGGAATAATTCCACTTGTTTTCGGAGCTTTTCTTTCAAAATAGCAAGATCTGAAGACACAATATTAGAATAAACCAGTTCAAAGATTGTGCAAGGAAATGTGGCCCACTGCACCCTACAAAGGGTTAAAAGATGTGAGCGGTGACAAGGAGCTGAACTAAATGCAATCACTCCAATCAATTTAAAACTACCGGTTGCCAATGGAGCACTGTTGGAACAGGCATGATGCAATTCTGCAGATGTGTTCCCAGTCTATAGTGTGGCTATGCTGAAGCAAAGGAGGACGGCAAAATGTGATGCCTAAAAGCCAATTTATCTAAAGGAAGACCCTCTATTAAACTCCAGAAAGACCTCTTTGACGGAGAAGCGATAAGAGTTGTGCAAAATGGCCAAAATCCAGAGGACCAGAGGAAAAATTGGGTTCAGGCCTGAAATGAAAATGGTGCCACAGCTTCACCTGAGGGGCTGAAGGCCATAAGATGGTTGGCTTGATCTCCAGTGAATGGAGGAGTCTAAGGACATTTTGCACCAACAAAGGACGAGCGGATTAGCAAAAACCGTGACGAGGACGGAACCCAATGCTGGGTCACTTCAGGAAGGAAGCCCATAAAGTGATCCAGGTGGTGGCTTCGTTCACTTCAAGAACAAGTTCAGTCCAGGAACAAAGAGGACTCATGAAACTCTAGAGATGAAGTTATACTTTCCACGTCCATGAGTGTGCGAGAGTCAACATCACACGTTTAGCTGATGGGAACATATGTAAGACTGTTAGCGTAGATTGTTTAAGATTACATTTCGGCAAATGCGTTCCACCTCTTCTGCTCTCCACACAGACATTCAACCAAAGCCAGCTCCAATGTAATTTGATCAATACTACTCGGACTACAACTGGAAACCAGGGCACTAAAAATCCAGGGTACCAAAATCCAAGTTGGCAAAAGTTGGAAAAACAAAAGAACTGGAAACTATGGATAAGGTATGGTTAAGGTTAGACACCTAAAGTACTTGGTAAGTAAAAAATGCGGCATGAATTGGTGTGACAAGACGTGTAAAAAGTGAATTTGCTAATCTCCCCATTCACCTGTAGGTTTGTCCGATAAATTGCCGTCGATTAGCACAACTATTGGCCATATGTGATCATCTGGGGGCCACTTTTGCCGAAATGTTTGCGTGTTCAATGCCCTATATCAGCCGATTAATCTGCCACCAGCTTTTTCCTGCTCCCAACTATCGTTATTATATCGTCCTTTAAAAATCCACTATCATCAGGCCTTCCACGCTGAATCTTCGCGACTCATGTGCTTTTCAGATATGACCTCCTCGGCATACCGGGCTGCATAAACACAGACGGCCTCACAAAACCTCTCTGTACTCGGCTTTGTTTCTTCTTATTAACTCCATACATCATAATAATAACCAGGAGCAGCACTGACTTCAGGCAGTTCGGGAATGTACCATTTTATTGTTTGGTTTTTATATTTGTTCTCTCTGTGGTTGCAAGCATTAGTGGTGATGAGTGGATATAGGCCAAGAGGTCACCGTGCCTCTGAGGTAGGTTCATTATAGGCCCATCACACTCACTGTTAAGTCCCTGAGCAGGGCAGACACTAATCAGAGACACACAAGGTACTCACACTGATGCCAGTTTATTCTTGTTTACTATCCAGCACACCTACACGGATAATAACCTTCAATTAAACTACGGTAACGGTGTAAACATCACAGTTGAATGGCTGATTCATTCTGAAATTCTCATTATTTTCCACAATTACGCTTTGTATTTCCATTGTGGACTATAAATGAGTGACCGATGCTCCCAGAGTGAGAGGTGAAAGGTCCACTTACAATGCTCTGGGGATGGGAACTGCAGGTTGGTGAATCTACTGTTGTGGTCCAAATTGAAATATTTCAAGAACTGAAAAACATTCACGTCCTAAATAACTTTGTCATAGCTTTGGCGATCCCGTAGCTGTTCTAGCATCAGGTCAATTATCTTGGATTTGGTCAATGGTTTGGTTGATGACCAATTAACCTAACATTCTATTTAACATCAGCTGTACCTTGTGTTTTAATCCTTGTGTTTTAATGGTAATGAGCTAATGCTAGCATGCTAACGCGCTAAGCTATGATGGTAAACAGAACCTGCTAAGCAACAGCATGTTAGCTTTGTCAATGTGAGCATGTTAGCATATAAAAACCTTGCCACTTGGTCCCATATTTACCACCACTTGCATCAATTAAACAATCGATACGGCAAACATAGTTCCTGGAGAGTATACATTTTAATATCAAAAAACGATGCAACCTTCAGAGTAGATTAAGTAATGGAGGCCTGTGATTATGACCAGTGTATGGTTCCACTGCCCGCTCCAGTCACACACCGGGCCTTGGGCTAGAGCCATCTCATTAAACTCCTGGATGTACGATACGCCATCCTCCGGGGAGCGCAGCGCCAGCGCAGCTCAATACGCTGCAACAGCCAAGTCAACAGCGGGTCAATAAGAGACAATAGATGAGGCGAAAGGGCATGGGAGTGTGTTTCTGAGTGGAAGCGTGGGGATGATGTCCTGGAAACGACGCTCAAATTGCCACGTGGGGAACAAATGGGATACCTGTGCATGGATAACACCAGAAGGAAAGTAGCGGTATGCAGGGGATTCAAACGAGAGGTGTGTGTGGGGGGGGGGGATCTCAGATTAAGAGAAGAGAGGGGAAGACGTGAGCCATTAACTTTATTGAGCTCATTCAAGAACATCACCAGGGGCTCAAAGATTTCTAACCCAAATATCCAATAATGTTACGTTGCCTGGCAACCATTCCTCAAAAATGCAATCAAGGGTGTAATGAAACCTAACCTATTTCCCCAAACATTTAATCAGTCCCTCATCATGGAGACCAGGAAATGAGAGTATCTTCTGTATTTCATCTTTCCGTGGGACGTCGTCTCTTCTGCTGCGTAACAGGCAGGCAGCATGTGACATATGCATAAGCAGGGCGTCTGCTCCGACACCGTCATCATCTCACTAGTCCCGCCGGAGTTTCATAATGTCGCGCTTCTGACCGGTGGGTCTTGCTGGCTCTCGCCAGATGCATTTCCTTCATGGCGGTGGGCGGGAATTTAAAAAAAAAAACATGCATAAGTTTACAACCGATCAGTAGTTAAGTTTACTTTACTTCCTGTTTATAAAGTCTTCACTTGCTCGTTAAGTTTTAAGGGTGCAAATGGCATCGAGTGATTCACTAGAAGTTACAAAGAACTCAGGTGGGGCTTATAAAAGACTAGTGTTATCCAATACTGGCAAATAAAAAGTTAAAGTTAGTCAAATCTTCCTCCTTTTAGGAGTTCCACTCCAATCCACTGTCAACTCTTTTCTATAGACAGAACCTCTGTTCTGTGGAAATGTTTGGCTTCAGATGACTTTCTTCTTTTGCATATCAATATACTGAATACAACTGTAATGTGTATGAAGGCCCTGACATGATCAGATGTAATCTAACTAAGACAAGCCAGCAGATTACAACACATGATGATGATAACTATCAGCATATACCTAAAAAAGATCACATTCATTTTTTCACTTGCCCTTTCGGACAACTGCTCGAGGCAATTTACTGCCCAATTCTTCAGCCCTGATTTACTTTCTCTCGATACTAATTGTGACTGACTAGAGCTTGAATACATCACGATGTACCTTCCTACAACCTCTGTTATATAGCCAAGCAGGACAGTGCTCCCCACAGGCTGCTAACAGCTAATGTTTACTGGCTCTATTGGTTGTTACAGTATAGCATTAGGGATCCCCGGTCCTTAGGTCACCTGTGGTACTGTAGAAAAATCAGTATGGTCCCATTTTCAGGATTTTGGCATCGACTTCGTACTGAATTATCTCGTGACATCACTCGTCAGAATAAAACCATGAGAGTTTGAGAGTTGTGGCGCGCTCGTTTGGTGTATGGTGGTCAAAAAAATACAGTCAGAGCCGTCTCAACTCTGTGTTTTTCTCGCCTTGACGTTCCCGTCAAATGAAATATGTTCGATAGCGTGAGTCTCGGCTTGAGTCCTTGCAAAATCTCAAAGTCTGTGACTAAAAGCTCTGAGACTCATGACTTGAGATGCGAGAAGGTATCAGACTTCAGTCGCATTAGTAAATACAACAGCTCTGCACCTCGTGGTCAGAAACGGTTGCTCCTTTTCACACAGCACTGACATAAACAGTGAAAGCACTGAGGAAGCATAACTATAAGACACCTGGAGAAACATTGGTCCAAATGGAGAAGCTTATGCCTGACATTACAGTATCTTTGCATTACAGTAGCATAAACTGAGAGATGTTTAGCATATATGAAAACTTACATATTTAATGCATACATGCAGTATTTAAAAAACTGAAAGTATCCTCTTAGTCTGTGAGCCTCAAAGGTAGGAAGGGTTGGACTAAATGAGGTCAAACGAAAAGGACTTGCAATTGCGCCACCAATCCAGCAGCCAGACACTCAAAAGTACATACAGGGAACCAGAATGTTTTACAGCAGATGCTGATAGTTTAGGGTACAGATCAGAGCCACGGTACTATTTGTTCAATCTACACCTTCCACCGGAAGTGGAAGGTGTGAAATCTGGTCTGTATCAAGTTTTAAAGGCACTTCCGGTAAGCGCCATTAGCTTCGTTTGCACTGTTGCCCGGACTGTACTGTTAATGCTACGTTAGCACCGTACGCTCCTAGCCGTCGCCACGTCGAGGGCAATAAATATGCTCTGAATTTCATATTGAGCACCTTCAAAAGACCAAGAAGTATTTTGTACGGAGGATCAAAACGTGCACATTGTGGTCTCATGTGGACTCATTCTATGTCCGTTGGCGCAAGAAGAAGAATTAGATTCCTGTGGCTCTATCTGTGAGCGTGAAACCACTTGTTTGGACGGGTGCCTTTTTTGAAACTGTTGCAAAAAAGCTCCCAAAACTTCCAGCATCAGAGAGCAGTATAGCTCCAGTCTCCCCCCTCTCCACTAAGAGGGGTAGTTGTTTGTTGTGGATCAAACTGTGTGCGTGCGTGTGCGTGCGTGCGTGTGTGCGTGCATTTAGAGCAGTCTAATACAAGAGGAAGTGGGTCACGGCTCCTCAGGGGAACCACTCTGGTAGCTTGAACTTCCTCTTCATCATACATGTTTAATGATGGATTGTAACATGTTTAAATATCAGCGGCCCAGCCACAGCTGCTATTAAGAAAAGAAGAAGAAGAAAAAAAACATACATGCAAACACTCGCTCGCACACAGAACACGTACACACAAAGACGAATTAACAAAGGCGCCTTCTGCACCGTGTGTGCGCTGTAGACCATATGCACGCATAGGAAAGATGATCAAACAGCCCGCGCGCTCTGATATGCATGTACACGCCCAAACCACTTCCACATGCACACATACACTCTGCTAAACATGTCATCACAGCAGAGCTGGTTTTGTAAAATCCTCTAAAGATAATAACTCAAATGTCTGGTATTTGTGTGTTGTGTTCTTGTAATATTCCTACACTGTTGTGGTCAGATGTGCAGCGTGAGTGTAATTATTTAACGTTCAGCCTTATTAAAGTTTCAAATTGTGCCAGGATGTTTTGTCTGATCAGATCATTGCTTCTAATGCCAATTATTAAAGACATTCAAAGCCAAGTGTATTCCATACTCCGTACTGGGAGTGTAAAATAACTGCATCGTTACACCACTGGTCTTCGTTGTTTCTGCAAAGTGCCGGCAGCTGTGGGGGAATATTCGGGTGGGGCTTCTATTTCCCCCCCCCCCTTCTCACCGCCACAGTAAAAGAGAAACCAGACCAACACTGCACGGTGGGGTCTGCGCGAGGAGGAGGGTGGATGGACACAACACACACACACACACACACACACACACACACACACACACACACACACACACACACACACACACACACACACATTTATGGTTCTGAGATGCTTTGTTAGATTATGCTGCTCGGTGCTGGATGCAAGCAACAAGTTCAGATCGCACTCTTCTCGCATTCCGTGAACTGGGAATATAACACGGTGTGGATCATTATTATACATCCTTATGTCTCTCTTTAAACCCAGTTTGAAAAGTTGTGCTGTTTAAGATAAAAGTGTGCTGAATGCTCCTCTAAAAATATAAAAAAAACTATTGTTTTATCAGCCCCCGCGGAGCTCCTGATTTGACCATTAAACTGCATATTTTAGATGCTTCTTCATTTTTTGGAGGACAGCCGCGGGTTCCTATAATACAATTCCGGATCTACTTTCAACTGTCAGAGAGAAGATTGAGGAGCCCGACCTGAGTCCGTGTAGCGCGGTCTGGCCAGGTCCCTGAAGTAGTAGATGAAATCCAGGCAGTGGTCGTCCTGCACCTCCCCCTTGGAGCACAGGTCGGAGAGCAGCTCCAGCGCCTTTCGACAAATCTCATCCTCTCTTTCTGCAGGCATTGCCCTCCAGCATCCTTCAGGCTGTTCGGCCACTCCGGCTGATCCTCCACCACCACCACCACCACCACTTCTCTCTCAAACACACACACACACACGCGCGCGCACTCGCACTCGCTCACAGTCTCCACCAGCGCAAAAAGACGCACCAGAAGCACCGCGGCTACACCTCTGGGTAGGTCCGGTGCCCTCGACGCATCCGCGAAATGTGCTGATGTTCAGGTGAATTGTGAATAAAAGCTGGAGGTCTTAGTTGAGAGGAGAGAAGTTCTCATGCGTAAAACAAATCCTCCATCGCACGTTGTTGTTGAGGAATGAAATAACGGCTCCGATCCAGGGCGCAACTCCTCCTCTTGTGTTTCTTTATTCCCTCCCGTCTTTCCGCCTCACTTTTCCCCTCCTCTATCTCCTGTCAGCGCCGCTGCTGCTGAATCCCGACTGAGCCTCCAGGCTTCAGCAGCGAGAGTCGAGGTCCTTGAATGAAGGCGCTCTGTTCTTTCTCAAAGCGCTGGGATGCAGAGAGACAGACAGGAAGTTCTGCCTCCATCACCCCCCCCCCTCCCCTCCCCCCGCCCTCCATCCTCCACCACCTCCACCACCTTCCCCTTCCATGAAGCAGCAGCTGTCCCACCTCACAGAGAAGTCAAAGCCAGTATAGACATCAGTGTGTGCGCCTCGCCTCCACCTGAACACTTTCCAAATGTCATGAAATCCCTCAGCGTTCCTTTCCTTTTCCTCCATTGTCTAATGAGCAAAAGTCAAAGATGTTGTTCCTCTCACCAGGTAAGCGCATACGTAATGAAGGTAATATCCCCAGTGTGCTCCTGGGCAGCAGGTGTTTCAACGGGGTAAAGGGAGAGAGAGGGGACCCCCACATGCACCACACTGACCTTTACTGGAGGTAATGGAGGGGCGAGAGCGATGGATAAATGTCACATTAAAGGCCTCCCCGTTTCAGTCTCTCTCTTGTTTCTTTCCGTGTGTTTGTGAAGTATTCGGTGACGTCTGTCAGTGTATCAACAAATAGCTCCTAGCACATGAAAATATCGGTGT
This sequence comes from Cebidichthys violaceus, assembly GCF_023349555.1. Lineage (NCBI taxonomy): Eukaryota > Metazoa > Chordata > Actinopteri > Perciformes > Stichaeidae > Cebidichthys > Cebidichthys violaceus. The sequence continues at coordinate 20,520,341 of NW_027176483.1, read as the reverse complement.
ATATCAGTTTAATAATCAGCTGATTATCAAACTGATGTCAAGTAACTGGAATCAGAACCAATGGGAAGAGAGTACGGTGCAATTTCACCACCTGACTCACTGATGAATATTTGGATATCAAAAATATTATCAAATTACTTTGTTATATGAAAAGGACCCACAGAATTGACCTTTGGCTAAGCTCACATTGTTTTCACACTGTCATTTGATGAATTGTTTATGTAGAAAACACAGATTTGATCTGCAGACGACTTCTCTGTGCAGACGACTCTGGCTTCAAATGATTGAAGCGATTTATTATGCGCGTCTTACCTCACCGCGGCTGTCGGGACATTTTTCTGGCTGACGTAATTGATGTAATACCGAGAGAGTGGAGGTCAAACGCCGCTGTCAGATCAGACAAAGTACACAGAGCGCTTCTCCGGGGGTCTGGCTGACCCTGCAGCTGATTTCACTGATGTACCGCTCATCTCAGACTCACACTTTGCAGTATTTTATTGAATTCTTGGACTTTGACTCTCAGGCCAACACACAGGCTGCCCTGCCTCCTGTAGGTGGAGGTTGTTGAGGTTGCCAGCACAAGCCCCCAAGAAGAGCACCGGGCTTCTAAGGCTTTCTTTTGCTAGTGGTCAAACCCATTGTTGTATAAGGAGAAGTGGTTAGAGGGGAGCATCAAGCAGCATTCTGATCAAAATGATCCGCTCCGAGTTGAAGACATCTCTTTCTCAATAGAAGTCTATGGGGAAAAGTATTTTGGAGGGTTCTTCACATCCCAAAAATACTTTCACTGTTTCAAAGAAAACATCGTATTTCTAAAGATCAGAGGTCGATGAGGGTGCAGCTGCTTTTGCAAGCGCTCCCATGTGACGCCACTCAACCTTTGACTGTTCGAGGTGGGGAGCTTTTCAATACAGACAAGCATTCACACATAATGTGCAATACAACTGCTCCTGCACTGCAGCGATCGCTCAAGATGCTGTCTGTCTGTGAGCCAGATGATGTAATCCTGTCAGCTTCAGTGGTCAGCAGGTGTAAAATAGCATTTCATTATCAAAAAACAATTGTTGTGCATGATGATGCAGGACCGTTGGTAAAACCACATTCTGTTCGTCAGTTTGATGTGTGTGTGTGTGTGTGTGTGTGTGTGTGTGTGTGTGTGTGTGTGTGTGTGTGTGTGTGTGAGTGGGAGTGTGTGGGCGCGACTCTGCCCTCGTGTTTGTTTGCATCTCTGCACACATGTGCATGTTTATTTGTTCATTTCCAAATGTGTGTGACTGACGGTCCGTGCATTTGAGTGTGCAAATCGTAGCGTCTGTGTGTGTGTCTGTGTGTGTGTGTGTGTGTGTGTGTGTGTGTGGGTGTGTGGGTGCGTGGGTGTGTGAGCGTCACCCCGGGGTGCGTTTCATTTTGCATTATTTGGGCCAGGCTCAGAGCCAGCCCAGCTGCCTCGGAGGAACAGAGGGCATCTGTTCAGCCTCCACACCGGTCGCTCTGTTCTTAAACGCTTCTCCGAGAGCAGCGTTCCTCATGGAAACTCCTGACTGAGGTTAAACGGCTAATCGCTGTAATTTTCACCATCCTGTGGCTAAAAAAAATAAATAAATGGAATCATTTTAATATATCCGCTGGGTTTTCGTAGGGTGTATTTTTTTCAATAGCACTGACTTCCCTATTACCTGGAGACTCCTGGCTCTCAGTGCTCACATTGTAGGCTGTGCTTTGAACAACAAGCCTCCAGTCAGGAGTGAGTCCTAACACCAGGCGGCAGGCTGTGGTTCTGAACAGTGATACTAATTTGGAAGTGTCTTAAACTTGCGTTCTCTCAAACGGCAGATCATCCCTCTGCTGTATGAGAAGTGGTTTGTTCCAACTAAACACTCGTTATAGTTGGAAACAATCCATTTGGCTTGTTGTTCACTGTCCAAGTGAAATGCTCACTTCCAGGTTGGCCTACAAAAATACGTCATCCGTGCAGCGCTTCATTGGAACGTCAACCGCCACTGAGATTCTCTTATTACTGAACTCATCTTTTAACATAAACTCCTGGGTTTACCTGTGTCAGTTGCGGGAGCCACAAAACCCAGATTTGGCTAACTTGGGCTGGTCTCTCCCTGTACTGTACCCACCTTTGTGGTAGTTGCAGGTGCACAATTCAAGTGCCCAGCAGTGTGACAGACGACTGTCCCCAAGAGCCCATTAAGACCGTCAATGAGTAGAGGAAGGGTTTCTGAGCACAGCTGATGAAATGATGTCATCCCGTTGCTCAAATAAATAGAAGGCATGAGCGATTGGGTTTGCTGTGATTGAGATTCCTGCTGAGAGAGTTCCTTCATGGGAGACGCGTCAGTGAAAAGAGGAAGCCGTTCATCTAACAGACATCACTATGAAAGTTGCTTACATTGAGACAGTAGGGGAGGGATCCTTACAAGCCATGTTTGTTCAAACTTCAAACTCTCTTTTATATACGTGCAAATCTGCAAATACATTTCAAATACAAATACAATGTTATAAAGGTTCTACAGAGGACATTTTTAATATCTCTTTTAATCACTTGATACTTCATACAGCCATACAAAATGTGTGTCCATGGTTTTAGGAATAAAATGATCTATAAATGAAGATATAAAGCATATATGAATATATATACATATGTATATATATGATGCATTATTTAATGATAACTTTGGAAGAATTTAAAAGAAATCTACAGACGCAAATAGACAAAGTACTAGAAAATAGCCCAAAATCTTAAAACTGATCTGTAAATGGGTCGTCTGCCTGGGGTGGATATAATCAGTTATTTGGGCTCAAATAATTGAAAAGGACACTCAAACAGAATATATATATATAATATATAATATATCTGATATTCACTCTCCTATAGCTCTGTTTTGGTCTCCACCACCTCCTGATAACTGTGTCTGTGTGCTGCTTGGTGCTGGGCCAGTAATGACCAGTGGGCTTATTGGAGCTTTGTCTCTCGAAACACGAGTCCCTGCTGCGTCTGGAATCATTTTTAAAAAAAAGGTGAAACTGCTCCGTAGAATTGGATGGTCATTGTGTGCGGGTACCACGCCACTTCCATAATAACCTGAAGCAGAGAATGGACTAGATGTCCAACCAGTGACCTGTTGAAGGAGACGTAAAGACCGCTGCTCAGATATGATCATAGGTATTATACCTCGACAAAGACAGAGTAAACAGTGTCAGCTGTCCTCCAGCTCTATCTGCGTTTGGTCATATCACCTCCCATAAAGAAAATCAATTCAACACATCTGTGAGCCCAACTCGGTCCAATCTGCATATTAATTGAATTGAACAAGGCAGCACTGTAGTCTCAAACACCCTGCGGTCAGATCCTTCATGAGAAAATTGAGTTCTCTTGTGATTTCTTTCTTGCATTTGCTTATTTATTTGGTGATTGTCTTCATTGTGTCTGTCCGTCAAGGATCATTTAGATGCAGGTCAAAACAGGAAGAGAAGGAAGACGGCGGGGAGAGGAGAGAGGAGAAAGAGCTGAAGAGATGAACAGTGAAGTAGTGTTTAGGGGAGGGCAGGAGTCGAGGTGCTCTGTGAACAAACGGGCGGCTGTTTGAAGGCCTTGGCATTTGACAGCAGGATGTGAGATCGGAGGGAGAGCGATGTGAGGGGAAAAAGTTCATTTGGCTTTTACAATGGAGATGGAGTAGTCTGAGCGTAGCACTGGACCTTTTCTAGACCATCAATCAGTCTGGAGCTTTTACCAGCGCCAGACCAAACATCAACACATATTTTCCGGCATGAAGTGAAATGGAATGTTTGGTTTTGTCATAGGGTCACGGTGCTGCCCTTCTGTTCAGAATATGAGTCGTTTTGATATTATATATACTATTACATCAGAATAACGATTGCACCATGGGACGTTAACACAAGGACCGTGAACACACACACACAACACACACACACACACACACACACACACACACACACACACACGTACACATTTTCGAACGAAATCAGCAGATATAAGTTTCATTTTTTAAAACAGACTCCTTTCCCATTACATTACATTATATTACATTATATTACATTACATTACATTATATTACATTACACTAAATTACATTACATTACATTACATTACATTATATTACAGTCCTTTAGCAGACGCTTTTATCCAAAGCGACTTACAATTTAGATTCTATCACATTCCTCCACCGTAGCCACGAACGCGCTGGAACACAGGATCAATAATCCTAAAGGTTACTTTCATATCTGGTACTTATGTGGTGACTCTGCAAACTCAGCGCCTTCATTCAAGCGCTGCTTGTACGGAATTTTTGGTTGCAATGACATAAGAAAATATTTGAAAAAGGTGCAGGAATTAGCGTGTCCAGCTGGGTGTCAATTAATTAATAACACTGACGACTGCAGTCGTTATTACCCAGCAATTATTACTGATTGTAACCTTTCACAACTGTGTTAGTGGGTGTTAGCGGGTGTTAGCGGGTGTTAGCGGATGTTAGCGGGTGTTAGCGGGTGTTAGGGGATGTTAGCGGGTGTTAGCGGGTGTCAGTGGGTGTTAGTGGATGTTAGCGGGTGTTAGCGGGTGTTAGGGGATGTTAGCGGGTGTTAGCGGGTGTCAGCGGGTGTCAGTGGGTGTCAGCGGGTGTCAGCGGGTGTTAGCGGATGTTAGCGGGTGTTAGCGGGTGTTAGGGGATGTTAGCGGGTGTTAGCGGGTGTCAGCGGGTGTCAGTGGGTGTCAGCGGGTGTCAGCGGGTGTTAGCGGATGTTAGCGGGTGTTAGCGGGTGTTAGGGGATGTTAGCGGGTGTTAGCGGGTGTCAGTGGGTGTCAGTGGGTGATAGCGGGTGTTAGCGGGTGTCAGCGGGTGTCAGTGGGTGTTAGTGGGTGTTGCTTTGAGAATTCTTGAGAGGAGCAGCAACACTTGTTTAGTTGGAACAAACAGAACAGTACTGGGCAGTCAGCATTAGGAGCAGCAATAGCTACGACTGAGAAGGCAAGGAATAAACGAGTACAGTAAATAGAGTTGAACTCTTATAACAGTCCTCACTAAGACCAAGAAAGTGGATCACATCAGTCCAGTTCTGAGGTCTTTGCGCTGGCTTCCTGTCCAACAAAGAGTTGACTTTAAAACCCTGCTGTTGGTTTATAAAGCACTGAATGGTTTAGGGATCTGCTGCTACCTTATGAACCATCCCGACCCCTCAGGTGGTCTGGGACCGGTCTACTTTCTGTTCCAGAGTCAGAACTAAACACGGAGAAGCAGCGTTCAGTTCTTCTGCTCCACATATCTGGAACAAAGTCCCAGAAAGCTGCAGGTCTGCTGAGACCCTCAGCTCCTTTAGATCCAGACTGAAGACTTTCCTGTTTGCTGCTGCCTTTAATTGAACCACATTCAAGGACATTAATCAATTTCTGCATTTTACTACTGTATTTTATTTCTTCACTGCTTTTTAGTGTTTTAATGACTGTTTGTAATGTTTCAATCAATGTTCTTAATTGTTTTTAAATCTCCTTTTCTTTTGCCTTGTGTTTTGATGCTTTTAATGGTTTATGTGAAGCACTTCACAGAATTGCCTTGTTGTTGAAATGTGCTATACAAATAAACTTGCCTTGCCTATAAATACCATTTGTTCTCATTGTGGTTCGAAGTGGAAATCCTTAACATTTCACTTATGGTTGATTTTGAATTTTTTTAATAGAGTGGAATTGTGCTCAGTGTTTAGCAGCCTGCAGTCTTTTTGTTGATACATGAGCTTCACGTTTTCAGGATTGTGTACATAGTTCCATTTTTTACATGTATACAACGGACAAAAACTGCAAGGGGCCGTTTACATGTTGCATCTAAAAACGCATCCGTCAGCCGTGCCGCTTTCCTCCTTTTATCCAAGATGCTTGGGGGGGTTGTACTACTGTCGCCGTTAAGCAACCAAAATGTGCGTGTAACGATGAAAATGATAATGAAGTTATTAATTTAGCAGTTAGCCTCACTGACTAAACTAAAGAAAAGTTTAAACAGAGACAGATGGGTTTCCTTTATGCAAATAAAGAATCCCCATGGGACAGAGAGTCCTGCACCACAATGATTAACTCCTCCTCCTCAGACCGATATTTACCGAAGAAAGATTGGTTGTTCCTCGTCACGTGACAATGGGTGCAGCGTTCCAAAGTATTCAGATCCGGGGGCAGCAGCCATTGGGACCTTAAAAATGGCTGTTTGGGAACGCCTGAGCGCAAAAACAGCCATGTGAACGGCCCCTTTCAAAGCATTTCTGGGAATGTCACAACAGATGACAAAGTAGTTCAGTTCCAAATTCTGCAAATATAAAAACATTGCAATTCTTGTTTCAGTGGGCCATAGGCTCAATCACCATTGTGTTACCTCCCTCTGCGATAGATAGCGACTCATCAGGCATATGTTTCAATGAAAACCTCCCAGATTGCCACTTTAAATATTTGATGGAGGAATGAAGGCCATTACATAACTTATAGCAGTCAACTGGAGAGCTATATCACTTTGATGAGACACAGAGAGACTGCGGAATATTTGCAATTCCTCACAACAGCATCCGCATTGCTATAGAAATGTTGAAAGGCTGCATTAATAAAGAGACAGAGGCCCGTGTCCGACAGGCAGACTGTGTCGTCGCCTGTTAAACGTGACTCGTCAGGGCAGCTTCTCAGAGGAACTCGTATGAACCTATGAGAGACGGAGAGAGAGGCGCTAGTTGCTGTTGTCTAATCTCTAGGAGTGTCTGCTTGTCGACTGTAACAACTTAAGGACCTAAATAACTTACAGCACCAGTTGTGTTGTTGTGCACCTGGATAGAAGCATGAAAACAGGCACACAGAAATAGAGCCGAATAAAGCTTTCAACGGTTTGATCTTCATAGCAGCTATAAAGCTTTGGGACTGGAGTCATTTTTAGAACAAAGCTAAACTGTAAGTGCCAAAATGTTTGATTTTAAAAGAAACTGTTGGCTTGTAACTCCTGAGTTGTGCACCTTCAGCAGAAGACGGACAGCAGGGCCATGGGGTGGCTCACACCAGCTCTGTTTGTTTAATCGCTCCGTTCCTCTCCCATTTACTGTCTCCTTGTGGTTTACAAGCATTACCACCCACTGATTTAGGGCACGTAATGTGCAACAACGGGACACCACGAGCAAAATCATGGACACGATCATGACACCTGAGGGAAATATCTGGCACTTAGGCTGTTAAAGGTGGTTTCCTGTAGGCAAGCAAAAGTTATGTGTACCTTCAGTGTTACTCACCACAATGCATTGTGGGTATCCTTGAGGCTTGACAAATGTGTTTAATGCATTTCTTAAATCCTTGTTTACTAGCTAGTGGTCTTCTTCTTCTTCCTCCCTGCCTTTGGATTGCTACAGAAACAACGTGCAGCTGGTCACATACGTGTGCATGTATACACCATACAAGCACTTAAAACATTACATTACATTTTTACATTACAGTCATTTAGCAGACGCTTTTATCCAAAGCGACTTACAATTGCATTACAATTTACAAGTGCATTCAACATTGGTAATCAAAAGAACTACTAGTCACCAAAACATTGCTTTATAGCGCTACTAGTGGTCAAAAACTCCATCGAGTACCTTTAAATGTTCCGCTATGTCCACCAGTTAGGCGACGTGTCGGGGACAACGTATTGGGGACAACGTGTCGGGGACAACATGACGGGGACAACGTGTCGGGGACAACGTGTCGGGGACAACGTGACGGGGACAACGTGACGAGGACAACGTGACGAGGACAACGTGACGGGGACAACGTGACGGGGACAACGTGTCAGGTCCCGCTTAATACATGCATCGTGTCTCCTCAAAATAAAGTTCCATGCTGACAAGAAAGTACTGTGTCCACGCGCGTGTCTTGAATGCAACACGTTTACTAAGTGTTTAGGTTAGATTTAGGCAACAAAACTACTTGGTTAGGGTTCGGAAAAGATCGTGGTTTGGAATTGTTACATAAAATAAGTGTGTTTGCTAAGTTACTTGAAACTCCTACCTAGGTGGAGTGTCTCCCTTGTTATACTACGTCAGTTTCACTGACTGTCTAGTAATGACGCAGATGGGTTTCACATTGGAGTTAGTTGAGGGGCGCTGACGAAGCGTCGGTATTTTATGAGTTGGGAGTGAGAACGGGTTGACCAAGACGGTAATAAAACCAAAACAATGAGCCCAAAGACATGAAAACACAGCATATAGCTGTCAAAGGTTGACTGACAAAGTTTGATTGACAGATGGTTCATCCAATCACCTTCCAAGTATTTTTTTTAGTGCCTGCCCTTTTCCAAACAGATTCCAGTGGCGCCCTCTCAGGGGTCAGGTTAGGACCCCTTTGTCACAGCTAGCTTCCCTCTCAGTGTAACTGCTGGCCTCATTAAGGATGTCTGAGCTGTGTGTTTGCATTCTGAGATGAACTTTTATCCGGCAGCCATCTAAACGTCAAGGGGTGATTACCTAAACGTGGCTGATTGCAGTCGGCAGTATAAAAGCTTGTAGAACTTAGCGAATCAAAGGTCTTTCAACTCTAAGTAGAATTAAGTGTGCACTTCAGTTGATCGTATCAGCTTTGTGACTCTCATTATATTTTTGGCTGTAGATTTACAACACCATAAATTAGCCAGCTCTTCCACATAGTGGTATCAGCACTGTGTGTCTTGCAATGCAGCGGCCAAACACGCTTCCTAGAGCAGAAACCCTTGAGCATGTGATCCATGCACACAGCTCACATACACTGCTGTTATGTGCCATCCTCCTCTTCGGTTCCTGGATTAGTATTACAGTAAAGTGATGTGCATCACATTAATGCTCCTGGTCAGCGATGGGGCGTTAAATAATTAAAGGGTAATACCAAATCACAAACAGGAGTAATCTGTTGCACTGCTCTATATGGATCAAGACTTTCAAGCATGTTGTGTTTTGTATCATTTCAATGCATGGTTTCTAAGACATCTGGACATCACTGATTGGAGTGTAGTTGCAACCTTCTGTTCTATAAATTGAAGCCAATGCAGAAGTGTCTTAAAGCTGCATTCTCTCTAGTGTCCACCAGGGGGCGACTCCTCTGGTTGTATAGAAGTCTAGTCTAAAATGACTCTACTTCTCTCTTGATTTATTCCCTCAGTAAACATTGTAAACATGAGTTTATGGTCTCAATCTCTAGTTTACAGTCTTCTTCAATACAGCATGATGTTCATTTAGTACATTATGCTCCATTTAGAGTCAAACAGACCATAAAGCAGGGGATGCTTTAGGGGCGGGGCTACACGGTGATTGACAGGTCTCTACCGTGCCGTCACTCCTACACAGTCTTCCTGGGAATTTCCCTGGTTGCAAAAATCCAAGATGGCGACAGCCAAAATGCTGAACTCTAGGCTTCAAATAGGCAGGGTGATGTCACGACGACTTTGTTCCTCTTATATATATATATATATATATATACTTTTTATAATCAGTCTGTAGTTGAACATTTAAACTTAAAACTGGAAATAAACTTCAAAAACAGAAAACAGTAGACATAACCCTTCTCAGACCTTACTTAAAGGGGACATATCATGCTATTTTGTTGGTTCATACTTGTATTTTGAGTTTCTACTAGAATATGTTTAGATGCTTTAATGTAAAAAAAGACACATTATGTTTCTACTATTGTCTGTCTGTATTGCCCCTCTGTCTGTCTCTTTAAGCCCCCCTCAAGATAAAGTCCAGCCTTGCATAGGAAGGGGAGTCAAATCTGCCATGTTCCATCACATGTTTTCTGTTCTAGCTGGGTTGTTTGTGGTTTGGTAGGAACTCCAGATGCGCACAAGCACTGAAAAAGTGTTTTTTCTTATGATATTTCCCCTTTAAATGAAATAAGTACAATCTAGAGAGCTGTATTGTATCAATGAAGCCTTAAGGACACGTTGGGTCTCTGCTGGATTCTGATGAAATAAACTAACCTCTTCTGACCTCTGACAAAGATTCTGTTTTAATCATTCACGTCAAAGACAACGCACAGACATCACCATATCCCTCAACATGATTCCTGGGAACATCTTATCTTGGCCCTTACTTCCTTTTGAAGTTGAGAAAAAGCTATATGTTTTTAATTTTTTTCTTTCAGCCATTGGTTTCCATTCATTTCTGCACTGTGTGAAAATTATAATAAATGAAAAGTTGTGTGGAGGCTTATCTACACAGGTGCTGCTGTGCTAACGTGCTAACGTGCATCTTGTGTAGACATTGCGTAACCATCAAAGTGAAGATTTTGAAAGTATTTTTGCAAAAACAGTTTGCTGTTAGCTACTTTATAGAAGCATTAATTGTCTCTTGGGGGAAGCAGGACAGGCTGTTACCACGTGATGAACCAAATGAAGGTGTTAGCAAACAGTCGATTTTTAGCATTTATTTGGGGTAAGGAGACATATTTTCTTTCATTTTCACTCTGTTTTGGTCTCCACCACTCCCTGAGATGTATCTGGCCCTTCAGCTGCTACACGGCCCCAAAATACTCTAATGTGACTGACTTGAGAAGTTCAGAGTAGGTTGATGAGACAGTAAACCAAAACAAAAGAATTAAAAAAACTAAAACCGTTTGTAGAGCAACAGACTTTGTGTGATCACTTTACACATAATCATTTGATCCATTGTTAATATTAACTATCTTAAATACATTACGTTTATGTTATGTTGTTAATCTGAGATGTATAAAAGTCTCTTCAGGAACAGACATGCATTTTAAAAGAGACTAACAACTAACACACATGTTGTTGTTTTTTACTTGTGGCTTCTTTGTCTACATCGGAGATATCTTAGCTGTATGAGATGACCTTCAGTGCAATCATAAAGCATCAATACCTCTATTTATCCCCTCAGCCTGCAGACTGAACAGGACCACAGCCAGGCCATGTCCATTCAATAGCTATTGAACCATCTCTATGCTTACGTCATGTTTGTGTGATATAACTATTCTGTCTGTGTGTTGCAACATGTTTTTGCCAGACTAGCTCACAACGTTACCGCTGGCAAAATACCTGCACTTTAAATCCATGCTAGCGACTAATACCCCTTAATGGAGTAAGGTTAGTGTATTTGTTTGTGACCCTGAGTTACCGCAACATATGTGGAATGGCAACATAATTCAATATTGTTCATATCGCAACATCATAATGACTCAAGAGCGGTTTGGGGCTCGTTTAGTCGGGGGCCAAGGTTGCCTAACTTGTGGTAAAATCTGCCCCTGGTGTTTTTTCCTGAAGTGTATTTTACCGGTGTCTCTGACTACGACGCAACTATATCATGGCACACGTATTGCTCAGGACACAAAATACAGCAGTGTTGACTGTTGATTGGTGTAATTGGTTCTCGAGAAACACCACAGCCCGTTGTGAACAGGCCCGTTGTGAACAGGCTCAGCACTAGTGCTGTTATTGTACTTAAAAAAACACTTCACGAAAAGCTTTGTATTCATGCGTAACTGTAGTGTGAATATGCAATCATTTTATTGGCAGTTACAATTTAATATTATCTTCAATAATGCAATATATAATTTCAGCATTTCTGGGAAAAGCTTTGGCCCATCCGGACATCACATCCTCAGTCTAACACACCCTGACAATTGAAAGGTTCTTTTTTTATGGCCTGGAGTGAATTTCTAATGTAATCTAGGGAGGATTTGAATTAGATTTCCCTATTAGCAGGTCCCTGGCTGAACCAAGACATCTGCTTTGAATCTCGCCTGATACAATAGCATTATCTGAGTCTGTTCAGTAGATGTCTTCCTGTTCTGTCTCTTTCTCAGCTCTTCGTCATGATATTCCACTCCTCCTAATGCTGGTTTTTACAATGCACTGTACTCATTTTGGTACGTACTATACTTGATTGGTGGGTAATCTCTCTGTCGTCATGAAGACATTTGTCTTCCTTACATATATTCTGAGTTTAGGTCTGGGTCGGTACTCAATACTTTCATGGCATCTACCAAAATAAACCAATACCAAAAAGCATCAAAACTTCTCCAGTCAAACGATATCTATTTGATCCTTTTTTTTGACCCGATCTAAAAAATAACTACTCTGTATGGTTTTGCTCGCAGCCAATCACTGCAGGCGTTCTTTGATTTAACGTGATGTGTAGTTGGTCCACTACTGCAGCAGCTACAACCCGTACAACGGAGGTTTCCTGCCTGCACATGCGAGCAGCCAGCTAACAGTGACAAGCAGCCAGCTAACAGTGACAAGCCAGCTAACAGTGACAAGCAGCCACCTAACAGTGACAAGCCAGCTAACAGTGACAAGCCAGCTAACAGTGACAAGCAGCCAGCTAACAGTGACAAGCAGCCACCTAACAGTGACAAGCCAGCTAACAGTGACAAGCAGCCATCTAACAGTGACAAGCCAGCTAACAGTGACAAGCCAGCTAACAGTGACAAGCAGCCAGCTAACAGTGACAAGCCAGTTAACAGTGACAAGCAGCCAGTTAACAGTGACAAGCAGCCAGCTAACAGTGACAAGCCAGCTAACAATGACAAGCAGCCAGCTAACAGTGACAAGCCAGTTAACAGTGACAAGCAGCCAGTTAACAGTGACAAGCCAGCTAACAGTGACAAGCAGCCATCTAACAGTGACAAGCAGTCAGCTAAAAGTGACAAGCCACCTAACAGTGACAAGCAGTCAGCTAACAGTGACAAGCCAGCTAACAGTGACAAGCAGTCAGCTAACAGTGACAAGCCAGCTAACAGTGACAAGCAGTCAGCTAACAGTGACAAGCCAGCTAACAGTGACAAGCAGTCAGTTAACAGTGACAAGCCAGCTAACAGTGACAAGCAGCCATCTAACAGTGACAAGCCAGCTAACAGTGACAAGCAGCCAGCTAACAGTGACAAGCCAGCTAACAGTGACAAGCCAGCTAACAGTGACAAGCAGCCAGCTAACAGTGACAAGCCAGCTAACAGTGACAAGCCAGCTAACAGTGACAAGCAGCCAGCTAACAGTGACAAGCCAGCTAACAGCGCACGCAACGGCAACATTGCTGACAGAGCTAACAGTGTTAACCCGAAGGGGGGGACTGCATCATCAGCATTAATTGCCATCTGAGCGCTGACGCCAGAGTGGGACACATTCAGAGCTTCCATTGATGGGTATTGAATGAACTATTGGTATGGGTATCACTTCAAGGGTACTGGTACTGGTACCGACATCGTCATTGTTTAAACAATATTCAGCCCTATCTGAGTTCCTCACTAAGCTCTGATTCTCTACTATAACGTCTACATTTTATTGTTTCGTTAAGACTTCCTGCCAGTTTAAAACTTTAAAACCATTTTAATGTTTAAACATCCGACAGAGTTGTCTTACAGCATGTACACCTTCAGCACAAAGACTTCTTTCTGTTATGTGTAAAGTACTTCCTGAATTCAAAATGTAGTCAGTGAGGGGAATAAATCATTATAATGCTGTCTGCCTTGCTCATGGGTGTTTTGAACCAGCTACCCTCCCTGACCATACGTACCTTTTCCCACCATTAGAGTCGACATCTCTTGAATCAGCATGGATTGTTCATCATAACATGGACAAAGATGAAAAACAGCAAGAATGGCCTATTAACAGATTACATAATAATCTTGTTAATGTTATAGTACATTCAAAAGTTTCTCTCGGGGCCACTTTTCTGTTTTGCACAAACTAAGTGCTTCCCCCGACGAACACAAACATGTTAAGAGTGAGGTGGCGGTGTGTGGTGTGTATATATGCAAATAAAATCAGATCATTCCATTATGCTTATGCTATCTTAAAAGCTTACGCATTAACATAATCAGAATATGGTCTTGACACGGTTTCTACTTTCATGAGCATTCGCAGTGAATGTGGCCACTGTGTCTAACTGTAAAGAGAGGAATCTTAAGACATAGATATTTAGATATTGAATTACAGAAGAAACACTGTAAAGAGGAGTGAAGTAAGGAGACAGACTGGACATTCAAGTCTCAGTTCTAATTAGGGGATTACAGGCCAGATAGTATCGAATATACATCATGCAGGAGGTGTAATAAAGTAGAAGATGGAAGTGATAAATATCATATACTATCCAGTACAAAGGTTAGAGGGGGTTGAAGCGTAAACATGAATTGGAAGTAATACCAATGAATGATTAGAATACGGAAAATTATGAGGCCACGTTCAGATTAGAGAATAAAAAGCAGCTCACCCATCAAATCATGTAGCTTCTAATGAATGAATGAATGTTCATGAGAGGATGCTTTTTTTTTCCCCCACATCCCCTTTTCCAGGCAATGTACTATTTCATAATAAAGTTATTCTTGTGTATTACCAATTGGCTTCAAACAAACCTCCCTGAACCAATGCCAGGGGTGCACATTTTGAAATCCGCAGTTCTCGTTTCACTTCCGAAAGCTAAAAGAAAACATCTGTTTTCGGAAACTCTCAACAGGGATCGATGGACACACCTGGACGCGCAGCACACTTCAGTGAGCCGCGTTCCCCTGCTGATTGTGTGTTTGTTTGTCCTCGAACGAATGAGAGCGCTTGCTCATTAGCCAGGTGTGGTTTCCTGCACATCCGCTGTGGAGAAGGGGCTCCCTAACAGTGGCGCCTTACTGGCAGCGCTGCGATGGCGGGGAGATGCCAGTCACTGTCAGCGTCTGGGTACGGCTCTGTTTGCGGTGTATGCTGATTAGGCCGAAAGCCTGCAGAAAGACTAGCTGCACGAGTTCTCCTCAACGTAAGCAGCCGCAGCGTGTCCCGTGTGAAGCTGTTGTATAAGTTAATCATCTCCATTTTAATGTAATATTTAAGCTCTTGAACCAAATGCAAGCTAGAACATGGGCACAGTGCATGTTTGCTCTGGCGCTAAATGCACTCGTGAATACATGCATGACTGCATTCTCTTTTAAAAACATATGCCCTTCTAGATTGTATCTTAAAGCTCACTTATTATGCTGATTTACAGGTACATATGTTCTATTTCGGGGGTCTAGAAAATGTTTACATGCTGTAATCTTCATAAAACACTTTTTTTTCCCCGCTTGGTCCATTGCTGCAGCACCTGTATTCACCCTCCGTCTGTTTTTTTAATGCTCGTCTCTTTAAGGCCCTCCTCCTGAAAAGCCCTGCTGTGATTGGTCATTGGTCATCTGCTCCACCGGTGTCTTTGCAGCCGGGGCCGCCTGCCGTAACCGACTTTAGCTGCACTTCTACCGTTATGATCACCACAATTATCACTTCTAATATGAAAATGTGTGCGGGAATTGGTGAGAAATTAACAACTTTGGAAACCAAGATTAACGATTTCCCCAACGTAGACCGTAAACCGTAAACCCTAAACAGACACTGTGTTTCATGTTTGTTTTATCAGCTACATTTGTGAAAAATGGCCGACAAAGCCCAGTGAAAAATAATTTGATGTTGGGAGGTACAGACGTCACATGTTAGCTTGTAGCTGTATGTAATGTGAACACTTAAAACCCTTGTAATGTCCTGGGGTCAACACTCAATGTTTAACGTCTCTAAATAAATGAGACATCTCAACATGTTGATATGTAAAGCCATTAAAACACCATAGTCACATAACAGGTATTCTGGATGTATAAGGGGTTGTTTTATTAAGGGCTGTTTAGGTAGTCAAAAAAAAACTAAGTACCTGACACATAAACTTGGGTAGTAATTTTATTTATAATCATTTTCTGGAGGTTCAAATTGCTGGGGTCAAAATAGACCCCAGGATAAAAGGTGTTATTAAATTTGAAGGTAACCGGAGGGTTAAATGTTTCAGAAATGAATGTTGACATGTTGTATATGTCAGTAATGAGCTGGAATAAAGTTGACTAGAGTTGAAACACAGAGGCGGGTGATAATTTATACTTTATGCTTTATAAACAGTCAAACCAGACGGTGTCAATTTTGACCCCAGAGGACAACAGGTGTGATTATGTTAAATTATTCATAAACAGCATCTTCACTAAACTTAACAATATACCTCCATGTGATCAGTCACATAGTCAAAATAATATAAAGTCAAAATAATTCATTGTTTCATTTTATTTTACAGAGTATACTTTTATGTAAACAAGGTCTGTTGGCCCTAAATTCCAAAACGAGGGGAACAATGTGTGGTAATGGGTTGGACTGAAGTAAGACTAAAGGTGTAAAAAAGAATTGATTGACAATTTATACTTTATGCTTTAAATAAGCAGGCGGGGGTCATTTTTGACCCCAGAGGACAACAGGTGTATGGCTATCGGGAGGACACCGCGAGGGTTAAGATGTGGGGCTGGAAAGAGAAGACGTGAAACATCAGTCAAATAATAGTTTATATAGCGATGACTGAAGCAGCTGTGCCTGTGTGTAACACCACAAAGAGGCCGTTACCAGCTGTACTGTGGGGATTCAGACAGCTAATGCCACATGTATGCAGTGGAATGTCTGTCAAAGATGCAGATCATCTGTTTGCTGGCCTTTAAAAATACTGTAGAGAATATTGTATTATTCAGTCAACACTGTAATGAAGTTTGATTGTGTTCAGTGTTTACTACATGTTGAAAGGTTTCTTTTACCGGGCGACATGTTATTATTTCCATATACATATGCACATATAGGTGACGTCCCGCCTCGGTGAAGCCTCCATTGAACAGGTAGCCCTAATGGATCCTTCCCCTCCTCAAGGTCCATCTAGATGAGGCCTCTTTGTCTCTTTGACTCTTTGTCTCTTCGTTGTTGTGGATCTTAGAGTCCGTGGAGGACGTAGAGGCCTTGACGGCGGTGAGAGAATGTTATTTTCTTTTATATGAAAGCCAAGCAATTTGCCGTGAGAAAAAATATGACAGACAAGCCATGACCACGCCCACTTAGGAGGCAGGAAGCGCGTACAATTTCAGACCATTCCGCGTTTTTTTAGTTTTTTGTACTATGTCCGTGCTTATCTAAAGCACTTTGAATTGCCTTTGTGTCGCCAATTTTCAACATGAATTGACTTTCCACAACAACAAGAGACAAATCCGCCAAGAGTCCTTTAAGACGGCATTATTCACAGAGCTTTATTGAAGGCTTACGGAACAAAATCAGCGAAATGAAAGCAAGTCAATGATCTGCACCGTCAGAGAAAAAAAAAAGCTCGCCGTGTCCAATTAGACGTCAAAGCTCAGACGTCTCCGTCTGCAAAAGATGCCGTTGGGTCTCTCACGATGTGTCTCCGCAGCTAGTGGAAGCGCTGAAAAGGTCACCCAATGAAGCTCTGCGCTGTGTGTCGCTGTCTATGTGACCGCACCATTACATTCCTTCACCTGTTCGCCTCACTCTAGTCTCTATAGCAACTAATGTCCTGACAGTGGACCCCCGTTCGTTCTTCAGAGCCCCTCCGCCTGGAATAGCACAAGGAGAAAACAGGAAAGTGATTAAAACTGGTTTTGTGACCTGCAGATACCCACATGTCCCGTGCATTTGACTTGTTACGGTGGACACGCCCCCTAACACGACGACTTAGCATCGCATTAATCTCGTTTCTGATGGACACCAGTGTGCAGCGGCCCCAGAAACCACTCCTGCTGTCGAGTTCCGTCTCTTTTATTAATGCACATGAATCGGGCTGTTCTTGGTAGCGACACCCACGAAAAATGAATGCGCTGCAATTTGGAGTTCTTCGACGAAAGCAGACTGTATGTAATGAGGTCTTTTCAGACGACTTACGAGCCACGGAAATTCCGTACTTAAGTAGCGGCATTCAACCCAAACGACGATCTTTTCCTAAACCTAACTGAGTAGTTGTGTTGCCTTAACCTAACTAAGTTGCTTTCTGTGAATACAAATTTCTAAGCTTCCACTTGGTGATGGGACATCACTTCCTTCTGCACTACTTGTTCTCAGCTCGCTGCGCTGTGCTGACGGTTAATATTAATAGCCGTATGACATAATCCTGTCCGCTACTAATGGACGTCTGGTGTCTCCTGAGCTTTAAGAGCCCGCTCTCCACGGAGCCGGCGACTGGAGGTGTTGCTTTCAACCCGTTTGGTGTTTTGGAAAAAACGAAGGGTGGATGGAGGAGGAGGGAGGCATAGTGAGCTCAGGAAGGGCTGATGACACAGCCACGATGGGAATTCCCGTTTTAAATAGTCAAATGCAAGTGTAGCTTTTCATTTATGGATACTGGACAAGTATCAAATGAAAAGTTTGAAAAGGCACGAGTAAACAAACATGAGTGGACACAAAATATGATCAGCCTGTCACCGCCGGTGCCCAGATGCGCTCCTCGTCGTGTCCCAGAATCCCCTCTGATTTAAAGCAACACGGCGTCACGAGTTTGGGAGAATGGCGTCGTAAACAAACCTCACCCGACCGGTGGTGGTCTCGATTAGAGAGAAAAAGGCCTTGTTGATGTGGAATATGCCAAGGTTCACACGAGGCAGGCCTTGAGTATGCACATAACGGGTCAGCACAATAGCGCGGTGATTAATGGCCCTCGAATGAGCGGTACGGGTCGTTTTATTTCAGCGCCGCAGACAGCTCTGGAGGCAGCAAGATCCGCCGGAGTATTATTTTTCTTATCCCTGAAATATTTGAGCCTTTGTTCATACAATATCTCCTTCTTCAAACAGCAACAGGGGGTTTTTGCACGACTGACGTAAATGAAGCAAGTTGACTTTATTTATTATTTGAGCACTTTAGCTAAGCTTCTAAGACCACACTACACATCCAGCAGACATGGAGCAACATTAGTATCTATATGAAGTTGTATAACTATACACCGTGTGAATAGAAGGGAAATATTCAGTCTCCTTTAGCTCTGTTTTTGCTCTCCTGAAGGAAATATTTGGCTTTCAGCTGGTAAATGCTCCACCGTGTTCACCAGCCAGTTGTCAGGTTTGTCTTTCTGTTGTGCAGTGGGTTGCTGCTGGAAACAAAGTGAAGAAGAGCTTTGAGAGGGAACCGAAAACATTTATGTTTGTGGGCCATAAAACAAAACCAACGCTGAAAGATTATCAGGTTATCACTATGAGCTACAACACATCACACACACACACACACACACATTCCAACTAGTGTCGAAGATGCAGTCTTCATACAATATCGAACAGATGATTACGGACTTCACTCACATTAGCTGTGTGACATAACGCATGTCTCTGTAGAGTGCATGTCACAAAGGGACACTTCACGGAAGCAGCAAGAGGACGGTGAATAACAGCAAAATAAAATGTGTCGTTTTCCAGTAGTTTCACTGGGAAATGAAGCAAAATCGTTTTTTCAAATTTGCTTGCAACGAATGTCAATAAAAGCAGGATATGAGAGATGACAGGTTGAAAACATGTCTGCATACTTTTGTGATTTCTGCATCAAATTTAAAAGAATCTTGCATACGAATGCATAGAAAAGTAGTCTGAAGCTCTTTGAAGGATTCACGTAGAAGTCTTGTCATGTTTGCTCCAATTGCATCTTCACTGCCAAATGCAACAGTGCGTGAGATAAAGAGGCTGAGGAATGGAAGCTCCACCGTGTTAACGCCGCAGTGAATTTCACTTGAATTAAGCCTAATTAATTTCTATACCTGGGGTTGACTTGGCATTAACCTTGGCTTGCTGCTCCAGGGAGCGTCCCGGTAATTAAATTTTCAAGAGCGGAGCCACGGGAAGTCGGACGACCCACAGAGTGGGAGAGAGACGGATGAAGTGAAGGAACGAGGGGGGGAACAGAGGCAGAAGGTCAGAGAGCAATGGTGAAACAATACTAGGAACATGGGGCCAATTTGTCACACAGCAGATATTGAACATTTGAACGTACGTAATGGGAAAGACGAGGTGATTCAGATGGAGTAGGGTGAGTAGCCGTGAGTTGGAGGGGCAGTCAACACGTCGTCACCACAGGCTGTGTATAAGAAGTGGACGTAGTCATGGTGACGTCACCCATTTGGTTTGTGGACTGACGTTCAGAAGTCTCGAGTTCAGCGATTTCGTCAACGACATCTTGGATTACAGCCGGCACCATGTTGTTTATTTCGCAACCAATGAACTGAAGTGACCATATTTGGGATGTGGAGGAGTGACGTAGAGACGTCATATACTGCTCTGGTAGTGCAGCTACCTGTCAATCACAGTAAACCCCCCCTAAAGCATCCCCTTCTTTCTGGTCTGTTTGACTCTAAATGGACCATAATTTACTAAATGAACATCATGCTGTATTGAAGAAGACTGTAAACTAGAGATTGAGACCATAAACTCATGTTTACAATGTTTACTGAGGGAATAAATCAAGAGAGAAGTAGAGTCATTTTAGACTAGACTTCTATACAACTAGAGGAGTCGCCCCCTGGTGGACACTAGAGAGAATGCATCTTTAACACATGAAGCATCAGCTTCACTCGGCAGAACAGGATGTTGTTGCCTGATAAACTGGAATAAACATAAACTTCCAACTGGGAATACTTGGTTAGGTTTAGGTAACAAAAGTACTTATAGGCTTAGGAAAGATTGTGATTTGACTGAAATGAACTAGCCTACGCTTGTCACTGAATTCACATACTCGGCGTTACTGAAGTACGTAAGTTACGTAACAAAAGTAAGGTAAAATACTGTTTCCATTGGAGTTATTTGAAAGCCCGGTGCGTCTCAATCAGTAGCTAAAAAGTGCCTTGGTGAGCTGCAACATGCTCAGGATTAGCAGCTAACCATGTTCGCCATCTTAGTTTAGCGTCTTAGCATGCTGAACACAAAGTAAAGCTAAGGCTGATGGGAATGTCATTGTGGCGGCGGAGGAAAAGTAAATGTGGTTATTTGCCTTCGCGTGAGTAGATTACATACAAAGTCAATGCACAGACGCGAATAGACTTTAACGTTAGCGTAGAATAGCACCGATCGATCCGAGCTCCATTGAGAAAACAAGTATTTTAAAACTTTTTACAAATCGGCATCGTTACGTAGTTATTTCGGCCTCCCTCTCTGTCCGTTTATTGCAGTTCAATCAAAGCAAAATCAGTTTATTTTGTGTCCATACTGCTGTCGTAAACAGTCGACGTGTGGCTTGCTATCTTATGAACCCAGACAAGACGGCGTTTAGTTTCCTGATATCTGGGACTTCCACAACGAGCACTAAGCAGAAATAGAGGTTATTCCTTCCATGGTTGATGGTTCAGCCTCTGGAGTCGGCCGTCTCCGGGCGGAACCTGTTTGCATTGACTGGCATTAATAAAAGCTCATCATCTGCCAAAAACAAAGGCTGGCAGGAAAGGTCAATGATGATGTCAGATTCTAAAGTGTGGTGGGAAGTTGACGTCACTCAAACACACACACACACACACACACATTCAATCACATACACACACTTATACACTTGAATAGTCATGCACACTTATACATTTGCATGCACATGCACATACACGTCCACAAACATATCCAGGCACAAAGTAAATGTACAACCGAGAGAAACACATGCAGGGAAACAGCAAACATGAGCAAACAGTCAAACATATCAGAGACACAGCTACAGAAGCACACACACACACACACACACACACACACACACACACACACACACACACACACACACAAAGCTCCATGGATTACTCCCGTCAGTTCTGAAAGTGAACCCAGTCGGATGTCTTGCTGAGACTCTATGGATATTTTATAGGTCTCTTCCACAAACTGTATGAATCTTTCATGAGGTTACATCGCATTGTGAGGGTATGTGTAGTTGGGGCGCGTGTGTACTAACACGTGTGTGTGTGGCACGCAACCAGAAGATTACAAAGTGGTGCTCATGAGTAATCCGATCCCCTAAAACAAGACAAAATCCTTAAATTACTTCACCTTCCCACGGTTACCGCCTCGCTGAAAACAAATGCTTTAGTGGGCTGTCTTTTACAGTTGCTAGTCCCACATTACTCTACTCTACTCTTCAAAAGAGTCACCACAGTTCTCTTTACCGACATGCAGCTCAGCAAACCAGTTTGTCAGCAAAGCGGCGCAGCAAAGCGGCGCAGCAAAGCGACGCGCAAAGCGGCGCAGCAAAGCGGCAGTGCAAAGACACACAACAAAGCTGCACAACTGCCGATGCTAGTTTCATTTCTAGACACAGTTGACATTTTCACACCCCGCGTTCATGTTGTGTAACTTGCGCTCATCTATGCTCAGGTGCATTATTGGTGCATCGCTATCTTGTGGCAGCAGAAAGTGATTGCACCATTGGCCACAAAAAACGTGGTCCAATGTCAACGGTGGAGTGTTTTCCTCCTATTTTAAAGGACTATTTAAAGGACTATTTAAAGGACTATAGGACTATTTAAAGGACTATTTAAAGGACTATAGGACTATTTAAAGGACTATTTAAAGGACTATTTAAAGGACTATAGGACTATTTAAAGGACTATTTAAAGGACTATTTAAAGGACTATAGGACTATTTAAAGGACTATTTAAAGGACTATAGGACTATTTAAAGGACTATTTAAAGGACTATTTAAAGGACTATAGGACTATTTAAAGGACTATTTAAAGGACTATTTAAAGGACTATAGGACTATTTAAAGGACTATTTAAAGGACTATAGGACTATTTAAAGGACTATTTAAAGGACTATAGGACTATTTAAAGGACTATTTAAAGGACTATTTAAAGGACTATAGGACTATTTAAAGGACTATTTAAAGGACTATTTAAAGGACTATAGGACTATTTAAAGGACTATTTAAATGACTATTTAAAGGACTATTTAAAGGCATAGGCGGGTTTGCTACGTGGGTACACTCATCACACAAAAAGCAGCAGCGCTTTTCTCCTCACTTAAATATGTATTCGATACATTTTGCTCATATGCAGTCAAAGGAAGTCGATGACACTGATCGGTTCAATGTTACGCCCAAAACACACCTACGATTAATTAAGAGACTAATCCGCCCCTTTGCCCGTTGTGTTTAACTTTGCTCCCAGAGTATGGGCCGTTTAACGAGCAGAAGTGGAGTTGTACTGAATGCCCTTGCCGTGCACTATAGATCATTTAAATAGAAGCCTTTGTCCCTCATTACACAATGACTTGAAGCAGCACTGACCACAGGTAGCATTACAATACAGCATTCAGTACAAGTAAATGTATTACTGGTTATTTAGCAAAAAACAATATTCCAACAGAAAGAAGAGCTATTCTTTATTTATATGTCACGAAAATTACAATTGCCAACTTTCACCGAGAGCAGTTTTGCCAAACTCTTAACACAGTCAGCACAGCAGAAGTCAATGTGAACTTCACGGTCACTGTGACATTGATGTAAAACAAAATGAAGTGATTTCAAATTTCATGAACTCCAAACTCAACCATCTCCAGACCTCTGTGTGTTTACATCCTGCCAACACTGTTACGTCTCCATTCAAAACTTAACATCATTTTAGAAGAAATAAAAAGGAATGAACTCCTAATGGGGACACTTTGCGCCTCTCTTTTGAATTTCCTGATCACATCTCTGACAGACTTGTGCCAGGTGAGGATAAGAGGAGTTTCCCCTTCTCTTCTCATCACAGAATCATTTCCAGTGGAACGTCTGGGAACAACAGCCGCATGAGACGCAGTGAACGGATGGATGTCTGGACAGAGCTGCAGAGGGTGACCAGGGATGGGTCACACTCGCAGAACAAGAGAGGAGGTGATGTGTGTGACCCTGGTGCCATTCATCTTCACTCGTTCATTCACTATGTTTAAACTGTTTTCTCCTAAATTCAGCATAAAGTTACCATTAGTGAATTGCTTATTTGTGTATGAAAACACAACACTTAATACAATGTAAGAAATCAACTGGAGAAGTTTCATGGTGATATCTGTTCTTCATTTTTTGGAGTTTTCTTTTAAACGTATGTATTTTACTAAACATATCTGGCCGTTTTCTCTACCAGACTTTCCTCTTTCATCCCTCTCTGTGTTCTGAAGGTTTCTACAGAGGGGTTTGTTCATACATCATTCATAGCCAGATGTTTAATGTACATATGTTCATGCGTAAACAAAATGAAACAAGAATTTTAAACCTGGCTTTATCCAACGTTCATGAGCACATATTTAATAAGAGAGCCTGCCTCATTTGTTCATTGAAACACAAAATGTAAAGAAAGTGATCAACTTGAGGAATATGCTGGTATCTATAAGTAAAAATAATTACTATA
Source organism: Cebidichthys violaceus (assembly GCF_023349555.1). Lineage (NCBI taxonomy): Eukaryota > Metazoa > Chordata > Actinopteri > Perciformes > Stichaeidae > Cebidichthys > Cebidichthys violaceus. The sequence continues at coordinate 20,496,185 of NW_027176483.1, read as the reverse complement.
TTGGCCTTTAGTGCAAAAAAAATGTCAACAGTAAAACATTTTAGAAGTTGTGTAGAAGAATCTTTTAGTCAGTTGTGTTCCATTATGACAGCTGTCATTCTGCGAAATCAGCACTTTTTTCATTTTGTGACTAAAACTTCTGTGTTTTTACTTAAAGACAGGTAATATTGAGAAACTAGCAAGAGTACACTGGGTCTTTTTCACTGAAAGGTGAAACAGAAAGGTGCTAAATCTAATATTCTGTTCTTCCGTCAGAGCACTGGATTCATCGATTGCTGTCGGGACGCATTCACTCAAGAAGTCGTCTGTCTCTGAGCGATAGTCAGGGTGCCCATGTGGACGCTGAGTGAAGGCCTGTAGTATGTGGCGGTAATGCTGTGATGTGGCGCCACCTCATGGTAGAACCCCGGTGACACTCAGAGGCCTGACCGCAGATAAAGGCTGAAGATCTCAACAGAAGAGGACGGGGTCTGCTGGGTGTTTGGGCGCCGCATCGAGCACAGCGTTGAAAGCTGACAGCCAGATGTTGTCTGTCAGAACAGAACAGGAAACAGGCCCAGGTGGCTCTAAAAAAAAAAAAAAAAAAGCACCAGATGGACAACCGACAGCAGCCAACCAGGAATTAGCCATAAATAGAAATCACTCAAAATATCATCTGGATCAGATGATGAAAGCATAAACTCTTGAGACTCTCACAGTCAGATATCTGTTCATTTCTCTCTGTAGTGACATGCTAAGCCTTCAGTCTCCTCAGTCTACAGTAAGCATTGCTTTGGGAGGCTGTGGTGATATATTAGAAGATAGCGCGTCTCTGACATTGTAGGCTAGAATTATAGGAGCGAGAAATTACAAGGCAGTTGTGTAATATTTGCTTTGTTGCTTTATAATATAATGTCATAAATAAAGCCTGTAATCCTGCCGGCTGGAAACACCCTTAGTGCCTCGCAAGAGGATGGAGGTTTCATGATTTAGATATTATCAACAGTTTGTATTTCTTTCACACTAATGTGGTGCAACTTTACAACTTTACGACTTTACGACTTTACGACTTTACGACTTTACGACTTTACAACTTTACGACTTTACAACTTTACGACTTTACAACTTTACGACTTTACGACTTTACCGACCAGCTCCTGCTCCAGTGTGGACAGGGGGACGTGTCAGTGGACCATCTGGAGATTATTACAATAGAAAACTGCAGGGTTGGACAGCAGGGTCTGAACTGTCTCGGTTGGTTCCCTATTCTCTCTCTCTCTCTCTCTCTCTCTCTCTCTCTCTCTCTCTCCCTCTCTCTCCCCCTTTCTCTTTTGTTTTTTTCTCGCAGAACTCAAATACACAAACTCCAGAGAAGGGAAAAGGGTGGGTTGAGAGACAGTCAGAGAAACTGGAAAAAGAGAGCGAGAGAGAGAGAGAGAGAGAGAGAGAGAGAGAGGGGGGGGGGGGGTTGGGAGGGACCGTGCGAGGGTGAGGTTCACTTGGATCCAAATCCACCTAGAGAAGCAGGACAGACAGCTCTGCGGCTGCAACTCTTAAACGCAAACTGGACACGGCAGACATTTGGGGACCATTGGGGACTATTTTAAACTGTGACTGAACACTATGAATTGATCTTTCTGGGGGTTTATCGTCAGCGTGGAGGAATGTTTCAGTGAGTTGTTCTCTGCACGAGTGCTTGAAGGAAACACAGGAAGCAGTCTCTTTGTCGTTGACGAGGCTTTCCATACGCAGAAGTAGTGGAGTTGTCTCAGCAGCAGCTGCAGCTTTAGCTTGTGACTTGTCGACAGAGGTGCTAGCGATGTCAGGCAGACTGGCTCTCGTCCTTCTCCTGGGTCTCTATCTGACTGTGGGCTCAGTCCAGAGCCAGGGCTCCTCCCAGGATGCCTTCATCATCCAGTACCTGGAGAGGAGACTGTCTCAGATGGAGGTAAGGTTGATGAGTAGTGAGTTACACACGGATCAGATCATCTGGCTGCCAAACGTCCTCCTGTGACGGGATATCTGGCCACAGACGTCTACTAAATATGTGTGCATGTGTCAGTGAGGTAATGTACTTTAATGTACTTTAATGTACTTTAATGTACTTCATTTCACAGTGCTGTCCGGTACCAGCATGAATACAACTAAGTGTAACAGCAACCAACTCTGGAATGTAACTAAGTACACTCAAATACTGACCTAGAGTACACTTTTGAGGTACTTGTACTTGACTTGAGTATTTTCACATTATGCTACTTTATACTTCTACTCCACTACAGTTTTTTTTTTGCAAATGTAATTTTCACCCTACTACATTCATTGTACAGCTTTTAGATTTTTAATGCAAAAACTAATGTCATTTTTTTAAAAGATTAAGCTACCCAGCAATACATAAAGTACATTACGCAACATTAAAGTAGTACTACATCACTAATTATAATACAGTAATATAACATGGTAATATCATTTTGCATTAGTAATCTGACTATTGGCACTTTAAAGAGTAACTGTACACTTTTTTAAAGTTGTAAACTGAATTATATGACTGTACTGTGATGAAACACATCATTGCTGGTGTTAATAGTGACATTTTATTTTTAAATGCATGATTGAAAATGATTGAAAATGATTGAAAATGAAATGAAAGCATGAATGCCCTTTAAATCAATAACCGCTGTGGAGCTTTACAATCGCAGCACAAGTCTGTTCTCACCTTTCTGTGTGCTGGAAGTTAAGCTAACGTTCCATCACAACGTCTGCTGAATCGGTGTTTATGAGTGTTTATCTGGCGACAGGCGTTCCTACATGTCTTATATACAGCCTATGGCTCAGACCTGGGGGGTGAAGTTACACCTGAAGTGTCTTCTGATGCTCAGACTCTACTGTTACTTAAAGGCACAGTGTGCAGGGTTTAGTGGCATCTGTGTGGTTGCAGATTGGTGCTAACTAAATACTCCCTTCCCAAGAGTGCAGTAACGTGCAAAACCGGGATAACGCCTTTCGCCTCGCTCGGAAGTCATCCTTACCATAATAACACTACTGCAGTGATGCATTCTGGGGCTCATGCACAGACATTTCACAAGTGTGTCAGAGAACCGAGTTGGCCTGCAGGTAATGTTAAACCGTGAAGATCAAACGCTAGATCCTCTGGGCTAAAACCTCAAAACTCAAGAAGTCTTAGTTTTAGGTGATTATACACATAGTTGTGAACATTATATTCCATTTCTGATAATAAATCCCAAAGTAAAAAAAATGAAGTTCTCTCAAAAGACATGTATTCTTGCTTTAATCCTGTATTCACCACATGTTTGTTTCTCAGGAGCGTCTGAATCAATGCGAGCAGAAGACAGTGAGCGTCACCCAGAAGACCTATGACCTGTCCTCTGAAGTCAGGGGTTATCTGTCCACTCTCAGTGTTCTGAGGTAGGCTGAACAGAAAGACTTCATCATGGGACTCAATGAAGGAACTACGCTAGTTAATTAAATGAAAATACCTTTTTTATCCTGTGACTATACACTGCAGTAGTACATGAGAATAAATCAGGTTCCCCTGCCTTCTGTTGGTAACCCAACAATTTGAGCAAATATGACTAAAAATGATTTTTAGAAAAATGACCAACAGCAGCTTTAAGGTGCGTGAGGACTGTGAGAATAATTCATTTTGCTCCATAGATCAGAGGTGAGGAGCCAGGTGGACAGCGTGTCTGTGCGGGTGGAGCGGGTGGAGAGGGAGTTGGAATATCTTGAAAACAAGATCCCCCCCCAGACCGACATCGAGATTGAAGAGGCGCTGCTGGAGCAACAGATAAAGGCCGCTGAGCTGGACCAGCTGCAAAAGAAAGCCAAGATCAAAGTGGAGAATGGTAGGATGTGGGCCGGTATACAGATGACGATCACGGCATTTACCTGATTACCTTATGTGTGACAGGAGGGGAAAAGGAAAGAGCAAAAAGAAAAGATACAAAATGCACTAAGCAGGTCATAGTTTATTCTTCTCTTTCCAACATCCCCAGACTGCAGAACGGCGCTGAGTCAAATCAAGTCTCTCAAGATAGTGAAGAAGGCAGGAGACACCTACGGATCCTGGTTCAAGGACCCCTCCGAAGGATCAGCTAAGGTCCGTTCTTTTTTAACGGTGACGTGATTACAGTAATAATGGGCTGTTTAGAGATGGATGATTTTCTTTCTGGCCGGTCGAACTGTTCTTATCTTTTTCTCAGCGTTGAGCTGCTGGTGGACGGATGTAAACGAATTGCTAATTCACCCAAAAACATTCCTCATGAACGGAGATATGTAACGTAAAAACACACCTGCTGTTAACAGTTGATTGGACTGGGTTAGAAGGGGCCTGCTACACCTATTGGTAGGTTCAGAAGGACCTCATCATCAATTCAGTCATCACTATTGAGCGATGCGAATACGAGGAGACGACGCCGACCCCGCCGCAATTGCACTCCTAAACGCCTCAACCTAAGCAATCCAACCAACAAAGGCAACGAGTACCAGCCAATCAGAGGCAGCGTAGGGCTGGTCAGGCCCTCGCCGTAGTAGGATTTAAAATGTTGCACCCTGGAGACCAAAAGTCAACGTTGATGTGATTTACCGTACTTTTGTTACGTAAGTTATGTACTTCACTTACGCCAAGTTACATAAAAAAAGCATACTTATTTGAATCCAAACAAATGTGTTTTGTTGCCTTAACCTAAATTTGCTGTTTCACTTTGACTTCCAACGCATCACAATGGAAGTGATTCATGGGTGCAAAAAAAAGCAAAGCTGCTAATCGCATGAATACCACATATATTGTTGATTCGTTATATATATATGTATATATATATATATATAAATATAGATATATCAGTACATTTAAATCAAGAATGGGATGTCAAACCTGAGTTCCACAGCAATAATTTCCACTTCTTCTTCTTCTTCTTCTTCTTCTTCTTCTTCTTCTTCTTCTTCTTCTTCTTCTTCTTCTTCTCTTTCAGGTCTACCTGCTCAGTGGAATTCGTAACAACACTCTGCTGGAGTACGTCTCTCTGCACAGTTTCACAGGGAGGACCACCACACCACCAGTGAAGGAGGTGCGGCTGCCTTCTGACTGGCAGGGCACAGGTCAGGTGGTCTACAACGGATTCCTCTACTACCACAAGGCAGACACTCCCAACCAGATCCTGAAGGTGTGATTCTGTACTGTGTGTGTGTGTGTGTGTGTGTGTGTGTGCGTGTGTGTGTGTGTGTGTGTGTGTGTGTGTGTGTGTGTTGATTTGCATTATGTTTGTAACATATAATGCATTGAGTAAAGCAGTGTGTTCAGTCAGTGGTCACGTTGAAGGATCACATTTCTTGGCAAACTGCTGTGCAGCTTTTGGCTGGAGGCTGACTTCAGATCATTTCAAAAGCGCTCAGTCATTGGACATTCTTTGCTCTTTTTTCCCGGTTAGCTGAGGTCAGTGAGCTAACAATGCCAAAATAAACAATTGTGTTCTGTGGAAGGAGCTGACTTTTCTCAAGATACTTTCAGTGTTTTGGAGCAGAAAGTCTACTGGGGAAAACGTGTTCTGTTGAAAGCGTGTTCTATAGAACCGTCCACAAAGCCAAACTCCAGTATGTGACACTGAAACAGGATGGTATCAGGATTGTCTGAAATGTCTCAACAACTACTGAACGGATGGCCATGAAGTTTTGTTCTACCACACGTAGTTACCGGAGGATGAATCCTGGCCTCTTTCTATAGCGCCACCATGAGGTTGAGTTAGGTTGTCATTGAAATTATGCATTTTAATGTGATGTTTTGTATTGATGTGAATTATCGAGCATAGTTAGATATAAAAATAGTAAGTTTGTAAGTTACCAAAAAAATATATGTTTTACTACACTAACCACTTGGAGGGCCACTAGTGGGCCCCGAACCAGTGGTTGAGAATAGCTGGTCTAAAATGCATTTACGGCGCGTCACACTGAACCTTTGCTAGTTGAACGGTGCATAATCTGGGCACAAAGCAAGACTTAAGGGGCAAAGGGGTTGTATTGAGTCTCTTAATAGATCATTGCTGTGTTTGTTTACCTGAGGCGTTGCCATTTAAATGGCGGACTGGAGAAGCGAGCAGTTTTCTGGGAAAATTTAGTTTTTGAAAGGCTAATTGCAGCAGAACGTTTCATTAGAAACATATTGTGGATTTTGAAAATGACGACTACTTTTTTAGTAAATTTTGACTTTCGGTGGCGGGTGTGAGATAGGAGCCTTTACCCTGCTTACCCAAACGTTGTTAGTTTACGCATCAAACTCTGTTGTAAGAAACATTTCTGACATAACTGAAGAGAAAACAAAACCATAATGGAAGCATTTCTGAATTTTGTCTATTTCCATCTGCTCCCCCCACATGAAGGTAGAGCTGTTGAATGGCACCGTGGTGGACAGTACACTGCTACCAGGAGCGGGTCGTCTACCAGTCTACAGTCTGAACCCCAACACCTACCTGGACCTGGCTGTGGACGAACTCGGCCTCTGGGTCATCCATGCCGACCCTGAGTATGGAGGAAACCTGGTCGTCACCAAACTGGATAAAGGTAGAGAGTACGCGCATCTGTGCGTGTGCGTACATATTTAAGTAACCTGGTGTAAATTAACACTTCGTTTGCTCCTCACCTCAGCGAGTCTGGCAGTAGAGTACACCTGGGATACTCAGTGCAGAAGCCGTGATGCTGAAGGAGCCTTCCTGATATGCGGGACCCTCTATGTGGTCTACAACACACGCTATGGAGGACGCTCCACCATACAGTGTCTCTACGACATCCACGACACCATCCACAGGTTGGATTACACACAGGAGGAAACGACAGTGTTGCCCAAAATACTTAAACCATCCACATGTGTAAACACAGGAAAAACAGACACCGAATCTCTTTTATTACAACTAAAGCGATCGTCTTAATATGATTCAACATTTGTTTTCCCTTTTCTGCACCACCACCCGTCTGCAGCGACGAGAGTCCCGTGATGTTCTTCCCGAAGCGCTACACCAGCCACAGCAGCATCCACTACCACCCCGGAGACAAACAGCTGTACGCCTGGGACGACGGCTACCAGACGATATACAAAGTGGAGACGCGTCGAAATGACCAAGTCACTGCAGAGTGACGACGCCCTACGGTGTTTACCCTTTCATAAATCACCAGAATAACGCACTAAACATCACCAATAGAAGCATTCTTTTGATGAGTATCTTGTAATCTACTGTTCTTCAGTATAGTGATCATTTGCTGGCAATGGATGCTATACACTATTAGTGCTTCTAGACATAAAGATCATGTCCAACCAACGGCATTTTATACATCTTGTAGGCATTTTTCACTTTGTATCACCGTAATAAAGAACATTGAAGTGTCGTGTGTGTTTTCACTCGCCCTCAATGAATGATTTTGAAGTATTCACAGTGAGATTGTCTGTGCTATGCTGGTTCAGATGTGGCACACCACACTATCTGATATTGCATTTACAGTGCCCTCCAGAATCATTGGCACCCTTAGTAGATATGAGCAAAACAGGCTGTGAAAAAATGTCTTTGCTGTTTATCCTCTTGGTCTTTCACTCAAAATATTCACAAAAATCTTACCTTTTCATTGAAGTAAAATTATTGAAAGAAAAAAAAAATGTTGACATTAAATAAATATTTTTCTCCAAAACATGTGTGCCACAATTATTGGCCCTATTCACCCCTAGAAAATATCATGATTAAAATCTAACTGAAGTATAATTCCAGTCATATTTTACATTTGTAAGTTCACCTGTTTGATTAGGAACTCTTAAGTGGTCAACCATGACTTCCAGTTTCACTGGGGTATAAATATGAGATAATACAGGCCAAATTCCCTTGGTCATTCATCATCATCAATGGGAAAAACCCGAGAACACAGTGACGATGTGCGACGAAACATTGTTGAGCTTCACAAATCAGAAAATGGATAAAAGAAAATCTCTAAACAGTTGAAAATACCCATTTCCACTATCAGGGCAATAATTAAGAAGTTTAAAGCGACAGGAGATGTTAAGAATCAGCCTGGAAGAGGAAGTATGTGTACATTGACCCCACACACCGTGAGGAGGATGGTTCGACTGGCAAAAGAATCTCCAAGGATCACAGCTGGAGAATTGCAGAGGTTAGTTGAGTCTTGGGGTCAGAAAGTCTCCAAAACTACCATCAGATGCCACCTACATCACCACAAGTTGTTTGGGAGGGTTGCCAGAAAAAAGCCTCTGCTGTCAATCAACAACAAACTAAAGCGCCTACAGTTTGCCAAACGTTACTGGGACTTTCAATGGGACCGGGTTATACGGTCAGATGAGACCAAAATAGAGCTTTTTGGCAACAAACATCAAAGGTGGGTTTGGCGTAGACAGAAATATAGCCATACAGAGAAGCACCTCATACCCACTGTGAAGCATGGTGGTGGGTCGTTGGTGTTGTGGGGCTGTTTTTCTTCCAGAGGCCCTGGACATCTTGATAGGATACATGGTATCATGGACTCCATCAAACATCAGCAGATACTAAATGAAAACCTAACAGCCTCTGCCAGGAAGCTTGAAATGGGCCGGGGTTGGACCTTCCAGCAGGACAATGATCCGAAGCACACCTCAAAATCTACACAAGAATGGTTCACCGACCACAGAATAAAGGTTTTGCCATGGCCATCACAGTCCCCTGACCTAAACCCCAGAGAAGATCTGTGGGATGAGCTGAAGAGGAGAGTCCACAAGCGTCGACCTCTGAATCTGAAGGATCTGGAGAGATTCTGCATCTAGGAATGTCTCAGATCCAGAGCCATGTGGTCACCAAGCTCATCACGCTATATAGGAGAAGACTCACAGCTGTTATCTTGGTAAAGGGAGGCTGCACCAAATATTGAATGAAGGGGTGCCAATAATTGTGGCACATATATTTTTGAGAAAAATATTTGTTTCATGATACAAATTTAATGTTTCTTTCAATTATGTTACTTCAGTTAAAGGTTAGATTTTTGTGAATATTTTGAATGAAAGATGATGAGGATAAACAATAAAGAAATGTTTTTGCATCTCGTTTTGCTGATTTTTACTAAAGGGTGCCAATAATTCTGGAGGGCACTGTAGCATAAAATAAATCTCTATGCGGTAAATTCACAGTTTAAACATAGATTATATCAAAGTAATTGCTCTTCTGTTGTTTGTTACTTATTCGCCGACTGTGCAAAGCTGATTCAAATTGAAAATCTGTAACTTTACTTAATCAGGTTGTCGCATTTATTCATTATTTTCTTTCTTTTTTAAATAAACCTGAGAACTAGAAACATTCATAGTCAGACAACCAGATACAAAATAAGCCAGACAACCTACAATCAAGCAAAAATAGAGGCAATAGAAACAAATGCATTAGATAGCGAACATTTCAAATGTGAAAGGGGGAATAAAACCAAAATCTAATAGTTACTGGACCTAAGTGAGAGAATGGATGTTTGGAAGCTTTAACAGAAGATCTGTACACTGTAGATGGACAGCAGGAGTCCTTCCTACACACATTATGACAAAGAGAGCAGTGATGAGTGCAACATTTGTCATCGGTGACAAAGCATAAAACTGCAAAAATTATGACGAGGCAGCAGTATTGAATCTTTAATAAGGTCAAAAAGAGGGATAATGGTGTCATTTTAATGGTAGCCTATATAGTCAGGGACACGTGTAGACAATATCTGGTCTTCTGCGTTTAAAATGTGCCTATGATTAAAAAAAGATATCTGGAAAGCATCAAAGTGTTTTCTATCACCAGTGTGTGAGTCAGCCTTCTGTATGACTACATGACCGTGTTGTGTTATTAGTGTGTCCATGCTGTAACGTATGTCTTTCTCTGTCTAGTATTATTAGTGTGTCCATGCTGTAACGTGTGTCTTTCTCTGTCTAGTATTATTAGTGTGTCCATGCTGTAACGTGTCTCTGTCGCGAGAGACATCACTCTCTTTGTTTGAACTGGACTCTGATTCATCCCGCCCATTTTCGGTTGGTGGTGACGCGGTGAAAGGGGGCGGGTCGAAGTGTGACCGTTGAGTTTGACAGGAGGACAGCAGCGACTCTTTCACCCAAACAGGCTGCTTGTTTTGTCGCTGTGATTTTGGGGAACACGGGACGAAATTGCGTCCAAAACAAAAATGTCTTTTAAAAGTATGAGGAGGAGAAACGGCAGTAACGCCGGCAGGAGAAGCTCAACATTGAGGAGACGCAGTGAGAACTTGCGTTTTGATGAATTCGGCTTCGCTCTCACTAAACGAAAGGACCAGAAACTCCATCACCGATGTCACAATTATAGGTGCGGGGCAGCGTAACGCTAACCAAGGCTAGTTAAACGAAGCTAGCTAGTTAGCTGTGTTTACTTTAGTGTTATTTTAGTAGTTTTCATTCGGTTGTTGACGTTCATTTATATCATGTTGTATATTTACGTAACAGACGTTATTTATGCTGTTAAGTTAGACTGTTTGAAGTGTGTCTCAAGTTTGCGTATCTAACGTTCGCAATATTTGACGTAACAAACTTTACGTGGGACCAATATGAGTACGACAGTAAAGTGACGTCATGTCGCCAACTCTATTGTTCCAGGTTTCATTTAACATTAAGTTCAAACGTTAAATAAAGTAGGAATAAGATATATTTGATCATTAAATTGGAGTTTTCTTGTCTCTTGTTGCTCACGAGGGGTAGTATAAATGGTTCCTCTGCCTCACACATTATTTCATGTGGATAACAGCATTTATCACGTACATTAATGACTTTAACTGTTTAAAGCAAAGCCCCCCCCCCCAGACCACACTGAAAGGAATTCATGCTTTCACACGATGAGAAGCGACATTTAAAATCCTGTTCATGAACACTTCAAAAGAACCGGTGCTGGATGAGCCCAAGCTCACCACGTGGTGTTGTCTCTGTCAGCTTCCCGCAGCTGAGCTCAGTGAGGGTGAAGGAGCTGTGTGAGCTGCTCAGCTACTGGAATGGAGCCAGCTTCATCTGCAAGAGCCAAGTGAGATTCTACAAAAAAAAAAAAAGTTTAATAAACAAAACCCACCTTCATTTTGCAGAACCATAACCATGCGTCAATTGTTCCATCAGACGGCTTTGTCTGCTTTACACTCTGCTACTGTTTTTTTTTTTTTTTTTTTTTTTTTAGATCGAGCGCTTCATCCGGATGGGTGTTCCTCCGAGTCTGCGCGGCAGAGTGTGGAAGTGTCTCCTCGCCACCGACGGTCTGAGAGAAACCAGTGACTTCAGCTATCAGGTAGGAGACGCGCGCCGGACAGGACGTCTGTCTTGTTGTCGCTGTGGGATTGTTGTCGCAGGCGGTGAGCTGAAGCGGGATCAGAAATGAAACGTGAGAGGCATCGTAATGATGTCTCTCGCGTTTCATTTCACTTCATCACACGTTACTTTGCACTCATACATTCTCTTTATCATAAACAGTCAAACCAGCAGTGTTATTTGTTCTATTGAGCACATTTCAACTGTAGAAGATACAAACCTGAACTTAACATTTCATCAGCACTGTCTGCACAGAGGAGAGGCCGAGCCACCGACGCTTGTGGTCAGCTGTGGAGCCGATAGCGTCATTGTACGACAGAGTGGGATATGACCAGATATGACCAGATCTCCATTCACTTCCTTAGGACTCGTGTTGTCTCACTCTGAACATATTGGGGACACAAACTCCAGTTCCTACAAATGCAACACCGAGGGTTTGGCGAGCAGATGTCTCCATTTTGGCTCGGCGCTTCGGAGAGCTTCGTTTCCACCATCACTACCCATGATCTTGTTGCAGTTTAACTAATCCAGGCTGGCTGTACATTACTTTGCTGCCTGACCAAAACCGTGGGCCCTGATTCAGAAGGCAGGTTTAGTGAAAACTCTGAGTTCGTTAACCCTGAGATGAGGGAAACTCTGGGCTTTCAGTTCCAGGCAGAGAGGTGACTTAAACTCTAGTTTAGAGCCAGACATGCTGTTTTATTTCTTCATTCAGTCCGTACTAAAGCCTGCCTTGCAGTGCATTAATAGGCAGAGGTCTATTGTCGGTTAGGATGTAACTCCTGGTTGGATAGTGGTTTGTTACACAGGAAAATCTAACGTTAATTAATGATAATTTCCCCCCCTCATGTTCAAATATTACATAGTCGACACTCTCGGCTCAAAATCAAACCTCTGCATGTCCTCCTTTTTGCAGGTGGGAGTATTTCTAGTTCTAAATCTATAATCCTGAGACTCCATATACTGTGAGCATAATTCCTATTATATTGGAGATCGTATGTTATGTGAGCAGGATCGTGGTGCAGCTGTAGAACGCATAGTTTGAAAGTGATTTTTTTTTTTTTTTTGTTTCAACAGCATTTCAGCGACTGTTGAACTCTATAACATGTGTTGAAGTAGCTGAAATAAAGCCACTGAATGCTGTTCAGTCATAATCCAAATAGAAGCTGAACAAATGTATTTACAATGTAAAGTAGGCTAGAGCCTAAGACCCAATCAATTCAACGTAATCATAGTCCTGTAAATAATGAATTATTAGATTAATAGATTGTGTTAACTTATTGACCCCCCCCCCCCCCCCCCCCTTCTGACTCAGGCTCTTTTTAAGATAAATGAGCACCGTCCACAGTTAACATGCATGAATATCTCTACTTCCTCTGGATTCAAATGGAGGCCGGCCTTTTGTTGCCGTAGTGAATCGTGGAATCAGAGATCCATTGATGATCGCTTTTTTCATTCATGGGCCAAATTGCGAGTGAATAGACTCTGAGTTGACGGAACAAACTCGGATCAGCTGTTCCGTCTGAGGGTCAGGCTCCGTACTGGTAAACCTGCTCTCTTGAAGCGGGGCCCTGGTCACTCATTCACACAAATGTCACCGATTTGATTCGTAACAACGGGGCGTTTTGGTCTCTCTCCAACAGAAGTGTCTGCTAGAGGTGCGAGTGCCTCTGGTGGACTTGGGAGTCAGCGAGTACGGCATCCTGTCGGCAATCGCCACACTGAGCGACACCCAGAACCACCTGGGTTTGAACCACGGGCAGCCCTCCGGCTCCCCCGAGCCCCGGTACTCCGTGGACGACGTCACGCTCTTCAGACAGATCGCCCTCGACCTACGTACGGGAGCGCAGGCACACTTTACTTTCATTCTAAGAACAGTGGCGGTCGGTTAAGTTGGGAAACATGGTTTAGGCTGGTTTTCAGTGATTCTTAAAATGTTGTAAAACTGAGTAAATGTTGACTTTTGGTATTAGTATGTGACGTCGTAGAACAGGCGTATTCATTTGACCCGTTCCACAGAACGGTCCTTCCCGACCCACCGCTCTCTGATGGGGGACAGCCCAGAAGCCATTGAGGGCCAGGCTAAGCTCTTCAGGGTCCTCATCGCTTACGCCAAATACAGCCCGCGGGTTGGATACAGCCAAGGTAACGGATCATGTGATTTAACCTTTATATCCCACATTGTATCGTCTTAAAACAGTATAAAGAACCTCAAAGAGCATTCACGGGATTGTTGTTTGTTGCCCTTGTTCTAAATGCGTATGGACGGGACTTTATTATTTAATCTGAGCTTAATTGTGTTTGCATACTCAGTAATTTAATGAAAATATGTGCAGTACTTAAGGTTAACACTGGGTGGAAGCAGAGTACTGCTGATGGAGAATTACCTCTTCTTCAACATCTTCTCTGCTCTGTGAAATGAAAACTTCTAATTACTCTTAAACACAATATTAATATTTCAGATTTATATTTTATTTATTTCTGATGAGATATATTTTGATTTATTTAAACTATTTATTAAATGTGTGTAATGTGTGTGTGTGTGTGTGTGTGTGTGTGTGTGTGTGTGTGTGTGTGTGTGTGTGTGTGTGTGTGTGTGTGTGTCACACAGGGATGTCCTACTTAGCTGCGGTGCTGCTGATGCAGTTGGGGGAGGAGGAGGCGTTTTGGGCTCTGACCGCCTTGCTGGATAAACCCAAATATCTGAGCGAACTGTTTGACCTCAGCCTCACAAAGTAAGACTCAAAGTACAGAGTAGATGAACGTGCATGCATATCAATAATCCATACAAAGATACTGTGACTAATAACTCTGTAGGGGTTGTACAGAAGTTTTAAGATGCACTACAAAGTACTAGCTAGAATGTACTTTTAAATGAATTATTTAATAATACATTTATTTTGGACAGCGCTTTAAAAGGTACTCAAAGATACCTTACATGGTAAACAATACCTATAATAAACAAAGCTAATAAATGACATTTTAAAATTAACATTAAATGACCATGCATCACAGATTTAAATAGGTGAGTTTGAATGGTAGCCCTTTGCTTGTACGAGCCAGGCTCCAATGTTTTAGTTTTATTTTTGTCTTAAGATGCATTAAGTGCATCTGGAGTTCAGCATGGCTGTAGTACACCTCATAGGTAAAGCTAGCGCTGGTAAGAGCAGAGGTTTGTCCGTACAACGGGGTCACCTGCAGCTCAAACCTGCTGACTCAGTTCTGGGTTTTCGGACTCGTTCTCCTTGGAGTGCTGCCATGTTGCAGACACTAAACTAAACTGTTATCTTTGGTCCAATCAGGGTCCAGCATCAAGCGAAGGCGTTCGACCAGTTCCTGAAACACAGGAAGCCTCAGCTCTCCCAGCACCTGGTGAGTGTTTGTGAATGTTCACTTTATTTCTCTGTGAAATGCCACTTTGACTGAGACACAAGTGAGAGTTTGATCATGAGTGGACACGCACAACTGTGAGGAAAGTAGCGTGCTTCTGTTGGTACTGGAAACGCTTCAGTTGACTGACAAGGAAAATGCTCCCTGAAAAAAATAGTGTGTGTGTGTGTGTGTGTGTGTGTGTGTGTGTGTGTGTGTGTGTGTGTGTGTGTGTGTGTGTGTGTGTGTGTGTGTGTGTGTGTGTGTGTGTGTCAGGCCAGATATGGCCAAGTGATGAGTAGTTGATCTGTGAGGCAGAGTCCGCTGTAATGCATCCGTCAGCAGCAGGGCCTCTTCTGTCGCTCACTGTCAGCCTCTAGGCTCCTCCCGTTCAGCAGCGTCACACAGCACGGCTCCGTCCCGACTCTCATTCATCTATTTTTACTAAATGCATTCGGTGAACCTCCCGGCAGACATGCAACACCCGCAGCTGCACGTGAACAGAACTTGTACGGCCCAAAATCACGAAGTTGCCTCAGAGGGCTTTACAATCTGTACAATTACGACATCTGCCGTCCCGGGACCCTCACATCGGAACAGGAACAACTTATGGATAAGGAGATGTTTTAGCTAAAAGAAATACAAAAAACAGAAGTCGTCACATCAGGCCAACATGAATACAAACATGGAAGCAGGAGAGCAATAGAAACCTGGACAAAAAAAGCCAAATTTGATAACTTGTTGATTGAAGAAAGACTGTAAAATATGTTGTAAGTGGAGTTCTCTGGCCACAGACGGGCCTGGTGTCACGTCACCAATCCATATTGAAAGAGGAAGGTACAGAGGTGTGTTTGAAGATCATTGTGAATTAGCAGATTGTTCTCTACTCTCCTATAAATCATGTTTAGTGACCAGCAGCTAATTTTCCAGAATCAGATTCTTCAGAATTGAGGATGGATCTTAAATTGAATGTGTATTTTGTGATCGATACAATCCTGATCCTTTATTTTAAGGACTGTTTATTTCATGATGTCCAAAGCTTCAGCTGACTTGACCTGATGCATAAAATAATACAACATTTTTTTAAATCAGATTGGTTTGGGCTATAATGAGCATTAAAAAAAAAATAAGGCAAAAATAAAACCTGAAGAAACCGATTGGATGCAGGCTATTGTGTTCATACTTGTGTGTGTGTGTTTGTATATATTTCATTTCTATTGCTGGTCATCTCGTGGGGAATCATTCAGTATGCAGGTTGTTGGTCTCTGTTCTGTGCTGTTGGATGCTGGTGGGTTCCACTCAGGAAGAGTGTGTTTTGTGAATGACTCCGTGAGGGATGACACGAACATGAAGCCCTTCAGTGTTAATCCAGCTGCTTCTTGTAAGAGGACAGCGTGTGTCCTATAAACTATATTCTGCTGTTTTATTTTTGACCTGCGCTATTATTAGACCTCATAATGAGATGAATTACTGTGATTTTGATACATTATATAAGCTATTGAAAAGAAGCTAGACTATTCCCGTTTCTCGTCTGCTTCGTAAAGCCTGAGCAAAGCTATTTAGCACTCAGAAGTTTATGTTTTGGCGAAATCCTAAAAGCATATTTTTTTTGTAGGACACGTTTGGTTTTAGCATAATCTCCCAAATGATATCAGGAAGCAGAGCAGGTGATCCCTCTGAGCCCGTCACATTTGACTCTCTGTTGTTTGTTGTTTTTCATTTTAATATTAACAGTCCTGCACCGCTGTGGAAACAGAGAGAAGTCAAACATGTCTTTGGGCAGTATTACACACTTATGATGCCATAAATCATAACAAAGAAAAAACCCAGGTGGAATTCCTTTGATGATGTATTTTGCAAAAGTTGGAAAACAATGGTTTCTGTACATCCAACATTTTTCCAAGTGATCTCAATGTTGTTGTGAAATGTTCACACGTTTACCTCTCTGCTCGGTGTTCTTTTGGTCATGTGACTTTCTGTCTCGGCCGAGTCATTAGTGGGTTCCCAGCAGTAATAACTCATTTATTTATCTTTACAGGATCTGGTCGGTTCAAAGTGTAGAATAAATAATGAAATATCACCATTTTAAACTTTGATATTGAGGAAAACATTCATCCCTCATGATGTGTTCAAGGACCGTCAGAAAGTTGAAATCTTTTTTTTTTTTTTACAGTTTATGATCGTGTAATAAGGCGGATTTATTCTTATTTGTATGAAAAGCTGTTTTTAAAACTTGCCGTGTGTTTTCTAGTTCAGAGGTGATGTTTAACTGGATTTTATAGCCTTTGCAACCAAAAGTTGTTTTGCTCTAAAAAAAAAAAACAACCTATTCTCACAATGTTACAGGAAACAAGGAGTTGTGATGACGATTGTCCAGAAGACGGTTCTGGAAAATTGACAATGAAGTGTTGAGAGAGTGCCGAGCTAACGTTCAGTTAATCGGTCCACCGACTTATTCTGACAGCTACTGGATAGATTGCATTGGAGTTTTGTTCACATTTGTAGTTTTCAGAACCTTTTTCATAAAATAAAATGTCCACCGCAGGATGAGCTTCAGACACTTTAGTGATCTTTTAACTTTACACATTTTAATTTGTCCAAAAGTTTTCCAAATGACCAAACGCCTGCAAAACTACTGACACAACCGCCAGACTCGGCTGTGTCTCACATGCGTACGTCTCGCGTGAATGTTTCAGTGCGGTGGTCAGTAAATAAGTAAAGTTGACAGAAGTTGGCAGTGACAGGAGTCTTGGGTACTTGTTCCTCCCTCCCCGCAGGAGGCGGTGGGAGTCTCTTCAGTCCACTTTGTGATGCCATGGTTCCTCACTCTCTTCACTTCCCTGCCCTGCTGGGACTCTGTCCTGGCTGTCTGGGATCTCATCATTCTGCACGGTACACACACACACACACACACACACACACACACACACACACACACCCCTTCATGGTTGGATAGCTCACATGGTTCGTTGTTTCCCATCCTCTCTATATCTGTCTGATCTCTTCTACCTCTACTTTGTGTTAGCTTATGTACAGCGATCGTTTTGTTGGACACCCCGCTGTCTCCTCTTCTCACCAGGCCTGTCGGCTGTGTTCCGTACGGCGCTGACCATCGTCGAGCTCCTGGAGCCTCGACTGATGGACCTGAACGACGAGGGAGCGGTGTTACCCCTGCTGTTGAGAGTGCCTGTTGATGTGTGAGTAAAGTGAGGCCCAACATGGAACGACATTATTGAGAGAGAGAGAGAGAGATAGATATATATATATATAAAACTTAGTGTTTTCATCCACTTGTATTGATTTATTAAGAGGCCTATATTCTTCATTTAGGACCCTCAAGCCCTGATCTGTTGTCATATTATAATGTCCCAGTGCAGCACAGTTCTCAGAGCTCAGTTTTTCGACTCGGCTAAATACAGAAACCCAGGCAGCTCATGAATATCAATCAGCCCATCAGGACTGGACATATTTTTGACACCAAGCATTCCAGGAAAAAGTAGAGCGTCATTGTTTTTTCGCTGTGGTTGTCTTTGTTACATGTTTTGGATTAAACATCCTTTATGCTAAATTAGTTTCCTCAATGGAAGCCCACGCTGCTTTCAGCGGGACCCCTCTGTCTGTCCCTCACTGTGGCGAATACACAAAAACGTCACATGACGGCGGACGTGTTTTGTTGACATGGAGCTGTAGTTATGGCAACGTGTGTGTGTGTGTGTGTGTGTGTGTGTGTGTGTGTGTGTGTGTGTGTGTGTGTGTGTGTGTGTGTGTGTGTGTGTGTGTGTGTGTGTGTTCATAGATAAGCTCCTATGTGATCACATTGTAGAGAAGGTTTGGACCGTTTGGACCTCGGTCTGTTTGCCTTAGGACTGAGATGTGTGCGGTAGAGAAGTTGCAGCCAAGTTGTTTCCATAAGCGTAGCTGTGTCACAGGCAGTGATAAAGCACTTTATCATGAGAGAGGGGGGGGGGGGGGGGGGGGTGCTAGGTACGCACCAATGACTTGCAAATTGGATTATGAAGGACAAATCTTGAGGGTTATCGCAGGAGAACAGCTAAACAACTGTTAAGCTGAGCGTTACGTTTCATTTTAACCGATGCTTTCTGCGCCGCGAGGAGCGAAACGATCCAATGCGCCAGACTCTTCCTCTGTTTGTGTATGCATGCACCGAGGGCGGCGCCGACGGTCCCTTTATGTGCCGGCGTTCAGTGGGCAGCCTGCCACCGCGGCGCATTGAGGAGTCCTTGTTGCCCGCTTGGCATCCTTACGAGAGCACTAAGTGGTCCGACCGTCTCCCAAAGGCAGGATCCCCTTACGCTGGGAAGATACTGTTGAAGGAGTGAGGGGAAGGGAGATGAATGTTGGGTCAGAGAGAGAGAGAGAGAGAGAGAGAGAGAGAGAGAGAGAGATGGGGGGGTAGAGAGAGAGATAGGGTTAGAAGTGAAGGAGGGTGAGATCTTCAACCTCTCTAAATTTCCCTCAAGGATCGCTGCTCTTTTACTCTGTGTGAATGGTATAAATAGAAGTTGTCATCCACTCATATAGCCTATTGTGATTAATGGTTGGTGGAGGGGCTCATCCATCTTGTGTGTGTGTGTGTGTGTGTGTGTGTGTGTGTGTGTGTGTCTGTCTGTCTATGACGGGCCTACAGTCAGCCGTCACAGGTTGCAACAATGGCTCCCAGCATCACCAGTCACAGAGCAGCTTCACACACAGTGGGTGGATGTAGTTGTTTTTTTCTTGCTGGTATTTCTACCAGTGCTTCTTCTCTTCCCTTCCTCCATCTTTATTCAGTGAGAGAACCCGCTCTGCCTCCCTTAGTCTGTTTTTAGCCATCCTATCGGTGTGGCTCTATGGACGCTGCGTGTGGGTCGGTCCAACATTTTGGTCCAGACCAGGCGGCAACCTCCGCTTTTAAAAAGTGAAGCCAAGTGCCTTAAACCTGCATTCTATCTCATATCCACCAGGGGGCGACTCTTCTGGTTCTGGTTTACCTCAGTAAACATTGTAAACATGAGTTTATGGTCTCAATCTCTAGTTTACAGTCTTCTTCAATACAGCATGATGTTCATTTAGTACATTATGGTCCATTTAGAGTCAAACAGACCATAAAGCAGGGGATGCTTTAGGGGCGGAGCTACCTTGTGATTGACAGGTCGCTACCAGAGCCGTATATGGAGTCTCTACCACTTCTCCGCAGTCCAAAAATGGTCACTTCTTTTCACCAGTTGCAAAAATTCCAAGATGGCGACGTGCCAAATGCTGATCTCGAGGCTTCAGAACCGCAGTCCACAAACCAGCGGGTGACCTCAGGGCGACTATGTCCACTTCTTACATCCAGACTATGGTCCTGAAGGAAATCATCATTATTAATAACTATTGGATGGCTTTCTATTATATTTGTTGCGGGAACCCACCGTGTCCAGGGGATGAATCTATCGAATGGACTGGCATTAAATTGAACATTAAACACATTTATTTCCCTCCTCAGAATGAATTGTAATCTTTGTTGACCCATTAACTTTGAATCTAGCGCCATCATAAGGAATACAATTGGTAAAAGATATGCTTTCCTTATAATTCTGCACTTGCTCTTAATAAGAATGACTAGAAATAGTTGTAATAATTGTTTCCCTCTCTTTCACCATCACGCTCCCTCGTCTCCCCCGTCAGTGTCTCCTGTGCTCGGCCCCGTCTCTCTGTCTCCCCCCTCCGTTCCCCTCATCCCACTCACTCCCTACACTCAGTTTGTTCTCAGTGTCCTCCACCAGTCCTGCCTCTTTCTCTTTTGTTCAGCAGCAGTCGATTCCCATAAACCTCCCCCGGGCTGTCCCTCCTCCCTCCGTGTTTCCTCCTTTTTACTCCTCTGCGCCCCCTCTCCTCCTATATGCCTCCTTTCATTCATCCTCATTGACACACTGACACCCTCGTTCAGCTAGAGGGGTCCACGCATCATTTGTTTACTTCACTCTGACAAGTCTTTTTTTCTTCTCTTTCAAACATTCCCAAATGCATGCAGACTGAGGGACACTCAGCGGGTCCCTCTCGCTCGTGGTCTTTCTTCTTTTGACACGATACGCATTTTAGATTTCTTTTTTTTTAACTCCGTGTCTTTCCCTCTGTGACCCGGTCCAGAAAATTGGTTTGAGATGGTCAGAGTTTTTACATTTAATAATGTAGACCTACCTCTACGTTTTACAAAGCACAGTCGTTCAGTCTCGCAACTGACTGCCCTTAAAGACACGCGCGTATGCATCATATTATGTCTCTTTATCGACACCGCACACTACCGAAAAGAGAAGAAATGTGAAGTATAGCCCGACCAATGCTGAGTCTGTGAGACCGGTATTGACGTAAACAAAAGTAGCAACAGACACCACGAATGCAGAGAGCTCTTCCTGATTGGTGAAAGGCCTGATCAGTATTGTGTGAATGTCACTCCCGCTTGGAGCTACTTGCATACTGTATATACTTGTACAAGCAGTATGCAAGTCATACATGTGAGAGTATACTCAAGCCCACGGACGTCTAACTGTTCAGTATGTTGTATCGTTATGTTGCATCCATTGATCTGTTGGTCGCTAACTGTCTGGTGAGCCTCACATTTTGTCCAACCAACAGTCCAAAAGCTAAAGACATCCGTTTGGTGCTGGTGTAACTCAGACGAGGGCAGTAAATAAAGCGCTCGAACAGGAGCAGATCAGTAGGGCCGTAGTCAACCAAAGGAAGTCTTGGTCAACTGAAAGGCTGATTGGTTGATGTGTGGGGGAAAAAGAAATCGTCACTATGTCCTAAATGGCCACAGTACACTGAGCCACAGGCCGTATTTAAGAAGTGGACGTAGTCATCGTGACGTCACTCATCGGCTGGTGGACTGCTGTTTTGAAGCCTCGAGTTTGGCTTTTTGGCCGTCGCCATCTTGCCTTTTTTTGCAACCCATGAACGTAAGTTACCATATAACCCGCCCTAAAGCATCCCCTGCTTCATGTTCTGTTTGACTCTAAATGGAGCATAATGTACTAAATGAACATCATGCTGTGTTGAAGAAGACTGTAAACTAGAGATTGAGACCATAAACTCATGTTTACAATGTTTACTGAGGGAATAAATCAAGAGAGAAGTAGAGTCATTTTAGACTAGACTTCTATACGACCAGAGGAGTCGCCCCCTGGTGGACACTAGAGAGAATGCAGCTTTAAGACATGAAGCATCGGCTTCACTCTTCAGAACCGGAGGTTGCCGCCTGCTTGTTGCCTAAAATAATTATGAATAAAGATGGATACAAAGAATAGAAAGCTGTTATGCAGATATATTGTCGAGAGTCGTGTTGAGGCACTACCTACGCTCTGAATTTAAAATGTAGCACCTTATTAAGGAGTGAAGAGTGCGATTCATGTCTGAGCCATCATTGGAGTAAGTTGGTACAGCAGCCATCACAACCATTATTTGATGTAAATGCAGTTTTGTGCAAAGAAATGAGAGAAGTGGGACTCCATCTAGAGTTTCCCCAGCTGTTGCCTGCCTCTACTTGTGTGAACGGTTTACCGTCACCGTCTTCTGTGAAATGAGCTGACGGGAAGCTCGCACACATCGGTCACTCCTCCTCTCCCACGATCGCTCGATTTTCACTCGCTCCCAAGCGCTCCGTCTATTGCCGTCTCCAACCGTTCATCATCATCATCATCATCATCATCATATGCTGGGATGGATGGCTCAACCGTGTGATCCATCTGGATTACACGTCACTTCTTCATCACCTCCTCTGTCTCTGTCCGCTCTTCCTCCGTCACCCTCCCATCAATGTTGCATTATCTGCACCTGAATGTCCACGCTTTGATGAATACAGAAGCGGGGTTAAAGATGGTTCAATAATTCTGTCTGTTTTAATAATAATTCTGTTTTTGGTTTTTTTTGTGAAATCTCATTGTACTTCGTCCCGCAGAGCCCAGTACGCCGTCCTAATCCCTGCCCTGTGGAATACTGAGGTCCAGGACTGGGAGCTCAAATGTATGAACAGTCTGGTGTTGGACGAGAACCTCCAAGGACAAGGTAACTAACACACACACACACACACACACACTCACACTCACACTCACACACATTACACTCACAAAGCAGTCGTTCTCAAGCAGAAGCTAACAATACCAAGGGACACCGGGGACCACTCGGCGCACAGTCGCTCCAACTCCGCTAATTCATTCAGGCTCACATCACTTAACCCTCGGCACACACGCTGATCCTGTTACACACACACACACACACACACACACACACACACACATACACACACACACACACACACACACCGTTTTGTTCTGCACGGTGATTGGTGGACCTTGGGGAAGGCGTCTCCATCTTGTTCCTGAGAGGGCCGTAACAAAAGGAGGACAGCGTTTCCCACATAATTAGATGCTATTAGCATCTTGGAAGCTAAAGAGCTAAATGTTAGAAGGAGCTGTAAAGTTGCAAAGCTGATGCTTTGGCGATAGACTGTCCTCTTAACGAGCCGCCAGTTAGCACAAAGCAAATAGTTTAGTGCTTCTGTTCAGACACGCTGAGTTTGTCTTGTTTTATTCTGGCTCAACAACAATACATGGACCTTTTTAAAAAAATTTTTTTAAAACAATCTCAGCTTCAGCCTGCGCCTCTGACAAAGTTCACGTAATTGTGTGTGTGTGTGTGTGTGTGTGTGTGTGTGTGTGTGTGTGTGTGTGTGTGTGTGTGTGTGTGTGTGTGTCTACTTTTGATGGATCAAAGCAGCTTTTTTATCTTTTGAAGGTTGTTCACGTATCAGCTCCTCTAGATCTGGAAACCCCTCACCACTGCAGTCTCATCTTCACAAAAGATCGGAATGCTGTGTGTGTGTGTGTGTGTGTGTGTGTGTGTGCGTGTGCGTGCGTGCGTGCTACTGAGCACGAATGCTTGTGTTCGTTCAAGGCTAACAACCAGGATGAGTAACAGGTTGGTGGCTGTAGGGCTGTTTGTCAATGCAGACGAAGAGGGGCAACAAAAGAGTGTGTGTGTGTGTGTGTGTGTGTGTGTGTGTGTGTGTGTGTGTGTGTGTGTGTGTGTGTGTGTGGAAGAATGTAAGTGCGAGAGTATTTGCGAAAGGGGAAGAAGATCTGAGAGGAGCATGCAAGGTTTCCTTTCAGGGCAATTGGAAGCCACGAAAGCATGTTTTACAGTGGGAATAATCCCTCAACCCTGTGTGTGTGTGTGTGTGTGTGTGTGTGTGTGTGTGTGTGTGTGTGTGTGTGTGTGTGTGTGTGTGTGTGTGTGTGTGTGTGTGTGTGTGTGTGTGCGCATGTGTGTGCCCACCTGTGTGTGGGGGTGGGTGTGTGAGTCAGGATGAGTCATCCTTATTTGCTGGCCTGTCAGACTGTCTAGCCCTCAAGGCAGCGGGGGGAAACAAGCCGATTCATTCGCCGCCTGCCACTCTGACACGATGCTGTTTTCTCTCTCTCCCTCTCTCTCTCTCTCTCTCTCTCTCTCTCTCTCTGTCTCTGTCTCTGTCTTACTTTCACTCATTCCTTCTGTCACCGACACCGAGCACCGTCACGGTGTTGTTACAAATCCTGCGCTGTGTGCTCCACGCACCCATCGACAGTTTAGGGTCTCCGCTGCTGAAACCGAACGCATGTTGTTAGCGGCCAACCGGAGCGCTAAAAAAAAACAAAAAAAAAATGTGCATCATCCGCGTGACGGCGTGTCTTTACAGCCTATCAGTGTTGAGACGCTCCTCCTGCCATCACTGATGCTGTTGAATCAGGAACCCAGAGCGCTACGATACCTCATATTAGACTGTGTGTGTGTGTGTGTGTGTGTGTGTGTGTGTGTGTGTGTGTGTGTGTGTGTGTGTGTGTGTGTGTAAACCATACTGTAGAAACAATGAAAAGACGCTGCCGTATTTACGCCTATGTGACGTTATGTTGAGTGTTGATGGAGCTGCTACAACGTTAGCATAGAATAGCACCGATCGATCAGAGCTCCATTGAGAAAACAAGTATTTTTAAAAGTTATTATCTTGCGAGAGAGCTAACAAAACATGAATTCAGACTTTTTACAAATGGCCGTCATTATGGAGTTGATTCGGCGTCCCTTTTATCCGTTTATTGCAATTAAATCGCAGCAAAATCTGTTTATTTGTGGCGAATAACCACAAATGATCCACGAGTAACGCAGCGCGAAAGTTCGCTTCACGTGTGACTGTGAACGCAGCAGTGTGCATGCCGTCTCACCGTCTCACCGTCTCACTGTCTCACTGTCGGGGAACTCCATCGACTCTCACCACAGTGTGTCCACAGGGTCTAGGGAGTGCTATTGAGCGGTGTTGAGCCTTTTACGGAAATGTGATGAGTAGCCTTCAGTGATGTCACTAGTCGGCGTGGGTTGGGCTCTGAAGACTACAACTTTGCAAAATTAGCCGCTACTAGCGTAACACGCGCGGAATCTCCCACTAAACTTTTGCCGTTGAAGCTGCATTGTGGGTAATGTAGGCACCAGGTTTTGAAAAGGAAGAAAGACGCTCAAAATGAAGTATCTGTACTTCCCCCTATGACAAAGTCACAGGAGGGGGGGGGGGCAATGCTAGATTTTGATTGAGTACTCCTTTCAATAGAACAACAGAGCCATTGTTGTTATTGGGCCAATGGCAAATCAATGAAATGCTGCCGTGAAAGAAATCTGCTAGAGAATTGACTAATGGATGAAATAACAACTCAGAAACCTCTCTTTACTAATCCAGTGGGATGCCCGAGCAATCCAAGCCCTTCATCGCATCGACACAAACAAAATGCTTCAAATTCACCTCATACATCATTGCCCACAATGTCCTAATAGAACCGCCGATATCAAGGGAACAGATGATGTGCTTAGGTCTGTCACATTCCCAGATGTTGACCGTATGATCATATTGAACCTTCTTACTATTTGAAATCTTAAACTCTGTAGGTTTTAAACTTGCTCCTTCACGGAGGATGGCAGCTACTCTATAACGGACGTCCGACCCGGAGTCAAAGCTAAAGGACATGTTGTTTGACTGTGTAGTCTATATGTGCTGATGTAAAATATTTATAGCTATATATAGCTAGCTGTAAGTGCTAACATGCAGCAGAGATGTGGACTCGAGTCAGACTTGAGTCACAAAATTGATGACTTTAGACTCAACGATTCAACTTGGACTCTGATAGCACTCAGGACTTCACTTGAACTTGAGCATTTATTTATTATATATGTGTGTATATATATTGACATGAAGCTACCATGGTGGTACAAGTGACTACAGAGGTTGCATGCGCCTCATTGAGTCGGTGTTGGAGAGGGTTTCAGTCGCGTTGGTCTGGTTCCCCCCTGGGGCCCGTCGAACTGCAGGCTGAGTCAGCGATAAAGGGCAAAGCTGAAGTGACTTCAGGTTATGCCGAGTCAGCAGTCCGAGAAGCTATGAGAGCAGGTAGACGTGTCCTTCTGTAGGTTACTTCCCTCTTGAATTCCTCACCTCCACCTTTTCCTCCCCCCCCCCCCTACGCTCGCCGCCTCTCCCTCCCCTGCTTGTCCTCTCTCACGTCATTCTCCTTTTCATTCAGCCCTCCTTTCGCCCTCTCCTTCCCTCCATTGTTTCCTCTCACTCTCTCCTTTACGTCTCCTTTCCCCCCTTGTGAACTCCTCCGGTGCAGCGGCAGATGCCAGTGTCCCGTTCTCCTCGGCGGGCTCCCATGATGCCTCTGCCGTTGTCTTCCTGTCCGCCTGCTGCTCGAGCCCTAGCACAGTGACTCAGCATTCGTTTTATGCAGTCAGTGCCCCTAAACCCCCCCCCCCCCCCAGCCTGTGCTGCTTTCTTGCTTTGTATTCTTG
This sequence comes from Cebidichthys violaceus, assembly GCF_023349555.1. NCBI lineage: Eukaryota > Metazoa > Chordata > Actinopteri > Perciformes > Stichaeidae > Cebidichthys > Cebidichthys violaceus. The sequence goes on along the minus strand of NW_027176483.1, from coordinate 20,469,673 downwards.
ATTTAAACTGGTTTGTTATGCTTCATGACTGTCCTGGCTTTGCGATGTCTTGATGCACCGGACCATCGGGACGACCAGGTGGTTAGTTCAGTTAGGAGGCTCTACACTTCACTACGACACACTGTCGGCCTGTTTCCTCGCTCTTCCCATCAGTGAGCTCCGGATGCATCTGTTCTCTGAGTATCTCTTTCATCCTCTTGTTCACACCATTTCTGACCTCGATGTCCATCTGTATATGTTGTTTGGCTCCAGCAGACTCACTACAGTAGTTAATGTACTTTAGTGAGTGTGTGTGTGTGTGTGTGTGTGTGTGTGTGTGTGTGTGTGTGTGTGTGTGTGTGTGTGTGTGTGTGTGTGTGTGTGTGTGTGTGTGTGTGTGTGTGTGTGTGTGTGTGTCAGGACTGCCTAAAAAATCCGTTCAATACTTTGTAAAAAACAATGACAACACAGAAAACATACTTTTCATTGTCTTTCATGCTTTTGCTGCCGTTCCTGTTTCAGATAAATAATAACAGAGGTAGACGTTATCAAAATGTAGATCGTAGATCAAGAACAAATGTGTGAAAATGGAGTTGATAGTTCCTGTTGGAACAAGCAAGGTCAGGCTAAAAAAAGGAATGGGCCCAGCCTCACAGCTGGAGCGGCCTCGCTCTCAAACCATCGGATTAAAGAGGAGATGAAGGGAGTCCCGAGGGTCGTGCCGTGGAGTTTACGACCTCCAGAAGGTGTTCTCAGCGTAACGCCACGCCGGCTCCCTCAGGGCTGGAGCAACGGGGTCAACGACACACAGGTCACAGGTGACCGAGACAAAAACAGGTTCAGCTGAGGTTATTCAGCTTCTGGCCCGGCTCTTCTAATAGAAGTCCTCAACATCAAAGTAAAGTGTGCAAGACGGAGCCGAGAGATGAAAGTAAACAACGTTCTGTTCAACATCTTTAGTTACAACGTTCATCTTTACATTGTACGCGCTTAGAAATAGAGGCGCAATCTAGAACCATATAGGGTTCATCGGTGTGTCCACGTAGGAGAACCCTTTTTGGTTCCACCTTTTCAGAGTGTTCCACCTCACGCCCAGCATAGAGGGTTTTACCTAGAACCATCTGTCAGAGGTTCCACCTAGACCCCCCTATGAGAAGTCCTACGGGGAGCCCTTCTATGGTGGAATGGTTCCACCCAGAACCCTTTCTACCTTCTAAGGGTGCTAGCAAGAACCCACCCAGGGGGTTCTACCGAGAACCATTTTTTATTGGCAGGGTTTCATCTAGAACCCTCCCAGGGTTCCTCACAAGGCTTGACCCATCACAATCACAGTTTTTTGGGAGGGGGGGGGGGGGGGGGGGGGGGCTGGGACAACCTTTTAACACCCATGTTTTTAACAATCCTTGAAGAACTTTCTTCCAAAAAAGGGTTCTTTTGATGTAAAGGGTTCTTAATGGACCCTTTAGTCTTCAACCCTTTCTTCAAACAAGGGTTCTTCAGAATCAAATGGTTCTGGGTAGAACCCTGGCCCTTCAGGAAGAACCCATTTAGAACCCTTATTTCTGAGACTTTGTGAGATCTATAGCTCTAATGCTTCACAAAGGCACTCGGTCATTCTGCTGTGACTCTACTAGATTCATGTAATATTATTTTAATAGATCTCACCTATTGATCGGACAGTGGAAGTCACCTTGCGTGTTGCGCTGACATGTTTGACGTCACGTAAGATGGAGCTGCGTTTGTGGAACCGCTTGTTTTTCCAAACAATGTCACCGGTGGTAGAAACGGCGTATTCGGTTAGAGATGGTTGAAAGTATCAGGGCCATCTTTTGTTCCGGTCATGTAGTCTGAGGTGGTTGTTGGGTCTGGGCTTCATTTATTAGTCCCACAAGAATGTCACCCCTCTAACCTGGATAAGGCTTCTTAGCCCTGGGCAATTAGCCTACCTATGACCCCTCAGTTGGACCTGCTTTCTAGTAAGCTTTGCTCTTTATAAAGTTTTGTCCTAATCCCCCCCCCCCCCCCCCCCCTATATTTATGGTTGAAGTGGAATGCCACCTGCCTGATCAGCCCTAGGCTAACCTACAGCCCTCATTAGACACATCTCTTGTGTTAGTTGGACCTTTACTAGTATAATTTGCTCCACACTGAAGCACGAGGAAGCCTTTAACAGATCTCTTTGGTCTTTATCTCACTCTGTATGAGGACCAGAGGGTCACGGTGCTCCTTCTGTATCGGTCTCCGATGGTAAATCCACCTCTTAACCCCCATATGGGACATAAGTTAAGCTTGTTTGTGTGCTTTCCACCCATTCCGTGGCCTAGATATTTCATGTTACGCAACTTTCTTTTGTTCAACTTCAAGTTGACTAGCAGGCTGCAGGAAGTGGGCCAATGTCCCGGAGGCTAGTCTGGCTACTCGCGTTGACTGATCAGTAGCAACTATGTGCTGTGTTGTGTCTCCAGCTCACATTTTTAATTCAGATGTCAAACCCAATGTTGATGCCATTTAAATTGAGTTCTCTCAGCTTTTTACCTGCCAGTTGACGATCTTCCTGTTTGTACTTGAACTTTACAATCCATAAATCAATGCTAGTACAACTTGTGCCATACAATTTATTTTAATCCGTAATAAGCATTTTCTTCAAGATTCATCAATCTGCAGATTATTTTCTCGATTAATGAATTGAGTCTATACAATACAGAGTGTGTCAGAGCTCACACTGACATGTTTAGTTTACAGTCCAAATATCTGGTACTATCAGATATGACAACAAAATGTGGCAAATTCTCACATTGGAGAAGCTTGGAACGTAAAGCGAAAGCTTGAAATAGAGCCGAAACAATGAGTGGACCGTCTGATGACTTACTGTTGATCAACTCATCAAAGGTTGGGCAACCTAAGGCCCCCGATCGCACCGAGACGCGCCGCTAGAGAAGCACTCGTTGCTTTGATTCGTTTAGTTCATTGCTGATAAAAAAAAAGAGTGAATGATTTGGATGTTTTTGTGAGGATGGCAGCCTTTTAATTATATAATTACTGATAATTGGAGAAAAAGCTTTTTAAGAAGGTTGCTATATAGGATAAAACTAATGATCTGTCATAATTCAACCATAATGTTCATATGGCACAATAATGAATAATAAGAACATTTAAAACGGCGCCTCATGTCAAAAAGGTTTCAGCTCAGTTGTGAAGCTTTTGTAAAGTAGGAGTTGGCTTTAAACAGATGTCACTTTTCTGTGTGCATCAGGAGTAACAAATAGTGACCCGATGAATTCCTTCAGTAGAAGCAAGAGAACAATGAGCATGTCCTCCTCTCCCCTCACTCAATTAGCACGAGGCAGACGGTTGGGGATTTGGGCTTGTTTTGCATACGGTCGCTAATTAGATCAAATTAGGGGGTGAATTAATTACTTGTGTACAAATGTGTTAGATGATGGGATTAGAAGCCGCAGGTAGGAGAGGAGATGAGAGGGCTGAGGAAAGAAGAACTAATCTGGTTAGAGGGAAAAGAAAGGAAAGCGGCGCTGGAATCGGATCCAGCAGCACCGAGACCCGGAACACATTTCCTCCAGGGCCGGACCCTCAAGGTGTGTGTCTGTGTGTGTGGTGTGTGTGTGTGTGTGTGTGTGTGTGTGTGTGTGTGTGTGTGTGTGAGGGGCTGATTTCATAATTCATAGATTCTCTTAATTATCTTCACTTCCGGTAAAAATCTAAAACAATCTGCGGCATAATTTGTTCGAGGTTGTGATGATTTGCGTGCACTTAAATTTGGGTCGTCTTCTTCTCGCCAAACAAGGCGAAAAAGAGCTGATCTAAAATACTGAGAAATAAAAAAAATGGAATCAATCATAATGTCAAATGTGTGATTGAAAAGAGGAGTGACGTCAGGCAAAGTGAGGAACGGATGGATAGAATGTTGGCCATCAATAAAGCCAAATTTAAAAAAAGACAAAATCAAAAGATGTAAAACATAAAGGAAGAGCGAGACGAGTCTGAGTCCGGTGACGGTTGGAGCTTACCTTCATGTCTCTGTGTTTAGCCGTCACATGACACAGCTGAATACTAAACATGTGGCCTTTAAATTAGAGGCCCGGACTCTGTTTAGGCTGCTCGTCATTCTAGTTTTGGCAGCTGTAATTACAGGTTTTTTTAGTTTCGTCCCTGTCCTCCCACTCTCTGTCTCTCTTCCTCTATTCATGCCCCAATCTTTCTCATCCCCCCCCCCCCTTAAGAGTATTAAATGTGTGCCTCCAGCCTGTCCTGTCTTGTGTTGTGCGTTGAGGCCTTTACACACTGGGGGACGGGACATGTTTTTCCTTGTTGGATTTATTCAAATATCAATATACAGTATTAGTACTTTCACACAGAACGCAAAAACAAGGAACCACTTTATTTTTTTAATTTTTCTGAGCATTCGTACGGCAAATGAAGGCATCGACCAGTCAAGTTGTGCTGAACGAACACATTCAATACGTACGCTGTAGTGTACATCAACACTGAGGATCCATAATCTGAACCAAGACGGCACACTTTATTACTCCTCTCAACCTTGACATAGGCAGCGCACACCAGATCCACTCCTTCCTTCCTTCCTTACTCTTCACAATAAAAGCCCCAGATATATAAACTGTAACTGTTAACCAGGGGAACTCAAATTCACTCAGAGCATTTAGCTAAAAGGAAGCTCAATAAATTGGCTTACAGTATGAACTCTGACCTCTCAGCGGGCCTCAAGGCGTCTTGAGAGGCAGGCTCTGAATGACGGGGTGTGATGGGGGTCAGAACTCACAGGTCAGCGGGGATCCTCACATCGCTCACTTGCTCTATTCCATCCCTAGTTTCTCTCCTTCACTTCATTATTTTTTCATCATTACCCTAAGATACCATTGAGATTAAATATCTCCTTTCCAAGGGAGAACATTTCACACGTAAAAGCCATAATAACCGCCTTATAAACAATACGGCTAAATGTGAAAAGCAGCATAAGAATCTCACATGAAAAAGACAAACCACTGAATCAGCAGAGTACATTCAGTACTCGAATAGAAAAATCTAGTTTAGAACACGTATACACATTCGTTCAAAGTGTCTCTAGCTCACATCACAATGAGGTTACTTCTAATCTAATCTTTTTTTTCTTCTGTTTCCAACCACCGGTTAAGACGCACAAGCTCTTCCTGCCCGTCAGTTTACTCTCACTCGTGCGAAGCGGCGAACGCCCAAGAAAACCAACAGCAGCAGCAGCAGTTTATCAGCCGTCTGCCTAATGAAGACGGGCAGCCTGTAAGATGAGATGTTGATCTTAAGTATTACAGCAAAACCCAGACTGTAGCGACGAAGAGGAGCGTGGGCGTCAGCGTTTGACCCTAATTTAGTCAAAGTGCATTTGCTCTGCGGGACGGGCTGAGGACACGGATGTTTGGATGGAATTGGTGGTGGTGGTGGTGGTGGTGGTGGTGGTGGGGGGCGGTTCTTAGATGCATCGTGACTTTCTCTTGAACGATTATGACTCGATGCAGAAAACGCATAAATCTGAAATTTCAAACTTTTTGATCGCTGCAGGATGTTGCGTGATCGTCACTGATGTAGTTTAAGCACACCTTTCAGAAAGCGTTATCTACGTGTGAGGACTGACTGCTCATTGCCTATAACGAGGGGCTTTACATCAGTCTATATTCTACACTTGTGAATAAGGGCAGCTTGTTATGTCAAATGACCCGGAACATATTGAATTCCTCTTCGTCTCTTGGCCACTCGCGTTTCTCTGGCCTGATGTCAGTCTGATGTTTTTCTCGCTGCGACGGCACTTTTGTGTGAACATTTTGTAGCAAAATCCTTTCCACCATCTGTATCATTGTGCCATTTGAAATTTGGAATACAAGGCGTATAATATCCGACGTGTGCCATGTTTTCTCTTTTCGAGAGAAGTGTTCGAACAGTTCTTCTTTGGTAGCTGTGTTTTTCTTTGTAAGCGGACCACAGCCTCTTTGTGGAAATCCCCATCCCTCACATGTTCAGCCCTCTCCTCTTTTGTCCTCATCCTCCCTTACTGTTTACACGTTCCTCCCGTCTTTATCAGCACAGGCTGAACATATCGGTTCATTGTCATTTAGTCACCATTGTGTGGTCGAATACAGCCTTAAAGATTCACGCATGACCTCATGTGTCCAATCAAAAAAGGAATTCCAAACTTTGATTCTCAAAGACGGCCGCTTAGGGCTTTGAAGTACAAACAGCTTTGATGTTAGCGATGAGCTAGCCTGATAAAATAACCACATGTCCATCTGTTCGTGCCGGTATGAACCATGTGAAACCCAACTGAAGAAGTTTAATTCCACTAACTTACTTCCACTTTCTTGTTAACAACTGTTGCTGAAAAGGCAAAACAAAGGACTACGAGTGCCGACTGATCTTAATCCGACTGATCTGTTTGCAGCAGTCCTACTAATCATCAGCTTATCTCCGACTGCGCCACACATCTGCCCATTATCGCACCGTTTCCTATTTTCTTACTTACCGTTTTCCTTCCCCCTCGCGTCTCTTTCACAATCACCTTCTACTTTTCCGTCTTTGGTTTCAAGCTTTCTTTTCCCCAGTGTTTGTCCTCTCTGCTCTTTATCTTTTTTGCGGACTGTGCCCAGCAGTAGAGGTTAAACGGTCCTTTGTGTCGTGTGACCGACCGGTGCGCATGGGAAGGACGTGGGGTGACTGGAGGTTCATCGGACTCACGTCCAGTAGGCTAGAATAACAAATAACTTGACGAGCTAACATTGTTCACACACACACACACACACACACACACACACACACTGCACGTTGACATATTGTCACCTTACAAAGATGTGTCTCATGGCAACATTAGCATGACCAATATTCACTCTCCTTGTAGCTCCGTTTTGGTCTCCACCGAATTCTCCGGTTCTTAAGCTGTTAAATACTCGTCTTCATTCTCCAGGTCGTCATAAAGTGTGTCTGTGTGCCGTTTGGTGCTGGGCAGACAGCAGACAGCAGGTCAATCAGAGCGGTTTTTCTGTTGATGAGAGCTGTGAGAGTAAACCACACCATAGCCTTAAAACCAGAACCAGGAGCTAACAAACACTAAAAGTTAAGAGCTGGGGGGGGTTTCAGTATTCTGATAAAAAACTATCCATAATCCATTGTTAAAGTAAAAGGTGATTAGAGCAGCTTTAAGAGGACTATTATTTGCAATTTGCACAGAAAAGTAAACTAAGAATCTGGAAACTTGTAACACTACTTTACTGTGTGCCTGAGGAGTGACAAATGGACAAATTCAGTCCTAAAAAAGAAAAAGCTAAATATTTGATTCTTCATTAAACTAACTTGTAAACACTTTAGTTCCAGACATGTAACTCTCTAGTTTACAGTCTCCTTCAATACAGCATGATGTTCATTTAGTACATTACGGTCCATTTAGAGTCAAACAGACCATAAAGCAGGGGACGCTTTAGGGGCGGGGCTACCTTGTGATTGACAGGTCGCTGCCGCTACCAGAGCCGTATACGGCGTCTCTCTACGTCACTCCTCCGCATTCCAAATATGGTCACATCCCCACATCCACACATTGGCTGCAAAGAAACAACAACATAGGGACGGCCGTAATCCAACATGGTCGACAGAACTCCAGGCTTACCACAAATTTGTGAATGCCTTCACATAACGCCTGTATCCTTATAGCCATAGAATTCTCTTCAACTAGCATAATGGGTTCATCTGGTGTCAATCCTAATCCAAAGAAATGTGATTCCAGTCCATGTAAACTAAGCTCAGCATGATTTCTCTATAAACTGTTCAACAGGGAGAGCTTAGAGGCCATCATGTTCAGGTGGTTTATCTCCTCTTTTCCTGTTGGCTAGGTGTTCAGGTAATATAGGAGTAGAATCTGCTTCCGTCTTCCTTCCTTCAGGACGCTTTCTTATTTTGGTCTGGACCACAGAAAAGCCCCAGGCCCCCCAGCCTGATTTTAGTTTTGTATCTTGTCCTCTGTTTCACTGTGGTTTGCAGGTCTGATACCAGGTTTCGACCCTAGCCCCGTCTCGGTCTACTCCCCCCCCTCCTCCGTTAAATGATCAGCACTTCAAAGCTTTCCGTTGCAGCAGCGTCAGGGAGCTCCCAGGCCACAGGGATCTGCTGAGCCCAGCCTTACATTAGAGCTTATTCAATCCCAGCCACAGGTGTGCTCGCCCCGCCGCCTCCCAGAGGACGGCAGGCGCTTCAAACGCACCGAAACACAACCTTCAAAAGGCTGCGTGTCATCAGCATCAATTCCTGGACACTGAGGAATCAGCAGAGCACTCTGTCACCTGAAACTGAGAGAGAGAGAGAGAGAGAGAGAGAGAGAGAGAGAGAGAGAGAGAGAGAGAGAGAGAGAGAGAGAGAGAGAGAGAGAGAGAGAGAGAGAGAGAGAGAGAGAGAGAGAGAGAGAGAGAGAGAAAAAACACCCACTGTCATTCATACCTTCTCATTATAGCCCTGAGTCATCGAGAAAACCCCGGAGCTGAGCTCACCTACACTGACATTCTCTGTGTTTCAATTTAATAGGTTAAAGTTACCTCATCACTGTTTGTGTTATGTCATTTGTTTTCATGTGTGTGTGTGTGTGTGTGTGTGTGTGTGTGTGTGTGTGTGTGTGTGTGTACTGTACTGAGTCTGTGTGGATGTGTTTTAAGACAGACTTTGAGGCCGACAGTTAGACCTATAATTATAACTTTGACTGTCTGACACAAACTCGACCCTCACCCTCTAAGCAATATGTACGAGTTAGTGAAGTATTTAGAGAGCACGTCTTACCCTGTGCTTTTGATGACCTGTTTGCAGTTGATTGATCACGTTGGGTATTGGCGGTCTATCGTCGGTGTAGCGTTCGTTTTTAATCTAACGTTCCATGATCGTATGTCCGCTAGTCTGCAACAATGTGTTTCACTTCAATTTGAAATACAGTAAAAGTTAAAGAGAAACTTGACCCTCTGTTTCAGCCTGAACAAGCCCCCTTATCACGTATCAATGCATCGCCAACACTCCCAATCCCCTCACAGGTCTGTCAGATCATTTCACATTGGAGACATTTTAATGCCAAGATTAATAAATCACCGTTAGTCACCCAGATATCATAGAACCGTTGTTACATATGTGTCTATTCCAGCCGCTCACATGTCTCATCCATCCCAATCATCTCCATCCATCCATCCATCCCTCCCTCCTAATCCATTCAACCCATTCCATTCCCATCTGTCTGAGCCCTGAGGCGTTCCCTGGCCAGACATGATATATAATCCCTCCAGTGTTTTCTGGGTCCACTCACCAGTTGGACATGCCCGAAAACCTCCAAACAGAGGCGTCCTGATCAGCTGCCCAAACCACCTCAGCCGGCCTATTTAGAGGAGAAGGAGCAGCGGCTCTACTCCGAGCTCCCTCCGGATGTCTGAGCTCCTCACCTCATCTCTGAGGCTGAGCCCAGCTACCCAACGGAGGACGCTCATTTCACCCGCTTGTATCTGAGCTCTGATTCTTTCGGTCTCTACCCAAAGCTCGTGAACATCGGTCGGTACGTAGATGGACTGGTGAACGGAGAGCTTTGCCTTCCGGCTTAGCTCAAGGGTCTGGTGCCACTGCTGACGACGAGCTGAATCGCCTCTCCACTTGCCTCCAATTCTATTTCCAATCTCTGTTTTGTATCTGGCTGAATGTGAAAGCAGTGACGGTGATATCAACTAGCTAACTTCTCTTTACTTCACGCTGCTAATGGTTCATTGCTGTATTTATTCGTCAGGGCTGTGGGGAGGATTGTTCCGCTGCTTCGTAATTTGGGGTCCCACTGTCACATGGTCATAGATTTTGGGCATCTAGAGGACAGAATTATTGTATGTTCTCTGAAAAGGCAAATGACGTACGTTGCAATGAATACTACCGACTGGGACCAGGATCAGTTGGTACGATGATAAAGTGACTGCACATGTAATTCACTAACTAATGGGTGTATTTAATGTTAAGTTACTTCTTCAATAAACAAGTCTACAGTCAGGCTAGCAGCTCTGCCTTCACCAGAGATGTTGAGGTTCATCCTCTGCGGACCATGAATGTATGTTTGAATTTCATGACACCTGATGTGACGTTGTTTTGTCTGGCTTTGCCAACGTGTGTGTGTGTGTGTGTGTGTGTGTGTGTGTGTGTGTGTGTGTGTGTGTGTGTGTGTGTGTGTGTGTGTGTGTGTGTGTGTGTGTGTGTGTGTGTGTGTGTGTGTGTGGTTCACGTCATGTGACAGAACAAGCTCCTGTTTGTTTGGAAGTGACAGTTAAATTAAAGCTGAACAGGATCCAAGATGAATTCGTTTGGAGCAGTCGCTTTGATCCCGAGCCAGTTTCTGTTGAACTATAATGACTTTAGACGACTTGTGTCGTTAAATTCAAACTGTGACATTTTTAAGTCAGGGCGACTGTTTTAAAAGCCTTTAAACTCTAAAATAGAGAAGCTAGGAGCGGTGGATTTAGCTCTCATACTTGCAAAAATAGTTTCAATTCAAGGAAGTGTTTAATCCTAAAGAATGTAAAATACTTTGGCCCAGAGGAATGGTAAAAGACTGACAGATTTTGAAAACATCACACACTTTATTTTGTCATTTTTGTCCTTTATCTGTGCAGCCTCAGCGGGCCGAAAGCCACATTCTCACTAGACTTCAATCTGTGGCTGTCATTCAAGCCTGTTTCCTACTGTGAGTCCATTCCACACCAGAACCCGTCACCTGATTCTCTGTAGAGGGAATGTTTGGTAAAGAACCCCCTCATCCCACAACTTCCCGATGTCGGATTAGGCGGCGCGTGTCCGGACATTTCTGAAACCGACAATCCAACATTCAAAGCAACTTTACGACATTAATTGGCCACCTGTGGATAAAAAAAAGAGCCGTGGCTGCTCTCCTCTCCTCCGTCTGTCGACACAGGATGCGTTCAGTCACAGTGTTCAGTGTCGGTCTCCGGGGTTTTGGCAGCACTCGGAGCCAAACAAACAAACAAACATTGCGCGTGCAAACCAGAAGAAAATGGACTCAAAGTATGAAAATTTGCCTCTCGTGCAAATGCAACCGGTTAAGTGGAATTGAGTTACGTAAGACGTGTGTGAGATGGATGTGAAGTATTGTGTATAGTGTGCAGTGTTTCCTTTTTAAAGAGCATCTACCTGTGAGAATGGAAACCGGCTGCTGGGTGGCAGCTTCAGAGGGAGACGCAGAAGCGGCACGGGGCTGAACCCCAGCGATAAATCACACCGTCATTCAGACCTTTTCATTACGAGCCTCGAGTCATACAGAAACCGTGCAGGTGAGCTCACCGCTGTTTATGCATCGGTTGGCCGTTTGTGGGCCGCTATTTTGGCTCTGGGAAAAACATTTCTATAAGTCATATGTGATTATATCGTCTGGCTTTGTAGCCGATCATCCGAGGGAAGCGTGACGTTTTCAAAAGAGGTTTAAATTTGGAAGTGAAGAGGCATATTGTCGGATCGACAATCCCTGACTAATTCCCCTCTTAATTTACCTGAAAACAGCCATGTGTTCCTCCTCAGTCTCTGGGTGGCTAACGGGAGACACGCTGTGACACGTCAGGCCGTTTTGAAGTCGGCTGTGGAAGGGAACCTCTCCTTAACCGACGTCTGACAGTGATTGAGATAGATCGGAGGGAGGGAGGGAGGGAGGGAGGGAGAGAGAGAGAGGACATGAGGCAGAGAGCCACGGGCTATCGGAGGGGGGGGGGGGGGGGGGAGGGTGTGTCTGGGAAATGGAGTTGTTTTAACATCAAAGATAACACTACTCGGGACTCTGCGAAGACCTCGCATTAGGCCCGGGAGACACCGCACATTACCGTCGCCTCTTCCTGTTTGGCAGAAGCCATGTCCTTGAAGCTTGTGTTAAAACGCCGATACGCGCCGCAAACAAATTAGGAGTCACCTCCCACAGGACGCAAACCCGCACGCCGACTTGCATTTGCTGGGCCCAGAAAACATAAAAAAGGACCGAAGTCATTGACCCTACTGTGGTGAACTCTGGTCCACTGACGCACCCCCTTGGGAACTAACTGAAGAAAATGAATCAAATTGACTTGTTCTAACATTAAGTCGTTAAGGCTAACATGTTAACAAAGGGGACTCCAGACTTTCACCGGTGGTACAGAACCTTGATTTTGTGTTGATTTTAGCGGTGTTGTTTCAGCGCGCAGTGTTTTCAGTGCGTTATGCTAGTAGCGGTTAATGTAGCCTGATGTATTGAATACGGTGCTCTCTTTCTCAGAACCGTGTCAAAACCCGAAGGCCACACTACCAACCCAAGTCAGTGGAGGTAGTGAAGAAGAAAACGCACCGACACCTGCAGGAGGAGAGAAGACCGCTGAGACGGGTGAGTGTGTGCTGTGCCGCTGCGTCTCAATCATTTGTCTCATTCTGGGTTCTTGGGGGGGGTTTGCTCGGATGACCTTAGTCCATGCAACAGGTCTAGACCTCCCACATCCATATATCTTAGCCTGACTGCTGAATGGTGCCGGCTAATACAGGAAGATAAGAAGTCAGTGGTACTGAATCACTCTCAAGACAGAGGTTTCAACATGGAGCACGTTTGAATGGTTGACAAGTACGAGCCTGCAGAATAGAGCGTTAAGTCACAATCGTTACCAGACGAGCCTCGGTAATATTTGAACTGCATAGCTTCTCATTGGCTAACTGAAAGACTGCAAAGCCTAAAACAATACGTTAACCCGAGGCCCCATTGTACAACAAGCACACGCTTCAAGTTTTGCTACCGCAGTTAATCGCCCCTCACCAAACATACTGTAAACCTTCTGTCTGCAAAACTGCTCTGCTCTCTATTGGCAAGTTGTTAAATAAAGCTCTGTTAGGTCTTTTGAACTAGTTTTTAACCATCTTTAGGTCACTCAGGTAAGTCAGATTACTATTTGTACAGTGCATTTTGATTTGGCCGTAGTTGCTGTTGTGGTTCCTGTTTTTCAGACTTTTGTTCATGATGTAGTTAATAAACATTAGATGCTGTTTTGCACTTATTAAAATATGGAGTTTAGTGCATTTTATTAAAGGCCCATCTAGGGAGAGATATTGCACATTAGCTTAGGTTATAATGTCTGTGGTACGTTGTTGGGCATGGGTTCATTCTATATCGTCGACCCGATACGAACAAACATTAAACGGCACTGATTCTGTCTGTGAAAAGGGAAAAGTTATGCTTTTAGAAAGAGAAAACACGAGGCAAATCTAATCTAACGAGCTTGTGTAAATTCAGCAAACGGAGTACAGTGAGCGCTCCGCTCGTCCACAGGGGAATGTGGCTCCAGGGCTCTACTGAGCAAATACATAAGGAACAAAAAGAGCAAATGCATCACATTTTGAAATGGCTTTGTGCACTGAAGCTCCGGGAGTTAGCAGGAATCGTATTAATGCTCCGTCAGTGTTGGAGTTTGAGTGTCGCTGTGGTGTAACCAGGTCTTCTTTTCAACACAGTGAGCCTCTGATATCATGCTCTCTCCTTGTGTTGTGAAACATGAGAAGCCGCTCCCGTGTCTGTTCGGCGAGTGTTGCTTGCACACAAACACGGACGGCACATTGTATAAGCGGGTCTTTGTGTTCACAGCTTGCCTAAGCAGCCCGATTCTGCCCCCTGAGTAAGCATGGTGAGCCGCTGATAACATTAATTTGTGCGCAACAAGGACACATTCACACAAACACACACACAAAGGCGATTCAGCGGGGGGGGGGGGGGGGGGGGGTTTTGCCTGTCATGGAATGACAACTTATTTTGCTAACAGTATCACACTCTGTGATTTTACAACCTAGTGGTGCTTAGGCCCTGCCTGATCATAATAAGATGGGCGACTTTATGGGGCCTGTTACGCCAGGAGAACGTCTTTTATAATTTCTGTTTTGTTTTTTTTCCCCACAGAATCTGTTGCCGGGGCTAAAAGTGTGCTGACCCGCGTGATGCGCCTGGCCCAGCGCTACCTGCTGGACCCGATGGGTAGGCAGAGGGCCGAGGCGAAGGGTTCTCAAACACAGGCCACGCCCAGACAACGCGGTCCTGCACCTGGACGAGTCTTCCGGAGTCGGACCTCGTCTTCACTGACGCAAGCTCAGGTAAAGCTCTGTTAGAAGCGTGATGATCAGGACCTGACTGATGATGTTGAGCTAGTTTGCGCTCACCTCTTCATTTGGTGAGTCGTGTGATTGGCACAGCTGGGTTCTGATTAACCACCATACCTTTTTGGGATCATATTCCACTCAACCCGGCGCTTGTGCTCTCCATGTCCTGTGCCTGTAACTCTCCCTCCGTCCTTGAAAGACCCGTCACTCTGTGCCAGCTGTTTTGAATGCGCCAGTACAATATAGCTCCTAATGTTGGTTCATAAGTAAACAGTGTTAATAATGCAGGAAGGCATTCGCTCAATATGCATTTTACATATTACAACTGCGTTTCTCAGTAACGTTGGTCTCTGCGGGCTGCTGTCCGGAGGCTCTCTTCCCAGACGGTATTGGGTTTTCTTTAGCCATTAAAGAAATCCGGATCCACTGAGAGCCAGCAGCAGTCTGCAAGTCTGCAACAAAGAGCCGAGTGTCTGTTTCAAACAGCGTCATTCAGATGCCAAATCCTTCTGCTCAAAGCCGACCGGGCAGCAGGGCTCACTGAGTTGGCGTCTGATTTATAACACTTTAGAACTTTAGACACACCAGAGCTTATCTCTGTTCTTACTCGGTTGAGTTTTGGATCATATTTGGTGAAAAGGTTTTTTGTTCCTTCTGCCAGTACAGTAGCAGCTTCCTCTGAAGGTTGAGGTCAATCAGGGATATGTTGGATAGATTTGTTATAATTTTAGTATGTATATATACATACAGTTGTGGTCAAAAGTTTACATACACTTGTAAAGAACATAATGTCATGGCTCTGGACTGTCAGTGTTAACGACTTGGCGAAGTTCTCGCTAGATTTAGCATCTTTTGTTGGTAGCTACGCTAGCTACGTCCATTGAAAAAAGAAGCGTTGGCGACACTGGGCTGGAGTTTTTAGTTTGGATACTTTCAGAATCCAGCTAACTGTTGCCGACCCCATGCTTGAACAAGACTAAGAGTCTACAGCTCCGAGGCTGTACTTAGGTGACGGCAGTGCTCTGAGCTAAATGCTAACGCTAGCATGCTATGATGACGATGCTAGCCTGTTATCCATCTTAGTTTGGCATTTGCTAATCAGCACTTAACACAAAGTACAGCTAAGGCTGACAGGGACGTCGTTAGTTATTTTTTAAGGTATTTGGTCCAAAAAAGTATTGGAGAAGATACATTTTTAACCTGAGAAAGAAAGAAAGAGATTCCTATCGCGAGAAAAATGCCCCGGGCAAAGCTTACAATCACTTTTAATAACCAATGTGACGTAACAGATGGCAAGGAGCTGCATTCCCCCAATGATCGGCGGAAGAAAACTATTTTCTTTATTTATTCTATCTTGTAGTAGATGGCGTTTTCACTTTAATTTGACATTCTACGCTTATCTTTCCTTAGCTTCTATCTCTTATTTTATCCCTCTTCTGCTTGCTTTAAACTTAATGTATGTATGTATGTATGTATGTATGTACAGTTGTGGTCAAAAGTTTACATACACTTGTAAAGAACATAATGTCATGGCTCTCTTGAGTTTCCAGTTATTTCTACAACTCTGATTTTTCTCTGATAGAGTGATTGGAACAGATACTTCTTTGTCACAAAAAACATTCATTAAGTTTGGTTCTTTCATGACTTTATTATGGGTTAACAGAAAAAGTGACAAAATCTGCTGGGTCAAAAATATACATACAGCAGTGCTAATATTTGGTTACATGTCCCTTGGCCATTTTCACTTCAATTAGGCGCTTTTGGTAGCCATCCACAAGCTTCTGGCAAGCTTCTCGTTGAATCTTTGACCACTCCTCTTGACAGAATTGGTGCAGTTCAGTTAAATTTGATGGCTTTCTGACATGGACTTGTTTCTTCAGCATTGTCCACATGTTCTCAATGGGATTTAAGTCAGGACTTTGGGAAGGCCATTCTAAAACCCTAATTCTAGCCTGATTTAGCCATTCCATTACCACTTTTGATGTGCGTTTGGGGTCATTGTCCTGTTGGAACACCCAACTGCGCCCAAGACCCAACCTTCGGGCTGATGATTTTAGGTTATCTTGAAGAATTTGAAGGTAATCCTCCTTCTTCATTATCCCATTTACTCTCTGTAAAGCACCAGTTCCATTGGCAGCAAAACAGCCCCACAGCATAATACTACCACCACCGTGCTTGACGGTAGGCATGGTGTTCTTGGGGTTAAAGGCCTCACCTTTTCTCCTCCAAACATATTGCTGGGCATTGTGGCCAAACAGCTCGATTTTTGTTTCGTCTGACCACAGAACTTTCCTCCAGAAGGTCTTATCTTTGTCCATGTGATCAGCAGCAAACTTCAGTCGAGCCTTAAGGTGCCGCTTTTGGAGCGAGGGCTTCCTTCTTGCACGGCAGCCTCTCAGTCCATGGAGATGCAAAACACGCTTGACTGTGGACACTGACACCTGTGTTCCAGCAGCTTCTAATTCTTGGCAGATCTGCTTTTTAGTGGTTCTCGGTTGACTCTTCACCCTCCTGACCAATTTTCTCTCAGCAGCAGGTGATAGCTTGCGTTTTCTTCCTGATCGTGGCAGTGACAAAACAGTGCCATGCACTTTACACTTACAAACAATTGTTTGCACTGTTGCTCTTGGGACCTGCAGCTGCTTTGAAATGGCTCCAAGTGACTTTCCTGACTTGTTCAAGTCAATGATTTGCTTTTTCAGATCCATGCTGAGCTCCTTTGACTTTCCCATTGTAGCGTTTGTGGGCGTTTGTATCCAATGAGCACTATTTAAATGGCCTCAGAGAAGTCACCAGCTGTAGTCACTCATAATCACTCACAAGAAGTTAAGAGGCCATGCTATGAAGCTCATTTCATTGACACAACTTTCTAAGTCACCAAAATTGCCAATTCATGTTGCTGTATGTATATTTTTGACCCAGCAGATTTTGTCACTTTTTCTGTTAACCCATAATAAAGTCATGAAAGAACCAAACTTCATGAATGTTTTTTGTGACAAAGAAGTATCTGTTCCAATCACTCTATCAGAGAAAAATCAGAGTTGTAGAAATAACTGGAAACTCAAGAGAGCCATGACATTATGTTCTTTACAAGTGTATGTAAACTTTTGACCACAACTGTACATACATACATACATACATACATTAAGTTTAAAGCAAGCAGAAGAGGGATAAAATAAGAGATAGAAGCTAAGGAAAGATAAGCGTAGAATGTCAAATTAAAGTGAAAACGCCATCTACTACAAGATAGAATAAATAAAGAAAATAGTTTTCTTCCACCGATCATTGGGGGAATGCAGCTCCTTGCCATCTGTTACGTCACATTGGTTATTAAAAGTGATTGTAAGCTTTGCCCGGGGCATTTTTCTCGCGATAGGAATCTCTTTCTTTCTTTCTCAGGTTAAAAATGTATCTTCTCCAATACTTTTTTGGACCAAATACCTTAAAAAATAACTAACGACGTCCCTGTCAGCCTTAGCTGTACTTTGTGTTAAGTGCTGATTAGCAAATGCCAAACTAAGATGGATAACAGGCTAGCATCGTCATCATAGCATGCTAGCGTTAGCATTTAGCTCAGAGCACTGCCGTCACCTAAGTACAGCCTCGAGCTGTAGACTCTTAGTCTTGTTCAAGCATGGGGTTGGCAACAGTTAGCTGGATTCTGAAAGTATCCAAACTAAAAACTCCAGCCCAGTGTCGCCAACGCTTCTTTTTTCAATGGACGTAGCTAGCGTAGCTACCAACAAAAGATGCTAAATCTAGCGAGAACTTCGCCAAGTCGTTAACACTGACAGTCCATCCCTTCCGGCCTCCCTCTGAAGCCACTCCCCCATTTATAAACAACCAACATGGCTATCGTTAGCACTTAGCTGTTAAGCTAGCAGCTTGTGGAAGACTCTGGTAAGGAAAATGATTTATAAAATACATTACCCACCCTAGCTTTAAATTATTATTTTCATGTATAAATGTCTAAATATCATTTTCTAGGAACAGGCAACAGATAAAGAAGTACAGTAGGATATGTACTGTAAATAGGACTGAAAGTCAAGGTATAGCCAGCACACACACACACACACACACACACACACACACACACACACACACACACATTGGGCTAAGTCCAAAAACTGATTTAAACGCATCCTTTCAGCAGCACCTTGTTAGTGCTGGTTAACCACACAGACTGGAGGGTGGGGACTGTGGCTCAGGAGCAAGACCAGACATTCCTCTTCACTATGACGGATCTATAGCCGCTTCACTCTGACTCATAGACTGCATATAAGAAATATACGTGGTCATCGTGACATAACCCATTGCTTTGTGGACTGCTGTTTTGAAGCCTCGAGTTTGGCGATTTGGCCGTCGCCATCTTGGCTTTTTAGCAACCAATGAACGAAGTTCAGGAGGAGTGACGTAGAGACGCCGTATTCGGCTCTGGTAGCGGTAGCGACATGTCAATCACAAGGTAGCCCCGCCCTAAACTCATGTTTACAATATTTACTGAGGTAATAAATCAAGTGAGAAGTAGGGCAATTTTCTCATAGACTTCTATACAACCAGAGGAGTCACCCCCTGATGGACACTAGAGAGAATGCAGCTTTAAGACACTTTCACACCGGAAGCTGCCGTCCTGCTCTGACTCCAGCCCCTCTTTGTTTCCTCTTTCAGATCAGATCTCGGAGGCGGAGCCAGCAGAGAGGCGTGGCTCAGCAGCCGGTGGTGCAGGGGAGCGGCGACGTCACAGTGACAGATACGGCCGGGAGAAGCGACGGGTGAGGACGGAGGTTAAACACGGCAAACAAAAGACATGCACTCATGCTCGTCAGCTCTTTACCTTTCACTGACCTGTCAATGTAAATTCTAGCATGTTGCTGCTGGTAGTCTATTTTTCACCCCGGTCTGCAACACCTGTACAATACAGTGAGCTACTGAAGCTCATGATGTCATTCATTTACTCTGTGTGGCAACATCATACATACCTCAGTTATACTCTCTGTCTTTCTGTACCATTGCCCAATTTCACATCTTAGGGTCCTATTTTTCGTGGCGGCACAACAACCAGCTCTCTGACCGTTTGGTACTTCCCTGAGCTCTGTGGTATTTCAGTGCACAGGCGGGAGCAGCTAGGAGGTTCATTCACATGAGCCAGCGTAAAGTCATTTGTTGATATTTTGGTGGAAATTGTGTCTCAGACTTCACTACTCAACTTTAGGATTTACAGAATAACGGAATAGTTCTGAGCATGTGAAGAAAGTTATTTGCTTTAACTCTTACCAGCGGGTGGATGAATGTGAACAGGCAATCAGGAGTAACATTTAACGTCGACAGTGGACAAAGCAGGAATGCTGGTAAAGCAGCGTGCATTGATCTATGAATGAATAGGATAATATCCATTGTCCACTTCACGCTGTATGAAAAGCTTCTTCTTCATGTCATTAAATCCCTGCAGCCGTCTGAAGGCAGCAGCACAGAAACGTCAGCCTGTTATTTGAGAGGTGTGGTGTCAGAGCACCGCCGTCCAAACTTAGTTTATTGTCGTTGTAAAACAGGGTTGCGCAATATAATTCAGATTTAATCTTTTATTTATTTTCTATCCTCGTCTACCACTTGGTATTGCTCGTGCGATTTAAATCACTCTCTTCTCTTTCGTCATCGTCTTTTCCTTTGTGAGTCTTTTGATTCCCAGAATGATTTCTCCATTGATATTTGCGCCTGCAGCGAGAGTCACCGGGCTGCAGACGACCCTTCATATGCACTTGATTCAGGTACAAACTGTAATGTGAGATTATTATTTAGTCCTGAGGTTTGGGTTAGTCAATCAGCGGGCTTCTTCTCAGGCTTTGTTACAGCTCGATGTGCAGAGACTTACGTTCCTCTTCATTCTGTCGGGCTTATTCAATGAACGTAGGAATTCACGCTTGTGTGCAGACAATTGAGCTTTTTCACGCATGAAACGATAAGCAGTTTAAAGCGACCTCGTTCATGTTCACGAGAAGGCATCAGCAGCAGTGGTAGAGATGAGCCACTGTTGCTGTACTGTGCTCGGGTGCGTGACGTCTGTGTGTTTTGTGGAACCCGCTTGCGTTTATTTACCATTGGAAAGTTTCTCTCTTCCACCATGTCTTCAGGTTTAGTTTCCTCCTAATAAAACCAGCTGGTCCTTCAGCAGCACTCAGAATGTCACAATAGTCCTCTAATCCTCTCATTGTAATGTTGTTGTTTATTCTCCCTCTGACAGGCACAGCGCTCTAAACAAAAGGCTGTCCCTCTCGTGTTAGTGGTGTGTGTGTGTGTGTGTGTGTGTGTGTGTGTGTGTGTGTGTGTGTGTGTGTGTGTGTGTGTGTGTGTGTGTGTGTGTGTGTGTGTGTGTGTGTGCGTGTACACGTGCATGTTTCAAGCATGCTTGTCATTCTTCGCAGGCTTAGTCTTCGTGTTTAGTGGTTTAGGTTTGTTTTACCAGGCTGCGGGTCACTCGGGGTCATCGGGTCTCCGAGAGGATTATTGTAATCGGTCGGCAAATTGGCGGTAGAGGGACAGAAGTGGACAATGCTGTCTGCCAGATGTTGAAAACATCAGTAAGTCACATTAACAAAACCAACACACACTGAGACCGGGGCAAGCTGAGTTACAGGTGAGACGCCAGAGGAAAACTTCTTACTTCTTCTACTGCAGCGCGTTTCACAGTGAAGACGTTTCAGCTAACGGCACAAGACTGTTTTAAATCAAATCTGTCACTCTTGGTTGGACTGCAGAGAAGTGGGCGGGCTCAGCTCGATACGGAGGAGGACGAGGGAGAGATGAAAGGGAAACGGTGTCAAGCAGCGCGGACAGTATATACACAAGACGTACACGAGACATAAATGAACAATTGACACAGGATTAAAAGTGGAAAAATGCTTCTTTCATTCCACTGGGACTTAAAAAAGACAGTTTTAACTTTATATTTCAGTCTTAAGCCCTTTCAGACACGGACGGCGTAATGTTACTGCCCTTATCTATCCGTTAAGAAGATTACTTTTTGTAATCATCCGACCTAAGTTTCTGTTATGCAAACGTTCCTCGCGGCTTTATGCAGCTTTGTGGAAAGAGCCGCGGTGATCGCACAATATTTAGCCCCCGGTGCTCTAAGAGGAAGTAATAACATAGAGGAGGAGGAAGAGCGTGTTCTCGCCTCTCTCAGACCGCATCGCGCCTCCATTTCTAAATATTGAAGCCTTTATTAAAGACCAGCGACCTCCACCATTGAGTGACTCTCATAAATATCCAGCTTGTAGTAGACTTAAATAGATATTTAAAACATTTGTTGTCGTCGTATCAACTGAATCATCTGCCGCTCCAGACGTCCGATGAACAGATCCACCGGTGAGGACGTGGATGGTATTGTAGGGGTCAAAGTTCAGGACTCGCTGCCCTCACTGAGCCTTAAGGGTCACACTGCTTGAATACCACGGTCACTTGACACTGTACCACGAGCGTGTGACATGTCTCCCGCTGCACCGCATCGTCCGAGCAGCTCGGCCATCTCTACGCCTTTGTCTTTGTTGGAATTGTTGTCAGACGTGTTGAATTTGAGAGGAAACCGGTAGACGCAACGCGATGCGGGCCGCAGGAGGGGGGGGGCTCAAACAATAGAAGGAATGCTCTGTGACTCTCAGAATCTCCCCTGCTGTCCTGCACATGTAGCCTTTACACCGCTACACTACATCTACACTACACTACATCACACTACACTACACTACATCTACACTACACCACTACACTACATCTACACTACATCTACATCTACACTACATCTACATCTACACTACATCTACACCACTACACTACATCTACACTACACTACATCACACTACACTACATCTACACTACACCTCTACACTACACTACATCTACACTACACTACATCACACTACACTACATCTACACTACACCTCTACACTACACTACATCTACACTACACCTCTACACTACACTACATCTACACTACACTACATCTACACTACATCACACTACACCTCTACACTACACTACATCTACACTACACTACATCTACACTACACCACTACACTACATCTACATCTACACTATACTACATCACACTACACTACATCTACACTACACCTCTAAACTACACTACATCTACACTACACTACATCACACTACACTACACTACACCGCTACACTACATCTATATCTACACTACACTACATCTACACCACCACACTACATCTACACTACATCTACACTACAGCTACACTACACCACTACACTACATCTACACTACACCACTACATCTACACTACAGCTACACTACACCACTACACTACACCACTACACTACATCTACACTACACCACTACATCTACACTACACCACTACACTACACTACATCTACACTACACCACTACATCTACACTACATCTACACTACACTACATCTACACCACCACACTACATCTACACTACACTACA
The DNA here is from genome assembly GCF_023349555.1 of Cebidichthys violaceus. Classification (NCBI taxonomy): domain Eukaryota; kingdom Metazoa; phylum Chordata; class Actinopteri; order Perciformes; family Stichaeidae; genus Cebidichthys; species Cebidichthys violaceus. Next base: position 20,447,070 of record NW_027176483.1, on the reverse strand, counting down.
TCTACACTACATCTACACTACACTACACTACACTGCATCACTGATTCACATTTATAAAGCAGGAAATGTCTTCAGCAGCCTATTTAAAACCCTTCTTTCAAGCTTTTGAGTGTGACAAATACAACTGAATGATGTAGAATTAGCATTTTTTACTGTTTCACTTTTGAAGTATAATATTTTTGGTCACATCTGACCTAAACACGGTTGGTTTGTAAAACATATGACTGGCGGTGTCGCCGCTCGATCCGTACTGCACGTGTGCACCTCTCAACGTGAGACGAGCAGGAAGAGCGATGGCCACTCCTTCGCTGTTCCATACGCTATATATGTAGTTTACATATTTTTGTCATGCGTAAGATTTATGTAGGCTGGGCCACGCTGAGTTTTGCCTCTGGACCCAGATAGTGTGACGGCTGATGACTTGTGTCTTCAGGTCAGCACCCCCGAGTCCGCCTTGGGATGTCCTTCTTCTGCCATAAGGCTTTGAAGTGGCAGGATCAGGATCATATGAAGACCTGCATTACTCTTTCATGTTTTACCCCCACATATTAGCTCACACACTTGGCCAGTATATTCAAAATTACAGACATGTTTGTAATATTGTTTTCCCAAACATCTCTGGACCTCCAGTCACTAGTCTGTGCTGATCCCAGTCCACCAACGAGTCCACTATTGCATATAAAGTTGACTAACTTAGCAGCCTTTGAAATGTATTGTGTCCACAGGCACACTTACAGAAAAACAATTACTTTATACAGTATGTTTTGCCTGCATTGAAATGTATTTTATTTTTGTACTTTTTACCGTCGATCTCTTGATATTTAAGTTCAACCTGGATGATTCTTCTTGGTTGCAGTATTTTTAAAACGCTCCTGAGCCTTTCTGCCAGATTTGTAATTTTTGTGAGACTTTGCATATTGTAGCACAAAAGAGAATTCATACTTTATGTATTTTGTCTATATATACTGGCCTGTGGTAAACACTGTTAGCTCTGTCAACATGCTGTAATTTGTAGCCTTTAGCTACGAGCCGCCGACTCAGGCGTATCCATGTTGAGAGCCATGTGGAGGCAATCGAAAGGCTTCCAATCTGGTGTCTTGCACCTTTAAACAGTTTGCCTCCAATCAGGTCATTTCCTAAATAAACTGACTTTAACGCTAATTATCCCCAGAAAGTTAGACGGTTCATTCCCTAGATTTATTTTTTATGATTAAGTTCTGTCGCACTTGTTTTAACAAATAAATAAATGTATTTTATAATATTATATTTTCCATGTTGTTAAAATGACATTACACTGGAAAAGTGCATTATTCCTTGTTTATGACTCTGAACTCAAAGTTTAGGATTCAGACTGTAGACTTGTTTACTGTAGACTTGAGTACTTGATCCCACCTCTTCATGACATCACATGGCACTTTCACATAGATGTCGTTATTTTCTGCTTCAAATTCTTGCAGTGTGTGTGTGTGTGTGTGTGTGTGTGTGTGTGTGTGTGTGTGTGTGTGTGTGTGTGTGTGTGTGTGTGTGTGTGTGTGTGTGTCAGTGCTGTATGTCTGCACCTGAGGATGAAGAGCATAGACCAACACAGTGGAAATACAGATGTAATCCCACCTGAGGGTTTGGGAAGAGGAGGAAGAGGAGGAACGTGTTTTCTCTCTGGGTGGTGGTGTTGTTGTTGTTGTTGTTGTTGGGTTTTTATTCGTATGGTCTTTTTAAATTTGTGAACTTTAGATCTAATTCATTTCTGCCATCCTAACAGTTTAGATACACCATGAAGACATCCATCAGTGGACTGTACTATTACAGGAAGTTGAAAGAACAAAGTGCCACCAATGAACACTTAATGTAACTTCAAAGCAATTTATTGACATACACAAATGTAACTGCAGCTTGCGTATCAATGAACATGAAGTCATTTAAACTCTCTGTGATTCTGTTCCAGATCAGAGTCGACCCTCAAGAGGACGGGCACGGGACCTTTTGGCAAGGCGGCCGGTCGCCGTAGCAACCGCGTTCTCGTCCAGCCCGACAGACTGAAGTCCCTCCGTCTCCTGCGCGGCGGCAAGAAGACGCCGAGCCAGACTCCCCCCTCCTCCTCTGTCCTGCCGCCGTCCCTCCGCTCCTCCACCCTTCCTCCGTCTTCCTCCGTCGTCCCGTCTCCTCCTCCGTCGTCCAGCGCTGATCAGCGGGAGTGGCGCGACACGCCCAGGACAGCTCTCATCAAGTAAGAACCCCCCCCCCCCGTCAATAGGCTGTTCACACACTCTCTGTGAAATATAATCACACAACACGCTTTCAGAATCAAACCGGCAACTGCAGTCCACTCTCTCTCTCTGTGGAATAAAAGTCATTTAACATCAGAGTCAGAGATGAGAACAGAAGATTAGATTTGGGGAATAAAGTTAACAAATGTATTTAATCCTCCTCCAATGGGATTGAATGACGACATTATATTCATTATTATAATTGTTATGGTGATTTTGACTTTATTGAAATAGCACATTTCATACAGATTTCATACAGAGTGTTTTAAAGATTACACAAGGAGCACATGATAAAACATAATAAAAGCAAAATAACTAAACCTAACGGATCAATGAGATTGAAAAGAAAACTAAGTAGTGGTAACCAGGTCTGTGTTTAGCTTGGATTTTAAAGAAAGTGTGTCATCGTCACCTCAAGTCTGAGCAGCATAGACGCTAACATCAGCTTCACTGGGCCAGGAGACCCAAAAGATACCCGAGACATAAATGGTAGAGTGATTTATGGACGAGCTGAGGTTGATTGAGGAACTGGCGGCCGTGATCTGGAGTCACGCTGAGCCTGTTTGGTCCTTGTTACTATACCCTGGCAGCAGCACTCTGGATCAGCTAGAGCTGTGTGGTGACAGGCTGAACCACAAATAGCTGTGTTCGTGTGTGCATGTGTTGCTCCGATTGGTGTTTGCGGATACGTATCAATCAAAACGGTAAAGCACTGTTTACTGCTCTCCTGTCGTCTTGATGAACGGATGAGATTTCGGGGAAGGAGGTTTATGATTGCCAAGGGATGAAGAACACACTTCTGTGTCTATTTATATCAACAATACAGTAAAAATCACTGTCAGGTGTTTCATTTCAACACGCTGAGATTAGACACAAGCGGTAGCGACCATGGAATTCAGCCTTTTTTGGTGCAGGTGCTGCATCGTGACAGCGGGGAGTGAAACGGGACTAACGGGATCAAACTTGCCAAGTGATCCCTTCTATTGGCAGATGACGGATACAGAAGAAAGCTGCGGTCAAGCTCCAAATCTGTGTGGCGAGCGGAGCAGAACCACATCACACAGTGTATCCAGCTCCACGCCGTCAGACCGGCAGCGCGTGAGCCCGCCTTAATCTGGTTCCAGGCTCCGCTTGGAGGAAGTGCGCTTATTTTGCAGATGGCGACGCCCACATCAAACGCCTCCTGGCTCATCAATCAAAACAGCAGCCGCAGAAACCTGTTTGCTTTGGTTTGTTGTTGCTCTCAGCTTGAGTGAGAAGTGAGCTGATTAGGATCTGGAGTGTCAATCAGTAGGAATAGTAGTTGTTTCATTTATAATGGTATTTGTTTCTGTGTAATGGCATTCCACAAGACACTGCAATACTATATTACACATCAATCATCAAGTTATTTAAAGACTTTGTGCGCTGTTCACTGAAGCCCGTCAACCTGTTGCCGCTGTGTATTTTTAGGAAACACGCAACGTTGGGAAACATCACCACGACATTCCTTTATTCGTTTTAATTCTGTCACCGCGTTTAATGTCGACTGGTAAATCATTCACCGCGGATCTTTTTATTTCCTCCTGTCGGAATGTGTTTTTACTGTTGATGAATGTTCGATATCGCCAAATGTCATATTTCTAACCACAAAAAACGGAGAACCGCTGCCGGGCGATTCTCAGACCCGTGGGGTTTGTGTCTAATGCCGACACGTTAGCAGTCTTTCTGAGGGGTTTCATGAGACCGTTGGACCCGTCCTGTTGTGTTTTCCATGGCGCTTCACAGCACGGCAGGGTGGGGACACCGCGGCACAGAAATAGACCTGCAGTTTCCTGTTTAGTCGGTTACACACCTTCTGTACAACATGTTCCGCCCGAGAATCACCGGTACACACATCTCCGCTATAGATCCAACGTGTGTGTGTGTGTGTGTGTGTGTGTGTGTGTGTGTGTGTGTGTGTGTGTGTGTGTGTGTGTGTGTGTGTGTGTGTGTGTGTGTGTGTGTGTGTGTGTGTGTGTGTGTGTGTGCGTGCGTGCGTGTGTGGAGGAAACACGGCTGTCATGGCACAGGAAGATGAGCTCAGCTGACGCGTCCTCACTGGCTCAGTCGACACACCCAGCCTGACATCATGGCCCCTCTGTGTCTTCCCAGGAGGACGGATAGAGGGGACAGACTTGAAAAGAGAGAGAGAGAGAGAGAGAGAGATTTGTCGTTCCTTTGGAGAGAGAAGAGGATGGAAGTCTTTACGCCACAGATGCACTTCTGTAGAGACGGTCCCATTTTCAGTGTCTCAGTAACAAAGGAAAACAAAAGAACAAGCAGATGAACACCTGGATGTTATTATTCTATTTTGACCAAGCAGTGAGGGTTGCCAGGTTTCCACTGGGCAACCTTTTTTAATCAAATCAACAACCAATTCTTGGCCCTTGGTTCAGTGGAAACCAAAGCCGTAAAATAATTGTATTCTTCAAATGTGTTGCATTAGTGATATTTAGATATCGATGTGATGATGATGATGAAGATGCTGCCCATACCTTTACTCGCGTGCGCTCAGGCATCCTCTTTAGAGGCAGTGGCACAGCTAATTAAGTTATTTGAAAAGTTCGGCTAACATCGCAAGCTAATGTGCAAATTGACTCAAAGACCCAGATTAACCCGAACCAAAGACATGGAGGACATCTGCAAAGTCTTGGGAGCCAAATTAACGGAAAGTGATATTAAACCGCAAAGCACGTACACCTCGATACAGTAAGAGACACATGGAGTTTAGTTCAAGGTCGCTACAGAACCAAGGGGCTGTGAAGCACTGAAGCTCAATAATACAAGTTAAACAACATGGTGAAGAGTCTGCAAGAGACGGGCCAGCGGACACCATTCACAAGACTTTCACTGTTCAGCTGATGTGTTATTGCATTGAATCTGCATAACTCAAAGTATAATGTGACAAGCACAGTGTCCAACCAGAAGCTGCCGCCTGGTTTTCAGCCCAGCAACCACTTCTAGGAGTCAGTGTTGAGTCCTGAGGGGACAGACGGAGACGTCTTTATGCCACAGCTCCACTTCTGAAGAGACTAGCTGCATTTTGGCTCAATGACAAAGAAACACAAAACAGACGGATAGAAGCTGGTTCCTACCATGTTTTTTTTTTAATCATTTAACCAATTATTTAATTATATACCAAATACCTGATAAATACCACAGAGTTGAGCTCATATAAAGTATTCCAATTTTATTTATTTTAACAAGAATTTAATTAGATTTAATTATGTTATTGGGCCTGTCGCTTTTCTCATTAGTTCTACAGATCACAGGATTAGGATACACAAAAGAATAGGTATAAAAGGATTGTCAAGTGTTTACATGCCTTAGCCGACTGCACTGCCAATTGTATTTTAGTTTTATACAGTATTAACCTGTCTTCTGACCGAATTACACGACTAATGCCTGCTGTGTTAGACCCACGCTAACAGCACCGTGACAGACAGGTGGGCAGGCAGGAAGACATTTATTCACAGTCACAGTGCCAGGTAACCAGCTCAACCTGTACTCTGTGTGACACACACACACACACACACACACACACACACACACACACACACGTGTTACACTCCAACACACACATGCACCCACTGCGAACAAACTAAAAGAATCTCTATATTACATGCGCTGTTTCATGTTGCATGCATTGTTGTATCTTTTTGGCTTTTTAGCTGAAGTTGTGTGTATTTGTAATTGGTGGACAAAGAGAAACACACACACACACACACACACACACACGTTGTCTCTCTTTGGCATCTTGTCACAGAAAAAGGGTGTGTATGGTTGCTTGCATAAATCTGACAATGACATGACTCGCACGTATGTTAAAGGATTTGTTTTTAATCTGTTTCATATCACATTTGCTTGATATTTGCTTCAGGAAAGATCTGAATACTAAGCGCTGGCTTAAACATTCTAGAATCGTCTTGTAAGCCTTGTATCTGTGCAGTATGTGTATCTGTCCGCTTGGGCAACAGGGGTTGAAAAGTAACGTTAGTATTTTTGGACCCTATTGTCCCATTTACTCCCGTTTACAACAGGGACGTTACAAAGATTGGTCCAGTAATGAGGGAGAATGCTGCTGACGACAGCCGCTAAACGGGCTGAAGCCTCCGGTTCTGATGAGTGAAGCAAACGCTGAAGTGTCTTAAAGCTGCATTCTCTCTAGTGTCCACCAGGGGGCGACTCCTCTGGTTGTATAGAAGTCTAGTCTAAAATGACTCTACTTCTCTCTTGATTTATTCCCTCAGTAAACATTGTAAACATGAGTTTATGGTCTCAATCTCTAGTTTACAGTCTTCTTCAATACAGCATGATGTTCATTTAGTACATTATGCTCCATTTAGAGTCAAACAGACCATGAAGCAGGGGATGCTTTAGGGGCGGGGCTACACAGTGATTGACAGGTCTCTACCAGAGACGTATACGCCGTCTCTACCACGGCGCCATTCCTCCGCAGTCCAAATAAGGTCACTTCCGTGTTGCAAAAACAAAAACAAGATGGCGACGGCTAAAATGCCTAATGAGGCTTCAAAACCGCAAACCAATTGGTGACGTCACGACAACTACGTTCTCTTCTCATCGACGGTCTACGGTCCAACACGACGGACTGGATCAAGCAAAAGATAAAGGAGAAGGGTTCATGTTTCTGTCGAGTCAGACCCATAAAATAACAAACTGGGCCCGTTGCCGGAAAGAACCAGAACTTTTAGTGGACGCACGTTGACGGTGAGCGATTACATCGTAGCCCATTTAACGGCTGCCATGTGCAGCGCTCACCCTCATTGTTGGACCAATATCATAAAAGTGTTGTCCCCATTACTCGCTTGGACACTAAAAGGTGGGAAAAATAAGCGCCGGGTCGAAAAGTTCCCCTTTGAAAGGTTATGTGTGTGTGTGTGTGTGTGTGTGTGTGTGTGTGTGTGTGTGTGTGTGTGTGTGTGTGTGTGTGTGTGTGTGTGTGTGTGTGTGTGCGGACTGACAGAAGCTGATCATTGTGTCCAGGATGATGCATTCAGAGCCAGAGTGTGTTTGTCTTTGTTATTCCTCCCTCGTTAGATCAGCAGAACATATGTGGCCCCTGCAGCCTGCCAGAAGAGAGAGAGAGTGTGTGTGTGTGTGTGTGTGTGTGTGTGTGTGTGTGTGTGTGTGTGTGTGTGTGTGTGTCACCATTCGGTGTGCATGTATGAGAGAGCGAGGCACAGAGAGAGACAAAAACATGATTCCTGTCTGTGCATACTATACTGCATGAGCTTGTGTGTGTGTGTGTGTGTGTGTGTGTGGGGGGGGGGGGGGGGGGGCTGGCGCTTGTCATCTGATCCCTCCGTGTTGTATGCAGGCTGTTCTGTTCAGCAGTGTGGGAGCCGCTCTCCCGTCCCGTACTCACCTCTCATCGCCGCTCCCCGGGGGAGACGTTGTGCGTTTACACATGTTTCACGTACTCAGATCAGCACACGTCAGCTGAACACCGGAGACACTCGTCCTGTGTTCGCTTTGTTTGTCTCGCGGCCGTTCATGCGCGTGTCCCGATGAGCCTTTTGAGTTGTGCATGCTTCACGTGACGGAACACAATGCAACATAAATCCAGGGTTTTGCCATATGCAGGAAAAATTCATGCATGGATGCACTTAATACACACACACACACACACACACACACACACACACACACACACACACACACACACACACACACCACCTCTGCCATTGTTAAGGGAATTGCTAAGATACAGGTGTGGTGGTGTTATGTAACAGGGTAGTGAGGATACAGGACGGATGGGTGATCAAACACACACACACACACACACACACACACACACACACACACACATCCTATTTAAAGAAACAAAAGGACAGTGAAAGGCTTACTGCAGTGTGTTGGTGCTCAGAACCAGCCAAGTGGTTCTCACCCCCCCCCCCCCCCCCCCCCCCCCCACTACCACAAACACATCATGCATGGCCTCAGTGGCTGTTCAATGTACCGTAGTTTAACATCCAAACCGATAATGAGCTGACGGTATGTTGTCTGTTATTATATAATCTCCATAAGTCCATTTTTACGCTGCATAAAGTACTCGCTGTTTGAAAACATGTAAATACAGAGACACGCATGGACAAAGACTTCACACAATATACCATTGTATATTCCCTTGACTCCAGTTCATACTCTGATCACAGTTTGGAGCATGAACTGTTCGGAGAGCTCAAAAGAACAAAATAACTTGTTGTATGATCACCAATCAGATCGTATGATGAGACATAACTGACTACATGTTCTTTCTGTCTGTATTTAAATTGCATTAAGGCAGATGTTAAAGGTATTTGAAATGACGTGTAATACATGAAAGGAAAATTGTCTGTTGTAGTACACACAATATATTTGTTGACAATGTTAAAGCACATAGATTATTGAGTGTCTTAGACTAGTCTAAGTTTAAACTTTTAAATAAGACGTGAGGAACATCTCTGCTGCTAACACAGACTAGCCCCCTGGGTTAGCTCTGTTAGCTCAGTACTAAACTTCCAAGCTAACCAAGCTAGCTGTTTGCTTCACCAACTAAAAACAATGCAGTATTAATAAACGTTTATAACTTATCTTTTTCTACGTATAGCTTGATCATTCTAGAGTATTGTGACAGAAGTGGCTTTCTTATGAACATTACACAGCTTTATAGCGGCTAAAACAAACATAATTCTGCACTTTGTATTGAACACTGTTCTCTTGTCACAGTACACCAGTGTAATCTTAATCATTCATGACATCACTCCAGATTTCCCAGCGATCCCCAGCTGCTGTGTGTGTGTGTGTGTGTGTGTGTGTGTGTGTGTGTGTGTGTGTGTGTGTGTGTGTGTGTGTGTGTGTGTGTGTGTGTGTGTGTGTGTGTGTGTGTGTGTGTGTGTGTGTGTGTGTTTAAGCAGGCTTTACCCATGTGAACGGTAACATTCCTCAGCTCACACACGAGTGGGGGGGGGGGAGGGGGGGCAAGACTCGCACTGATATCCCAAACACTGTGGTGTTTGTTTGATCAAAGACTCTAGACTCTCTCACACACACACACACACACACACACACACACACACACACACACACACACACTCTGTACTTCACGTGTCAACCCCTAAGCCTGAAAAGTTGTACAGAGGTGGATTAACTGTTTCAACCTCTGGCTGAACTTTATTTGTTTGCATACGTCAACTACAGTTTGTGGTCTAAACCTTCGGTCCAACACCAGGCGCCTCTTGTTCTCCTGCAGCTCTTTTAATAACTCATCATTACAGTCATGACAGAGACCACTTGGTCTCCAGTTAGAACCAGGGCATTATCACTTTAATTCAAACAAAGTCCTCATTATGCTGATCACACGGCGTCCAGCGCGAGTGAATGGCAGCTTTGGCCCACGCCTCGCTGTTTATCTAGGCAGGTGAACAGAGGCCAACAGGTATAAATGTGAAAGCGAGTGAACCGTGAATGGACCACACCTCGCTGTTTTTCCAAGAGCTGAATGGAAAAGGCCCCCCCCCCCCCCCCCGACGCCTGCAGTGAGAGGAAGTGATAAATTGAATAGATTGAGAATAAATGGCTGTGTGAGGTAACAAAGGGAACTGTCATTCCTCGTAGAAGTATACTTTTATTTTTATTTTTTTTGCAGAGAACCATTTCATCTACAATCTAGTCATTGCAGTAAAGGGTCAACGTTGGTGACGGGGGTTAAGGACAATGCAGATTTGAAGTGTACTGTTGCAAATGAATGAGGGTGTTTTGTGCAGATGTTCCTTCAAGGACTTGTTTGTCACGAGAACGTTCAATCGTGATGAAATAGTCCATTTTGATCGCAGCCTGTTGGACGTCCTCCAGCAGCCCGATTCTGATTCAGAGGCGACGGTTACCGCGGGGTCGATGTGATGACATGAAGCTCGTCATCACTTCCACAGAACCAGCTGATGATGTCACGATGATGATGATGATGATGATGATGATGTCACGTATCCCAGCCACCATAGCGCGCTAACACCCAACGACAAGATGTCGAACACGGCGAACATTATGCCTGCTTAACAGCACCGCGTTACAATGCTCAGTGTCTGCATGGTAGCTTGCTGCTGTTAGCATCACTGTGCCATCGTACGGCCTCACGGAGCGCTCTTCATCTAAATCTGATGCGATGTTTTGTACTCGTGAACAGAAAGGGAGTTTGAATGATGTGATAAGTACGGTTCTGTCTCCAGGGCCGAGAAGTAGAATCAAACTACCGCCTCAGAGATCCTCTCGCCGTGTTTCTACCCTGATCTAACCTGCTCTGAATGAACTGCCTGCTGCAGGTCTTGAGTAACTTCCCAGCACTTCCTACGTCCCGCATGTCAGATTGTATCTGCTGCGCGTCGCTGTGAACACCTGCCGAGGACGGGATGAGGGAGACGGGGGGCCGTAAAGCTCGGCGGCGGACGATCGGGTCTATTGTCTCTCTCCGCGAGAGGCAGAGCTCGACGCCGAGTCGTCAAATTAACGTATCCAGGTTGAACAAGAAGAACGCGGGCCGTTTAGGAGAGCTTTGACAGAACATCGCATAAAGTGCAACGGCATCAAAGAAGAGCCAGATGTTTGAGCTCAGCCCGCACCTCGGGTCATTGCTTCACTCATTTGTTGTGATGCTTGTTTGACAGTAGCTGAGGCAAAGTTAGCTTCCAATTTCATCGTTTGATGTTACGCAGCCGTCTGCAGCTCCTGCAGTCGAGTCGTACGCTACAAACAAGACCCTGTCTGCTTCTCTAAAATCACTTTTTTTGCTTTTGCAAAATATTAAATAATATTCATTCAGTGTGTGCAGTTGGTGACAGTGTGGGCTCCATGGTAACTGAAAGCTTTATTGTGATCAGCAGGGGGCGGGGCTTAGCTAAGGGTCAATAGCTGAGAGCTTCTCTATGGCTGGCGAACTAAAATACCTGTTATACATCTGTTATAACCCGTCCTCTGATGAACTGTAGTACAAACATTTATCCTTTTTCTTTATGGTACTGTTCTGTCTCATATTATCTTATGATCAGATACATTACATACAGTATAGTCAGATGATGCAGAATGACAATCCCTAAAATGACTTGACTTCATTTTGTACTCATTTGTAAGAAGTCTGTGTGAACAGGAACCAGACCAGAACTAGAATGTGTCATTTTATTCCCTCGGTCTGGCTGAAGTGAGCCGTGAACCACAGGTGATAAAGTACAGCCTCATGTGTCTCTGTAGACGTCACCTTAGGCTAACTTGGGAACTTGTTCGGGCCATTTTTTTTCCCCATCTTCAGAAGTTCTATAGACGACACTAATACTGTCAGGCGGTCTCACCAAATGGATATGGACCGGCTCACAGTGCCATACCGCGAGTTACACACTGTTCCTCTGAGGGGCATCGGGTGTCTCTGTGCTAAGAGCACATTACGGCTACACGTGAGTCTGTCTCTCTCTGTCTGTCTCTCTCTGTCTCTCTCTGTCTGTGTCTGTCTGTCTGTCTCTCTCTCTCTGTGTCTCTCTCTGTCTCTCTCTCTCTGTGTCTCTCTGTGTCTCTCTCTGTGTCTCTCTCTCTCTCTCTCTCTCTCTCTCTCTCTCTCTCTCTCTCTCTCTCTCTCTTGTTTCCTTCTTCTCCTTGCAGTGTAATTTGAATTTGAATTATGCATGCTTTTTGTCCGCTGGAGCGGAGAGGTAATAGTCTCTCTTTGTTCAAGTGTGTGTGCACACACATCTGTCTATGTATACCTATACATGTGCATGCATACAAATGTATGTAATGTGTATACCTGTTATCCTTTGTGTGTGTGTGTGTGTGTGTGTGTGTGTGTGTGTGTGTGTGTGTGTGGAACCTTATCGAGGCTCACAACAGACTTGACGTGTGTGAGAAGGAGCTCTGTCCACCTGACGGTGGTTCTTGTCGGAATGGTTCCCGCCCCACTACAGCCTGGTCCCAACTTGACACCCGGTCTAAATGTTTTAGCAGTTTCCATTGTGGCTCCTTACGACTGGAAGCTCAGTAGTTTTGTTAGATGGGGGAGAAAAACTGTGCTCAACTAAACTCTACATTAGTGACAAATGATGCGGGGCCCAACCGGGACCACACGGCTCAGTCTGCCTCAACATGTCGTTGTAGTTCAGTATCTCCCGGTAGACGTGAATGGCACCATTGTCCTTCTTGCCTTCAGGTCTGAGATTCTGGGAGGTGTTTTGAACAGATGCAGAGCAGATATGACCCGTGAGCTCAGTAGAGTCCATATCTCTGGTTGTATGATCGTTATCACAGAACCAGGAACTTATCTGTGGACAATCTCTTCAAGGTGAAATCTGTACCAACAAAAAAAAGTGTTTCCTCTCCCACAATGCAGTGGAAATAGTTTAATTATTTGCTTTTCTTCCGGTTTGGTTTGGCTTCCTGGATCAGATGTCAAACAGCCTCATTTCTCGTTTCATTTTCAATCAATGAAAGTGTCGAGGCGGTCGGAGTAGTGCTGTCTGTCTGTCTAACTATTGAAATACTTATTCTACTGTGGGCTTATTAGTGAACAGAGCGCCGTTAGCATCCCTGTAAACGGAGTGCTGTAACTACTTCTTGGTGAGCAGCCCGGTGCTGTGACTTTCAGGGCTTGTCAGGCAACCAGCAGAGACACCGCACGTGATGAATGGCTGTCACCAAGAGATGGTTACGGTCCTCCACTTCCTTTTTACACTCCTGTCTGTATACAGATTAAACAAACCGTCGTGAGCTGTTAAGGTGGCGCTGGACAGATCTTTGAAACTGCGTACAAAGCCGGGCTAGTTGGTTACCCCTGCTTTCATTCCTTTTGCTAAGCTAAGCTAAGCTAACTGTCCCTCAGCTCCGTACTTGACATACAGGTCTAGTCCACTGTAAGCTCCCCCTCAACGGGAGGAGACTGTGCACTAACGGGTCCTCTTCAGACATTGTGAGTGCATTTCTATGTGTCTCTGTATGGCTACTTGTTTAGCAGTGCTTGTGGGTGGCAGCTGGTCCGTGTTGGGTTTTAGAGCCGTGTGTCGTCATACTTTGCTACCATTATATGAGGGGCACCGTGGTTCCTTTAACTTGGCCTCTCTGGCTCTAAATGTGATTATCCAAGTTCATTTAAAGGCTGCAGACTGAATAGCGAGGGGCCCACCGCTCTGCTGTTGCTTCACAGGCCGAGGCTGAGCCGCTTAGTCGCAACGGCCGACCTGGCCGCGTGCTCGTGCGGCGTGGGGGGGGGGCGGGCGGTGTCGAGGAGCGCCGTTTGCCATAGTGTCAATTCTTCCGTGGAATTACCCCCGCAGACTGGCATTGTGGGGGGACGCCAGACCGAGGGCCGGCCCCGGAGAATCCGGTCTGTCTGCGGCCACATGCAGCTAAAGCCACCGTGGCTAACCTGCTCAGGGTAACGCGGTGAAAATATCAGGCCGATCGGCACTGACTGGAGCAGACAGGCACTGAACAAGGAGCATTCATCAAGGACACAATCTCTCTTTCAGCCCCCCCCCCCCCCCCCCCCACCACCACCATCACCACACACACACACACACACACACACACAGTCTAAGTCAGACATCTTAACGCTTTAAAGACAGCAGGAGGTCGCGGTTCACTTGATCCTGTTTAAATCATCAGGCTGTGTGTGAGCATTTCTACTCATAAAGATGAGCATATGTCGAAAAAACCAACAAAAATGTATATCGTTCAAACAATGTTAATTGTGCTGAGAAGCATTTTGTTTGGAAAACTATGATTTGACGATACTCTAAGAAATGACATGATATAATGAAAGCTCCTCTGCACTCCTTAAAAACTACAAAATGTACGTAGTTTCAATAACTTATGGAATTGTAAGACTTGGTTTTCGGTTTTGATTCTACTTTTGAATGTTTCGTGTTTTGAATTGTCAAATTTGAGAAACAAATGTTTCATTTCAAGCATTCAGATTTTGTTTTATGGCACAATTTCGCTCTGCTCCGACCGACCGCTTCGGTTTAACGACATTGGGGCGTGTTCACCGCTGTGGTGTCTGTGGTTTATTGAAGAACATTTTTACCCACCGGGTTGGTTTTGGCAAATTAGCAAAATGTAATTGTGGCCTCCTGAGAATGTGACTCTTGGTGCGGTTTCTCTGTTATGGTTAGGAGTGAAGATATTATCAGGAAACCGTAACCAATAACTCAGTGAACCCGGGGGAATTCACACAGTGGGTTAGAATGGAAATGACTGAAGGTCATACAAAGTGCGTCTGACGTGAGGAAGCTTTCCTGTGCTCTTTGGTCAGAATGAAGTCTTTATGAGCACATAATGCTCCACCTTCTTTTGATGTCTTTATATTTCTTTCTATGTTGAGAAGGTCAAAAAGGAAGCATTACATCTTGAATCTAAATAACCTGTATGCATGTGTGTTGTATACTTGTAACCATACAACCTGTGTGTCTTCATGGAGCTGTTCATTGATTGAGCCTTCTATCTTCCAGGGAGTTGTCTTCCCGACATCAGACCAGCGTCCCCTTCAGGAACACCAGAGAGTCCCAGCTGATCTGAGGCTGAAGAGCGGAGAGGGACACGACGGGACGAGTGAAGTCAAGACGTTAGTTAGTGCTGTAACTCGGGGTGATCTTGGACCAAATGGGTAACTAACACGCACAACGACCCAATTAAACTTCTGTAAGTGTCATGTGGGGACTCCTGTGCAGGGTCCATGCCCACATGTGAAGACCTGCTCAGGTCCTCTAGAGCCACCAGAGTCTGAAGCTAGTGGTGTCTTTATACTTGAATTGTATGAGTGCGTGCACACGTGCACGTGAACCAGATCTACTTTGCACCGGTGCTCTTTATATTTCCAGTTGACCCATAATGACTGTTTTTTATTGTCTTGCACAGTTGGCACTAATAAAATATTTATATTCTTTTTAATGGAGACTTGTTATTTATTCAACAGGATGTGTGTCCGGGGCTGCAGGGCCGATGTGCTTAAAGTGCGTGCGTGCGTGCGTGCGTGCGTGTGTGTGTGTACACCACAGTCATATCATGTAATTATCTCGAGTCTGGGTTGGAACTTCTTATATTTAATACGTCACTGCTAGATGGTGTTGACAGTTCTCACAGTCTGTTTATCTCATTTAAATTAAAGGGTTGTTCATGCTGTTGGAATTTAAAGTTGTGGTTCATCAGTTCTGCTCTAAGATAAAAAAGTAAAGCAGTGGTCCCTGGTTAAAAGAAAACATTCCCAAGCTGAGCGTAAAGGTGCTGTATAACAACTCTTCGTGTGTGTGTGTGTGTGTGTGTGTGTGTGTGTGTGTGTGTGTGTGTGTGTGTGTGTGTGTGTGTGTGTGTGTGTGTGTGTGTGTGTGTGTGTGTGTGTGTGTGTGTGTGAGAGATGTAGCAGCGCACGCCGTCACCTTTCCTTTCCTTCGGTCTCTTCTCCGCCCACCTGGATTCTACGAGGCCCACACATTTCTTTCTGAAGTCGGGACGCTCGCTCCCTCACATCCTCGTCTCTGTTCTGTCAATTCGATGTGAGGACTTGATCTTTTGCGTCGCACGTGGTGTTCGATTCTCCGTCTTAACGACGCGTATATCAAAACTGTTTCTTCATTACCTGGAAACCCAAGTGTCTCCCTGGTCATTAACACTGTTGATTTACTGCCGCTGTTAATCTGTCATGAAAACCCGGTTTGCAGTGGATGGCTGAAGGGGCGTGGCTTGAAACGAGCTCACACTGATACTGGCTGCTGAAGGTTATTTAACACTAAAGGAGCAGATGATGGGAACTTGTTTGTTTTTTTGGGCCTCTATCTCTTTCTCTATCTTTTTCTTTCTTCCTGTAATTAAACGATCTAGTTTTGTCTCAAGTCTTTCTGCTGGTGATCTATTAAAAGCTGAGGAATGCAGGTGGACCCTCTGACCTTGTAACGGTTTGACTCGGTAGTTCAGGATCAAAGGCGAACTGCACAAACCTGGAGAGAAACTGTGCGGGGGTGGGGGGGGGGGCCTTAGGGGGTCGCATACCTGTGTTCAATTAGCCCACACTGTTTCACTTGGGTCTGATTATGAACTCACTGTATGAGAAACATTAAGCTTCAACCTACTTAGACATTTAAATGTGTTACACCGGCTGGTGAGTCTGGATTTACAGGAAACCGTTTTAAGGTTTCAGTCAAACATTAACAAGTCCCTGAAAATATTCTTATTCTGCTCGTACTTTTGTTTTCAGGAGGATTTGTCGTCATGAGAAATGATTCCAGTAAGTTGCTGTTTGGGACGTCCTGGCAGCTGAAGGGTGCAAAGCATGTAGCACATTATTCGTCATTGTTCACGTCTCGTTTGTTTGCTCGCTTGTCTTTCGGTTCTCAAATAGATTTCCGTAAATAATAGGTGGAAAGTCGGGACGTTGTTGGCGTAGTTTGTCCCATCACTACCCAGCCGTCCTGAAGATTACATAACTATGCAACTAAACCGCGTTCTCCATCACGTCTTGAAGGAAACCTGTTTGTTTACGGTTGCAGTTTTAACTAATTTAATGCAAGGGGAATTCAGAGAGTTTGAAATCCATAGCTGGCTAGGAACCCGCAGGTTAATGATTGCCTCCCGTTTCCTAACATCCTCCCTGTTGAGCTAATCTACAATCACATTCTTTCCAGGGGAAAGTGGAGGAGAGTCCCTCTGACCCTGATGTCTCTGCACCGCAGTGGATGAGCGCTGAACTAACCTGGGAGTGTCTCACTTTTCAATCCTGGCAAGCACCGCAGCTCCACACACCTAATGATAACGGCGTAAATATCCACTTCGTGTGTGTGTGTGTGTGTGTGTGTGTGTGTGTGTGTGTGTGTGTGTGTGTGTGTGTGTGTGTGTGTGTGTGTGTGTGTGTGTGTGTGTGTGTGTGTGTGTGTGTGTGTGTGTGTGTGTGTGTGCGCGTGATTAGTTCAAGTACCGGCATGACAAGACACAGAAATTAGGTTACACAAGGCTGCGAGGGTGGAAAGAGCAACGCACCGTAAAGTTACATAAAAGCAGACGTGAAGAAGTGATTTTAAATGACAAATGTGGCTGTGCGAGGATAACTCTCATCCCGCTTATTTAAGTCACTTTGTTCTCAGTCGATGCATGTAAACATCACACCAACTGGGTCAGAATAACCGAGTTAAGCTCGTGAGGTTGTGAGAAGCACAGTTAAGATGTCTCGGCTTCATTAAATGGGCCCTGTTGGGCCAAAAAACACGTTTATTGGTGTTGAAGTGTTTGTGCATTCTTAACGTTTGTTTGGAAAGTCCTCCCTAAATTCTTACTACTAGCTTATGTCAAACTAGTAATTTGGGTTGCAGCTTTATATTTTATAAAGAGGGAGCAGGCCTCTTTACTTTATACTGCTAGCTCACCTAGCACCACTGAAATAGCTAACTCACCTAGCACCAATGAAATAGCTAGCTCACTTAGCACCACTGAATTGCTAACTCACCTAGCACTATTGAAATAGCTAACTAGCTCACTTAGCACCACTGAATTGCTAACTCACCTAGCACTATTGAAATAGCTAACTCACCTAGCACCACTGAAATAGCTAGCTCACCTAGCACTATTGAAATAGCTAACTCACCTAGCACCACTGAAATAGCTAGCTCACCTAGCACTATTGAAATAGCTAACTCACCTAGCACCACTGAAATAGCTAGCTCACCTAGCACCACTGAATTGCTAACTCACCTAGCACTATTGAAATAGCTAACTCACCTAGCACCACTGAAATAGCTAACTCACCTAGCACTATTGAAATAGCTAACTAGCTCACCTAGAACTGCTGAGCAAGCTCGGACACGTTAATGGTTTAATTTCCTTCTGCGCGGTGATGCTGTGCTGATAGAGAACAGTAAATAACGAGAGCAGAGCTGAATTCACACACGTCCTATACGAACACATGCTGCAGTAAAAGGAAGTGGCAGCAGGAAAGTGAAATGCAGCATCTGTTTCCATCTATTCATCCGTCTGTGACTATGAAGAGGCTGGAGTCAGAGTTGACATCCTCCTCTCCTGGTCTCTCTCTCACTCGCAGTGCTGTGTGTCATCTTATCCATGTTATAATACTGGGCGTCTCTTTGGTTTAGTGGACACGAGCATTGAATCAACATTTTAAGATGCATATATTCACGTTCTTGCCAAGAGTGAGATGAGAAGATTGATACCCGTCTCGTGGTCATACAGTAAATATGAAGGTGCAACCAGCTAGCTTAGCTTAGCTTAGCATACAGACTGGTAACAGCTAGCCTGACTCTGTACGAAGGTAACAAAATCTGCACCTCTAAAGCTCACAATAACGTTGGACCTGTATTGTTTATTCTGTTTTACAGAAATCGACATGTTGCGTCTATGTTAGCATTTATGTGCTAAGCTATGCTAACCAACTGCTGGCTATGGCTTCATATTTAGTTGAGAGTGGTACCAATCTGCTCATCCAACTCTCAGCAAGAAAGTGAATTTGTTATTTTCCACAGTGTCAAACTATTTGTTGCACCTTTTGTATTTGAGTTCTTTAGAGTAACACATACTGGAGCACCGGTAGCTCATTTGTTGGATACATTTTAAGTCAGCTTAAGCTTTAACTGAATACTGCTCAATGAAATAGTTAGTAAATAGTAGTTAACCCACATGACAACACGTCCTCTAGACTGACGACAGTTTACGATGGAATGACGAGCATTGTTAGCACGCATGCCACAAAGTACACCGAAAGACCAGAACCACCAATTAATTGTTCCTATCCACACGTTCCTTCATAACAACAAACACACACTTTATTTTTATTATAAGTCACTGCCATGAATACTCACTAGACTAGAGCACCAAATGTGTTTTAATCCACAGATACAAAATAGTCCCAAACAAATGCACCCTCTTTAAGTAGCATTTGCTAAAAACTGCAGCTGAGCCTTTTTAAAAAGTGAAACAATGTATCTGTGAGCCATTTTAAATAAGATTCATGTTGTTTTTGGTCTTTTTGTTTCAGTTTTAATAACTTATTTTGTGATATAATTCCTTTTTTTGTAAATGTTTTGCTTTTTTTTTTTTTTTTTTCATTGAGTCATTTTTACACTCTTTTGACTCCAGCCTGTGTGTCAATCACAGTGTGCTACTAATGGATGATCGTAAACCCGCCACCGCACCCTGTTCTACATGATTCATGTTTTCATTATGTAATTAGCTGCGGAATCTGAGGTTACAGTATCTATCTACCTATCTATCTTATCTATCTAAATTATCTATTTATATATATATATATATATATATATATATATATATATATGTATTATCTATCTATCTATAGATATAGAAATAGATAGATAGATAGATAATTTAGATAGATATAGATAGATACTGTAACCTCAGATTCCCAGCTAATTACATAATGAAAATGAACCACCCACCCAATCCTGACCCCTTGAGTAGTGAGAAACCCACCCTGCCAGCATGATAGCAGAGGGGTGGGCTGGTTTTGTCCTCCAGAGCAGTCTGTTTCATAACACCGGGGCGTACAGGTAGTCGTTCACCAAATGAACCTTTTTAAAGTCACATTTTAAAAGTCAGCAGAGCCGGCTGCAGCTTCTCTCCCTCCTTCAAATCTCAAAATCTTAAATCTGATATCCACTTAACAGCTTTACGTCCTTTAAACCCGGAGCTTGTTTCTCATCTTATCAAAATTCCACCGGCTTCCTCATTTAGCGCGCGTGTGTGTGTGTGTGTGTGTGTGTGTGTGTGTGTGTGTGTGTGTGTGTGTGTGTGTGTGTGTGCACGTGCATGCGTGCATGCGTGCGTGTGTGTATTTTACAAAGCGTTAGGCATCATTGCCTCTCTAATTCCTGTGAAAGATGATTGATAAGTTGTCGGAGCTCAGCTCTGATACCACCCAACTGTGGGAACTCGTTTTTGTGTTCCCACACACACACACACACACACACACACACACACACACACACACACAGTCAAGGAATGCTGCAAACTGTCCGCTCTTTTCTTTCTGGGAATACTTTGAGTCTGGTGATCAAAAAGGATGCTACGCCTCTCACACACAGACATTCACCGATCTGGTAAATATCACATATTTCATGATTTAAAGCACAGAGTGTGTTTTGCCTTTGACGGGAGGGAGGAACGAGAGGTCAAGGCAGCTCCGGAGCGGCGTGTGTGTTGACTCCTGGTTGATGTTTAATCCAGAGTTTACATTGCTGCGATAGGTGGAGCGCAGCTGAACGGCGCGGGAACAACCCCACCACACCGGCACCCAGGGATACACGTAGGTCTTCAAATCAGTTGGACTGACTTTCAAAGCAGATAACGTGTTTGGATTTAAACTAAGAGAGAGATGTGTTTTTACTGGAACTACTTTCCACTGTCAGGTATCTCTGCGTGGCTCAATGTCTGTGGGTGAGAAGGTGTTTTTAAGTGATGTTGGGTGAACACTTGTTTGTTCCGCTCCGTTCGACCCAGCCCTGCCCGTCTGGAAAACCAGCGACTGAAATAGATCGGCACCCTCCCTCTGCGATGGCAGTGATCACACCGGATGAACTGTTCCGATGTTTGATGCCAGTTATTCAATTTGTCTTTCATCTCTTTGTTTTTCCGACAGATGATGCACCGACGCTTCGTCCAAATATGTCCCCCCTCCCCCGCTACCTGTGACCTTCGCTCCTCAACTCACGTGACCTACGGTTGTGAATCAGAGTCCTCGGTTGACTTTTCACAAACTATGCTTCCAACAAACTGCGTCCTATTGTTAGCCGTGCTGTCGTCTCCTCGCTCTAGTTACGCTGCGGTCGTTACTTTCTCACTGTGCGTTCCTGCAGCTGAGACGCAAAACGTCTTCGCGAAACACATTTGCGGTTTCCGAAGCGTCGCCCTTCAACCATTTGCCATTTGCAGAAACGTACGACGCCAACATTGTCGACCGGTTTGCTGCGGGGTGGAGCTCCGTCATCCCTCAAGAACTATTACAAACACACCAATTTAACTTCAATGGCAGACGTGCTCCATCTTTTCCTATGTTGTCCACGTGAGCATCAACTAGGAAGTATAAAGACGGCTGAAGCGCACGTCGGGTGGGCGGGAGGGGAGGGTGAACGGGGTCAAGCACGAAGCAAACTCTCCCTGTTCATGCCCCGTGTGAAACGAGTGTCCACGTTGATGTTTTCGTCACGTAACTCGCGTAACGTAGTTCCGGCACTTCTGTGGTTATTTTAACCCCAAAAGGACAATCTGTTCCTAACCCTAACTAAGTAGTTTCCTGTGAGTCTGGAAGTTTATTTTGAAAGGACCGTTTGCATGTAACGAGAGGGAATTGACCGGCTTTAATGAGGAGTCACTTTTCATAAGAATTCATGGGAACGGCTGTATGTGGATACATTGTCCTTCATTACAATGAACACGTTACAGGTTATTGTAACGGTGTGTGTGTTACTCCACACACACACCGTTCTGCTGCTATAGAAAACAGGACGTGTGTTAATCCGAGGGCTGGAAAGAGACTCCGACATATACACTATTTACAGCATTCCTGTTTGAGTGATGTTGGCTAAAAACGACACTCTCAGCTGTTTTACGTATGAATATTTTCCTTCATAACACGTTTATATTCTGTAAACGTTGCGATCGTTCAACCACGAGCCACATATTCACGAGTCACTACCAACACAAGTGTAGGGATGCATCGTCTCATGAGGGCGTCGGCTTCATTCCACTGTGGTTTTATCATGCAAATTCCAGAATTGACTGCTCAGGTCTAAACATTGAACGTCCTGAAGCACGAGGAACTCTTTCCTCGCTGTTCTTTTAAACCACTGAAAGGCAGCTGTGACTCGAGCGCAACACCAGCAGACGAGTCAAGTACCAAATCAAAGCTTCAGGTGACATCGGATCTTCAGACCCTTTAGTTCTGATCCAAACAGATTGATGGAACAGATGTTCTTTGTTTACCTCTGGAGCGTTCTAGTTCATCTCTCTGTGTGTGTGTGTGTGTGTGTGTGTGTGTGTGTTTTCTGTCTCTGACCTCACCACCGTCTGTCTGAGCTGCTTGTTAAATATTGATCACCTCCCCCGCCCTTCCTGCCGGCGTTTGCCTTAATTGACTGGCAGGGTGAGTGCGAGGAACGGAGCCGGAGAGATGATTGAAGTGACGGAATAAAAATGGAGCGGAGAAGAGAACAGAACCAGCTCGTCGGGTTCATAAAAGTCAAGGCCCGACTCCTCCCGCTATAAATCACAGTGTCTCACTCCTCGTGTTTATCGTCTGTTCTCTCTCTCTCTCTCTGTCTCTCTGTGTGTGTGTGTGTCTCTCTCTCTCTCTCTCTCTCTCTCTCTGTGTCTCTCTCTTTCTCTCTCTCTGTGTCTCTCTCTCTCTCTCTCTCTCTGTGTCTCTCTCTCTCTCTCTCTCTCTCGCTGTCTCTCTCTGTCTCTCTCTCTCGCTGTCTCTCTCTCTCTCTGTGTGTGTGTCTCTCTGTCTCTCTCTCTCGCTGTCGCTCTGTCTCTCTCTCGCTGTTTCTCTCTCTGTCTCTCTCTCTCTCTCTCGCTGTCTCTCTCTATCTCTCTCTCTCTCTCGTTTTGATCTCACTCCGCCGCTCTGCTTTCTGGGTAATGTAGAGACACGTAAACAGTCCAATGCAAAGAGAAGTGTGGTAACTCATGATATGGATGGGTGAGCATATTTAAAATATGGTACCAGCCTGAGTTACAACATGATGCTGCAGTAAAAGTGTCCCATCCCCAGTTCACCCCAAGTGAGGATTTACTGTCCAATCGAGAGGTTGACCAATCAAAGCCCAAAGAACCAGGTGAAGAACAATCTGGAAACAATTTAGTTTATTGACTTTTAACCTTTTATTCTGTGAGATGTAAAAGTCTCTCATTCATTACAATCAGTGGAAATGACACGTCACGTGCAACAGTGACTAGTGGCAACAGTGACTAGTGACAACAGTGACTAGGGACTAGTGGCAACAGTGACTAGGGACGAGTGGCAACAGTGACTAGGGACTAGTGACAACAGTGACTAGTGGCAACAGTGACTAGGGACTAGTGGCAACAGTGACTAGGGACGAGTGGCAACAGTGACTAGGGACTAGTGACAACAGTGACTAGTGGCAACAGTGACTAGGGACTAGTGACAACAGTGACTAGTGGCAACAGTGACTAGGGACGAGTGGCAACAGTGACTAGTGGCAACAGTGACTAGGGACAACAGTGACTAGGGACTAGTGACAACAGTGACTAGTGGCAACAGTGACTAGGGACTAGTGACAACAGTGACTAGTGGCAACAGTGACTAGTGGCAACAGTGACTAGTGACAACAGTGACTAGGGACAACAGTGACCAGTGACTAGTGACAACAGTGACTACGGACAACAGTGACCAGTGACTAGTGGCAACAGTGACTAGTGGCAACAGTGACTAGGGACTAGTGACAACAGTGACTAGTGGCAACAGTGACTAGTGGCAACAGTGACTAGTGACAACAGTGACCAGGGACTAGTGACAACAGTGACTAGTGGCAACAGTGAGTAGTGGCAACAGTGACTAGTGACAACAGTGACTAGGGACAACAGTGACCAGGGACTAGTGACAACAGTGACTACCCTTACATGCAACAAATGTTCCTGTTTTTGCCTTTATTCCAGAAAAAAAGATAATATTCCGAATAAGCTAATGAAAATGAATATTCCCTTCTACATGCAGCCGTGCATATTACTCTAAAACGACACCATGCCGCACCCTCATCACCGACGGCAGTGAACATATTACATATCACATTAGGAATGTTGTCATATTCTGAATAATATAATAGAGTGTGCATGTAAATGTAGTATTTCTTATCAGGATGGGTACTACTATAACGAGACATTGACTTGTATGGGAAACACAGATGCTTTAAGTATAGTGCTTTAAGTATAGTGCTTTAAGTATAGTGCTTTAAGTATAGTGTTTTAAGTATAGTGTTTTAAGTATAATGGTTTATGTATAGTGCTTTATGTATAGTGTTTTATGTATAGTGTTTTATGTATAGTGCTTTATGTATAGTGCTTTATGTATAGTGTTTTATGTATAGTGCTTTATGTATAGTGTTTTAAGTATAGTGCTTTATGTATAGTGTTTTAAGTATAGTGTTTTAAGTATAATGGTTTATGTATAGTGGTTTATGTATAGTGTTTTATGTATAGTGTTTTATGTATAGTGCTTTATGTATAGTGCTTTATGTATAGTGTTTTATGTATAGTGCTTTATGTATAGTGTTTTAAGTATAGTGCTTTATGTATAGTGTTTTATGTATAGTGCTTTATGTATAGTGTTTTATGTATAGTGCTTTATGTATAGTGCTTTATGTATAGTGTTTTAAGTATAGTGTTTTAAGTATAGTGTTTTATGTATAGTGCTTTATGTATAGTGTTTTAAGTATAGTGTTTTAAGTATAGTGTTTTAAGTATAGTGTTTTAAGTATAGTGCTTTATGTATAGTGCTTTATGTATAGTGTTTTAAGTATAGTGCTTTAAGTATAGTGCTTTAAGTATAGTGCTTTATGTATAGTGTTTTATGTATAGTGTTATCATAAGCAGTTAAAATCCTACATTCAGTTGTTTGTATCTGCAGAATTAAAGGTCAACCCCCCAAAAAAGCCCTTCAGCACAGCTGAAAACATTGAAACGTCCGATCTCTTTGTAACCTGCATCCAGCGATGAAGTTGGGACGCTGGATGTATGTCGGGCAGCGGTAGACTTATGAAGGGAACACATCGAGTCCTTTCATGCGTTCCCATGAAGGGCGGCTGTCTCTCTGCAGACTGGAAGAGCCCGTTCCTGTCAGTTATTGCTCTCTGCCTGCATTAATCATATGCAACGCTGCCAACGGCTTCGATTGGGAAAAAAAACAATACCGGAGTCGCCCCGTAGCATTGAAGAAATGAAGTTACAAGTTGATTATTATTTTAACGTTAAAATGCAGCAAGTACACACCTGTTGCCTGGGATGGTCACAGAAAGGAAAACACGGCCAAAATAATATGCAGTTAGGCTCTCGCTAATTTCACTAATACTACTACTAATTACTAATTACTCAATAAAAAAAAGACACTTCAGTCGCTCCAGGGTGAAGCCTCGTCCGTGTACCACGCTGCTCTACTTTCATGTACCATTAAAACATATTTAATACTTCTAACTATCGTCCCCACATTGTGACATTGTAAGTCTGTCTGATTACGGTCCGTCCCCGTCTTCCCGTCCTCATGCAGCTTGACGTAGCAGAGCAGCAGCTCCGGCCCTACAAGCTGTTTCTGCTTCATTATTAACGAGCTGGGTCTCCACACAGCGACGGCTTCGGTGGATTTTATGTAGAGGATGTGGACTCGGACCCGTTCTGCCCCCCCCGTCTAAATAAATAATATTGCCGACAAGCTCGATAAATGATGAGCTGAGTGGCGTGTTCGTCGGGAGTCAGCGCGCTACGTGAGCAGTGATGAAAGGTTAATGAGGGACGGGGGTCTAATGGTCCGCGGTCACGGTGCGGCTGTAACGCCTGATCCAGGTCCTGCTCAAAGCTTTTGTCTCAATACACATTTATTTTGACAGTTGGTCAGTTGCTTCAGTTCAAAGTGCAACATCTCAACAACTGCTCGATGGATGCGCCATGAAACTACGTTCAGACATTCGTCTCAAGGAAGTAAACCCTAATGGATTTCGTGACCCCCCCCCCCTTGACTTTTCATCTAGAGCAGACCTGGGCATGGAACGCCCCCCCCAGGCCACACCCGGTCCCGTGGGACGTCAACGGACGTCTGAGTCTTTGTAGCTTCGCTGCTGAAGCAACACGCTCAGAAGATGTTGCTTCTCTTTGGATCGACCTCCATACGTGAACAAACGTTCTCCGTGATCAAGTTTAACAGAACCAGATCCAGATCCTCTCTCTCTGACCGTCAGCTGTCTGCCGTCCTCCACGTCTCTCCTCACACATAGTGGAGTAAAAAGTACAATATTTCCCTCTGAGATGTAGTGGAGTGGAAGTACAACGTTGAATAAAATGGAAACACCCAAGTAAAGTACCTTGAATGTGTACATAAGTACAGTACTTGACCAAATATACTAGTTATACTCCACCACTGATCATAATATTTACTCACAGCCGATCAAAAACATACAATGTGCTGCTGTTTATAAATCAGATGTACTTTGCATTTAGTGCTAATTAGCATATGTTAGCTTACTAAAGTGAACATGATAAATATCTGCATGTGCTTTGTCACTGTTAGCATTTTAGCATGACGCCACAATGAGCTAGCGTGGCTGTAGCGTCTAAAGTCACTCCCTGTTTACTAAATAGTATTTTTACCGTCTGATTCCTGGGTGTAAATATACACGGTACATGGTACAATGGAACGTAAGCAGCGGTGTCCATGACATATAAATACAGTGTTTTCTCAGGCAGGAGATTATGTATTTGATCGTGCGTGCGTGCTCGTGTCTGTCTGTCCACGGCTAATCTCCCATCGACCTCGTGTTTTTCGTGCACATGCATGACTTGCATGTTTAAGGGAGCTTGCGGGAATTCACACTTTTTGAAAACAGATATTATTGACTGTTGTTTACTGTCATTGGCCGATGACTGCTCACCAGTCTTAACCAGCCGGTGGAGGTTAAGTGATCATCGGCCGCTTCTGTTTGGACTTTTGTTTCGGCTACGAATTACAAATTGTTCCCCTCTTGATGTGCACGGATAGATAACACAATCGCATGTGTTTGTTTATGCATTTTAAGTATATCGCTTCGCGAATGACGAACCAAACCGAGCGCTAACTACAACGCTGGGCGTCTTCTTGTGTCGGTAGGAGGAGAGCTAGTTAGACGTTAGCGGCCCCGTGGGAGTCCGACGGTGCGTTTGGCTAACGGAGCTAATACGGCTAACGGAGATGCCGGCTAACGGAAGGTGACGCACAACAGGACCGACGGTTTCTGTTCAGAGGAAAAGGGTCAACAAGTCGTTGCGGACGGCTGCAGAGATTCAAAATGAAAGCGTGACTGTTGAAGTGAGCGGTGAAGTGAAGAGCGTGTCTGAGGCGCTTGTGGTCTCGAAGCGTGTCGCGTGTTTAACATTTAATGCAGGCAGCCTCGCTCAGACTTCCACGGAGTGCGTGTCTGACCGCTGCTGGGGACTCGTCATGTCTTTAGACAAATAAACAGGATATAGCTCTTCTTCACGTCTCTGATATGCTCCTAATAAATCCTTTTAAAGGCCTTTCCTGCGGGGTTTCATTTAAACTGGATGAACTCCTGATGAGGTGTTTTAAATATCCGACAACAAAAAATAATCCGCCACCAGCTGTGTGGCCGACAGCTGTGTGTTGACAACACACACGCGCACACACACACTCACAGACACACACACACACACACACACACACAGCTTAAAAGAGCCAATTAATGTCTCATCGTTCTCATTTCACGTTTTACTTAAAATCTCAAATGTATCAACCGTCTAAATCAGATCTGTTTTGAGGTTAACGTGACGCTTCAAGGCTGAGCCATCATCAGATGCTGAAATGCTGGTATTGTTTTTTAAAATAACGCCTGTGTGTGTGTGTGTGTGTGTGTGTGTGTGTGTGTGTGTGTGTGTGTGTGTGTGTGTGTGTGTGTGTGTGTGTGTGTGTGTGTGTCATATTGAGGACTCACAAACCCCGGAAGCATCCGTCTCTCCCAGATCACAAACACACACATGCAGTCCTTTCTGCAAGCTCTCGTCAGAGATTAACTCAATGCACACACACACACACACACTGCATGCACGCACACACACACACACACACACACACACACACACACACACTCTCCAGCTCTTCTATCCGAGCTGGACAGCTGTTTGTGCGTTCAACTCCTCAGCCTGAAGCAGCCAGTGAAACTCATTTGGTTTTTGCCGTTTGTTCTTTTTGCCAGTTTTTTTTTTTTTCGTTATTCTCCATTTTCAGTGTGATATACAGCAAGGAATGCATTTGTTCTAGTGCTGAAATGAGAAGTAAAAGACGACCGGCTCCTCAAAGGGAAGGATCTGCTCTCTGTTTCATATCTTAGTCTTAGTCTGGGTAATGTCTTTGGATTTGAAGATGTCACTTTGAGCTTTGGGAAATTGGGGGTTGTGTATTTCCTCACACACAATGAGTCAATTAATCAGAATAATGATGGACGGATTCATCAGTATTTGTTTTATAATAACCTTTGTTTTTCAGTGACTGTATAACCGTTTGAAGTGTATCTTCTCCACATCATTCTCTCTGTTATTTATGTCTTCCTAAAGGTAGATGAGGAGATATATCTCTCTCTCATGTGTGTACAGTAAATATGAAGCAGCAGCTGTCAAACAGCTGGCCTGGCTCTGGTTCAAGGCATCATATGTGTATTTATTTATTTATTCATCCTTCATTTAAACAGAAAGATCCCATTGAGATGAAATGCTCTTCTTTGGGTTAAGATAACTACGGAGTTGGAGTTACTTGAGGACCGTGACTTGTTCTACGCGGTGACAGGCTGCGTGGTTCTTTGCGGTCGTTATGCTTCCTGGTTCATGATCGCGTGGACATTACACATCTACGTATTCCAGCACATTCCTGAATGAGGACAAGCGATAAGTTGTGAGGGTTAGACCAGCCGTGCTGTGCTGCTGTAGCTCCATGTGTGACATCTGGAGCTGAGAGTCAAAGTGTTGGTCTCCTTTAAAGCATCCTCACAGCTCACACACACACACACACTACTGTGTAATAATAATAATAATAATAACAACATAAAGCACGTCATTACTGTACATATAACCACATGTTCATACCGATGTTCAAACACACAGAGTGAGTGTCCTGGTCTGGTTATATAAACCGTGTTGTTTCTGCCAACTGTCCCTTACACACACACACACCCCACACACACACACACACACACACACTGCCAAATGCAACAATATGGGGTCCAACACACACACACAAGATACTCTAACAACCTGACTGCACACACACACACGCACGCACACACACACACACACACTGTTAAGTATCCCCTGCAGCCTGAAAGTCAAGTTACATAAATAGTTTTGAGGAGAAAGAATGGCCTCACGCTGCTGTGCACAAACATCCGAGGCAGGCCAACCGGTGGTCACAACAGAACAGCTCCGTCTGTGACGATGTTTATTTGTGTGCATGCTGGTACAATGGGGCGTGTGGTCGGAACGCGGTGAGCATACCTCTTCTCTGGTTCCTCGGTGAAACCTGTTGCATCAGTTGTAGCTGACGTGAATCTAAAGCTCACACTTTTTCAACCTCTCAAGTCTAGAAGTTTGTAAATGTTTGATCGGGACTATTACTTTGTTACGGGTTACTCCGTTTTAGTTTTTGACCGGTTCTCCCGGTTAAAGCCCGTGCGGTGTTTAGGCTCCTTGGTTCGGTTCTGGAGAGGATCGTGGTTTGGGTCCAGTAAGTACTGTTTGAAGGGAAGCAGCGTGAGAAGTGAGTCGCGGTTGACTTCTGGTTTCACTCGGGTCCGTAAGAGCTTCTGTGCCGAGTCATTCAGAAGCCGTGTCTTTTCGGGAGCCTCTCGAGGTTTATTATCTTTGATACACAGTAGAGTGTCTCGTGCACGGACTCTCAGCGCTCATCATTTACTCAAAATATCCGGGTCTCTGTTCACCGCGGTCAGTAGTTGATGTACAGATGGTCATGTTCAGACCCCAGCTCATCACTGGACACAGTATGTTGATTAGTGAGCTTTAGACGGAGAGGTTTTCCTCCCTAATGCTAAGCTAGGCTAACCAAATCTTGACTCTAGCTTCATACTGAGTGGTTTCAATGTTTCTCATCTAACCGTTGGAAATAAAGAAACGGCGTTGCACCGAATATTTAATGAATGCTCATTTTGACATCACAGAACTTTGGGATCAAAATGTGACGACGTGGAGGCTGGGGGGGGGGGGGGGGGATGAACTGACCAATCTGACACCGGAGAAAGTGGGTGTCGTCTGCCGTCTGGAATCATTCACACTGATCCCGACTAGATTAAGTCGCTCGTCATGTTTCACTGGTGAAACAGAAGAGTGATTTAAAAACCAGGCAGTGGAGGAGTGATGGCTGTGTCAGATGAACATCAGTGAGAGACACATTTCCCATGAGACAGAGATCAGACGGTGCCTCTAACCGACACACGACAGTGGTAAAAGAATCCGCCTTCAGCTGGATGTAGACTGATTAGCTGTTTGCTGTGTTGCTGCTGTGAAAACACACCCTATGATATCGCACATATCTCA
Source organism: Cebidichthys violaceus (assembly GCF_023349555.1). NCBI lineage: Eukaryota > Metazoa > Chordata > Actinopteri > Perciformes > Stichaeidae > Cebidichthys > Cebidichthys violaceus. The sequence goes on along the minus strand of NW_027176483.1, from coordinate 20,416,480 downwards.
CATATTCTACGATTTAGATGAGTCAAACACTCTCCGGACTTCAGTCCGCTGTTCGCTTCCTGTGAACAAGTAAAAGTAAGGATGACTCTTTAGGCACACGGTGGTGAAGTGAGTCGTTGCATCTTTTCCTGAACCGAACTGTGTGTTTGTTCAACACTTCAGCGCTCAACCTTCAACTGACACTTCAACTGCTTTTAGTGCTTTGACTTCAACTGACACCGCAGCTTCACTCCATAACTGTGTTGTAACTGACACTTCAACGTTTTCACTATTCAAGCCATTTCAAACCTTCAGCAGCGTGTGCGTGTACATATGCATTTTGTTTCTTTCTGCAGTTTACACTTCATATACTCTCAGTGCTTACGCTTCAGCTGACGGCGTGGGTGTAGATATAGGTTCGTTGTGTAGATGTAGGTTCGTTGTGTAGATGTAGGTTCGTTGTGTAGATGTGGGTTCGTTGTGTAGATGTGGGTTCGTTGTGTAGATGTGGGTTCGTTGTGTAGATGTAGGTTCCTTGTGTAGATGTGGGTTCGTTGTGTAGATGTGGGTTCGTTGTGTAGATGTAGGTTCCTTGTGTAGATGTGGGTTCGTTGTGTAGATGTAGGTTCGTTGTGTAGATGTGGGTTCCTTGTGTAGATGTGGGTTCGTTGTGTAGATGTGGGTTTGTTGTGTAGACGTGGGTTCGTTGTGTAGATGTAGGTTCCTTGTGTAGATGTGGGTTCGTTGTGTAGATGTAGGTTCGTTGTGTAGATGTGGGTTCCTTGTGTAGATGTGGGTTCCTTGTGTAGATGTGGGTTCGTTGTGTAGATGTAGGTTCGTTGTGTAGATGTGGGTTCGTTGTGTAGATGTGGGTTCGTTGTGTAGATGTGGGTTCGTTGTGTAGATGTGGGTTCGTTGTGTAGATGTGGGTTCCTTGTGTAGATGTGGGTTCCTTGTGTAGATGTGGGTTTGTTGTGTAGATGTGGGTTCGTTGTGTAGATGTGGGTTCGTTGTGTAGATGTGGGTTTGTTGTGTAGATGTGGGTTCCTTGTGTAGATATAGGTTCGTTGTGTAGATGTAGGTTCGTTGTGTAGATGTGGGTTCGTTGTGTAGACGTGGGTTCGTTGTGTAGATGTAGGTTCCTTGTGTAGATGTGGGTTCGTTGTGTAGATGTAGGTTCCTTGTGTAGATGTGGGTTCGTTGTGTAGATGTAGGTTCGTTGTGTAGATGTGGGTTCCTTGTGTAGATGTGGGTTCGTTGTGTAGATGTGGGTTTGTTGTGTAGACGTGGGTTCGTTGTGTAGATGTGGGTTCCTTGTGTAGATGTGGGTTCGTTGTGTAGATGTAGGTTCGTTG
>NW_027176483.1:20302646-20410146 GCF_023349555.1 Cebidichthys violaceus | reverse complement strand
CAGACGCTGCTCTTCTCCGCGGACGCGGGCTCGTCCTCGGCGCCCGCCGCGTCCGGCCCTGCCTCGCCGCCGCCAGTCAGCGTGCTGTCCGCCTGCTCTATCTCCATGGTCTCAACTTTGGCCAGAAGGTCCAGAAGTTCGCTCTCCCTGGTCTCCCAGAGGGCCATGCTCAGGTCCAGGTCCCCCCTGATGGCGTCCATGTCCGTCTTCAGCCGCAGGCCGATGTACAGGCTGGTGTCCAGCTGCGTTTTGATCCTCTCCTCCTCCAGCGCGAACTCGTCCTCGGACAAGCTGTCCACATCTGACTCCGCAGGCGGAGCGGCGGGAGACGCCGCGGCGCGCATCTCCTCCGCAACGCCGCCCGTGACCTTCGCCGCGTCCGCTCCCCTCTCGCCGCGCCGCCGCTTCATCCACCGCCGGTTGAGCTCCTCCTGGATCTCCCCGGTGATGCACTCCACGAGCGCCTCGCGCTCCGTCAGCTCCTCCTGCAGCCGCACCACCTCCTCGCAGCGGCGCGCGTACTCCTCGAACTGCGCGACCGCCTCCGCCGCGCACCGCGCGTCCTGCTGCTTACAGTCCGAGGGAGCGGGAGCCTCCGAGGAGGAGGAGGAGGAGGAGGACGAGTCCACCATGTATGTGTCCTGTACATAGTTCACCCCGTGTCTCTTGATGCGGTCGAAGTGCACTTTGGCCTCGTACCGCTCGATGTCCCGGTCCAGCTCCTTGATCCTCTGGACCTGCTGGCGGATGGTGTGGTCCTGGGAGATCACCAGATGGACCAGCGTCTCCATCTTCTCCGCGGAGCCCTGGTCTTTAGAAACAGCCTGCTCTTTCTTTTTGTTCATCTTATCCAACTTCCTGAACGCCTTCCTGACTATGCGCCTCTGTTTCTCCTGGGACAGGTTGGCGGCGGCGGCCGCGGCGGTCCAGCAGGTCCTGGCGGTGCCCCTCAGCCCGCCGCCCGGGCCGCCGCTCTCCCGGCTCTGGACCACCCGGGCCTCGGCGCTGCGGGGCCCGTTGTTGGGCAGCGACGCCTCGTTCTTCACCAGGACGAAGCGCACGTTCTCCTGCTCGTCCCCCCAGGCGGCCCATAGCCGGAGGACTTTGGTCTTGTTTGGCAAAATCCTCTCGAAGCCCCTCCATTTCTCCACCACGCAGTAGGACTGCGGGGAGCCGGACAGCATCGCCGCAGAGGCGCCCTGCTGCAGGTTCTGGTCCTCCAGCAGCACCCTGACCACGTCGGCGCAGGTGGTCCGCTTGGTGAGCCCGGAGACGAGCTTCTCCTCCCGGCAGACCCACACAGAGATCTTTCCCTCCTGCGGCTCCATCTCCGGTTCTTCTCAACAACGACAAAGTTTCTGTTTGTGGCAAAACTCAGAGAGTGAACGCAGAAGAAAGTAGTCCGTCGACTCAAAACAGTCAGCTTCATGTGCGATGAGAGAAACGCATCGTCCGCGCTCCCGTCGCTGCTTTATCGGTTCCCACTTTGAAAGCGCTCGGTCCGAACGCGACATAAGCAGAACAATGACATCCGCTCACATTCTGCCAGCGGTCTGTTCCCGGTGCTGTCTGCCGGGACATCGCCTCTCTCTCCCCGGCAGATCGTTACCAGCCCTGCGCACTGCTCCGGAGAGGAGAGGAACCGGAGCGTCCGTGTGTGTCAGGGCCGACTGCTCGCTCTGTGTGCGCGGGACGAAAACACGAGAGAGGTGCTGGACGACTGGGACACGCCTCCCTCTCTCTCTCCCTCTCTCTCTCTCTGTCTCTCTCTCTCTCTCTCTCTCTCTCTCTCTCTCTCTCTCTCTCTCTCTCTCTCTCTCTCTCTCTCTCTTCTCTCTCTGTCTCTCTGTCTCTCTCTCTCTCCCTCCCTCTCTCTCTCTCTCTCTCCCTCTCCTCTCTCTCTCTCTCTCTCTCTCTCTCTGTCTCTGTCTCTCTCTCTCTCCCTCCCTCTCTGTCTCTCTCTGTCTCTCTCTCTCTCTCTGTCTCTCTCTTTCTTTCTCTCTCTCTCTCTCTCTTTCTCTCTCTTCTCTCTCTGTCTCTCTCTCACCTACATTATACTTATACAGCATCAATAATGAAACAGTAAAACATGCTGTATATGATTATATAACACTAGTGTGTGTGTGTGTGTGTGTGTGTGTGTGTGTGTGTGTGTGTGTGTGTGTGTGTGTGTGTGTGGAAATACTTTTACTTGAAGTACAGTTTTGAGTGTTTTTGTCTAACTAATTAAAACGCCTAAAACTGTCTCAACAGGGTCTTCATTATTTTTTCTCCATAACATTTATTATTAATCAGATTTAGACATCTCTCATGTGAAGCAAAAACCACTGAAATCAAGAACTATGAGAAGACAAACACGTGTTTATGAACAGCACTACTATATATATATATATAGATAGATAGATAGATAGATAGATATATAACATTATATACCTCACTTACTGTGACATCTTCATAACATTCAACTTTTATCAGAGCAGCAACTTCTCCACTTTAGTCAGAGAGCTTTTAAAAAGTTGTTTTTGTTTATAAGTTAATTTACACAGACAGACAAAATCAATAACCTTCATCTCCTGATGTATCGCACATCTCAAGGGCAGTACTCCAATAACCCATGATGAACACACAGACTTATTCTTCTTTATTCTTTGTTTGTATATGCAAGATGAAAAAAAAATTCTGTATTAAATAATCTTGATTATTTCAACTTCAACCTTTTTTGCTGTTATCTATAGCAGCCTAACTAAATATGATGCATCGTTCTTTATCTTAATTGTTTATTATTTATGGATTTCTTGGATCGTTTTTTGAGATAAGCCCCTAACGGGTTTATACCTGCACATGTATTTTACTTCCATTCACTTTTTCTCTTACCTATAAAACTATAAAATATGCAAATAATAAACCTTTGTGCCCAGAACTGAGCGCATCTTTTGACGCTTGTGCGGATGTATTTAATAGTGTTTCTCCCTCACAAAGTAGGACTCGGGTCTCGAGCCAAGAAGGAGCACAGACTGGAGCTTACTCAGCAGTATGCGTCGTTACACCGATTCATCTTCATAATCCCCACGTGGCCTGAACGTCTCAGCGTGATGAAGCTCATATCATACAGCAGAAATAAATGCATCTATTGCACCCCGCAGTGTCTGACCCGCAATCTGCCCCTTCAACTATTTCAGGACCGAGTAGGACCATAAAGGGATTTATGTGCATTAAGAGCTGATTTGGTGTGTGTGTGTGTGTGTGTGTGTGTGTGTGTGTGTGTGTGTGTGTGTGTGTGTGTGTGTGTGTGTGTGTGTGTGTGTGTGTGTGTGTGTGTGTGTGTGTGTGTGTGTGTGTTTAGTGTTTAGTGTTTAGTGTTTTATCCCCGCCGGCCACCATTAGTCCGCGTGTGTGTGCTCTAACCTCGGCTCAGAGTGACGCACCAGGCCAGGTTTGTTGATAAAATAACCGCGTGGAAAACCATCTGGTGGCGCGCAGCCACGCGCTAATGCATGCGTGTGCACACATCAGACGCAAACACGTGGCCGTGCGCCGCTCAACGCACCAGATCCTGGATAAAAGAGGAGGGTCGGTGCTGAGTTTGGATGCACGAGGTCATCTCTACGGTCTTTACAACACAGAAGGTCCAACGCCGGTGAATAGAAATGTTTGAGGTGAGTTATTAAAACTGTATTCAGGATTATGCATCGGTCTAATCCATCAAACATACTGAGATGTGCTCATAATTCCATTATCCTAATAAAAAATTAAATAGGAATGATTGGGGCTATTAATGCACAAGTGATGCTTTAAGTGGATCGTGCCTTGATGATGACTCCCTCTGCTGGTCATGAAGGAAACTACACCGGTCGGAGTCACAGTCACGAGCCGCAGCTCTCCGTGTGTTCCATTCATTTATGACGAAATCATTTAGTGTTTTGTTTTTGTATCAGTTGCTTTCAGTCATAGTACAGTAAGTATGGCACAAACGTGACATTAAAAAGTGGCATTATATTGTATTTCAATCAAAGTCGTAGTGTAGTATGATGATACAGTATATCATTAATTAAAATAACAGACATGTCATTACAAAGTCATATATCAAAACATCCTAAAGAATTCATAGTGAAAATATGTCATGATAAATATATCACTAAAAAACATTACAGTATAGTATGTAGTATAATATTCCAGTAAAAAGTAAAGTATGTTGAAAACATGTAGTACAGTAGTGACACCAGTGTGTCGTCAGAGATCGTCAGGTGTCTCGTGGGAAAATGTCCAATTTCACTTAAGCATTAAAAAAAATATTTAGTTTCTGCAAATAATTTGCCTGTCGTTGAGCGTCTGAGCTGTAATATAGTGGCTCAGTAATAAATACTCTTCCATGCCAGTGGGTGGCAGCAGGTAGCGCAGTAATGACGTTGTTCATTTAAAACGGTAGAATGAAATGATGGCAAAGGTTGAGGAGACGAACAGAGATGGAGAAATGTTTGAGAATGAAACATGCAGACTCTGAACTGGACCCTGGACCACAGTCTAACCCAGAAGCCCAGTAAGGATCAACACGTTGAGAGACTCGTCATTCAGCTGTCAGCATATATCAGACATGTCAGTGATCACTATGAAGGCAAACCACTGTCTAAATCCGAGAGCGCAAATGAGATCCAGCTAAAAGGTTCGCGAGCGAGCAGAGTAAAGTTTCGCGAGCGGACTTTCGCTCGCGCGAGAGTGAATTTCGCTCGCGGAAAAAAGCGCTCGTCAAAGTAAAATACGTGCGCGGCTGTTTGATTTGTGCGCGCGCGCGGATCTCATTTGCGCTCTCGGATTTTGACAGTGATTTGCCTTCATAGATCACAGTGATCACACGTCAGTGATCACACACATCACTGACGTGTGATCACAGACGTGTGATCACTGACGTGTGATCACTGACATGTGTGATCACTGACATGTGTGATCACACATGTCAGTGATCACACATGTCAGTGATCACACATGTCAGTGATCACACATATCAGTGATCACAGACGTGTGATCACTGACGTGTGATCACTGACATGTGTGATCACTGACATGTGTGATCACAGACGTGTGTGATCACACGTCTGTGATCACACACGTCTGTGATCACACATATCAGTGATCACAGACGTGTGTGATCACACGTCTGTGATCACTGATATGTGTGATCACTGACGTGTGTGATCACTGACATGTGTGATCACTGACATGTGTGATCACTGATATGTGTGATCACTGACATGTGTGATCACACGTCTGTGATCACTGATATGTGTGATCACTGACATGTGTGATCACTGACATGTGTGATCACTGACATGTGTGATCACTGATATGTGTGATCACAGACATGTGTGATCACTGACATGTGTGATCACATGTCATGTGTGATCACTGACATGTGTGATCACTGACATGTGTGATCACATGTCATGTGTGATCACTGATATGTGTGATCACTGATATGTGTGATCACAGACATGTGTGATCACTGACATGTGTGATCACATGTCAGTGATCACACATGTCAGTGATCACAGACATGTGTGATCACTGACATGTGTGATCACATGTCATGTGTGATCACTGACGTGTGTGATGCAGTGAGAGCTTTAGAAGCCAGGCTTCGTCTGTGGGAGACTCCGATGCAGAGAGGACACTCGGGTCACTGTCCGTGTCTCCACGTGTTCTCCACTGCGCATGTTGCTGATAAACTGCTCTCACACTTGGCACAGAGTTCACTCTGCAATTTGCCGACTTTGCAGCTCAGACATTTTTATTTGAACTGCTCAGCGATCCGTTTGCAGTTGACGTGGAGAGAGCACCTGTCCACATGGAGCTGATGGACCTCCAGCGTAATGACGCTCTCAAGACAAAGTGTGACTCTGTGGGCGCTGCACAGACTCCAAGCTTCATCCCCGAAACGATGCCTCAACCCCGCCTCCATGCTGCTCCAACGCTCTGCATGTTTGGAAGCACAGACCTGTGAGAGCAGCTGTTCTCTGTGATGAAGATGGACAAAAACCCACACAGGAGTCATCTCACTGACCCCAACCCTAACCTTCACGTTCATCTGGAGGCTTTCCACAGCACAGAACCTAACCTTAATGACCGTTAATGACCAGCCAAGAGAAGATGCCAAACATCTGGCTCTGGTGCATATGCATAACATAATAACAGCCTATTTCTTCTTGCACTTTGTCCAATATCCCTCCTATCCTGTGTATTAAATGTTGACCCCGTTTGGTCCTCACTGTAGTCCCAATTCTTTTAATTTTGTCCCTCTCTGTGATTGAGTTGTCATATTTGCTGTATTATTCTTAAAGGTGTCATTGTGGAACCGTTTTGGTTGTTGGTGGGATGTTGGTGATGATGATGATGATGGGTGTTGTTTGGTTGCCGTGGGATCTTTTTAATGTAAAAACACTGTCATAGTATATATATACCATAACCAAACCATGACAGAGCCATACTATAGTATGCCATACAAAATAACAATCCAATAATATTCCACAAAAAATGCATTGTCATACATATCATTCAAAATCATAATAGTGTCATAAAAAATGATCTTATATGATTTTTTTCAACAGACTATACTATGACTTTATTAAGACTTTATTATGACTTTATAATTACTTTTTTATGACTTTATTATGGCTTTATTATGACTTTATTATGGCTTTATTATGACTTTATTATGGCTTTATGACTTTATTATGACTTTATAATTACTTTTTTATGACTTTATTATGACTTTATTATGACTTTTTTCAACAGACTATACTATGACTTTATTGTGACTTTTTTATAGCTTTATTATGACTTTATTATGACTTTATAATGACTTTTTTATGACTTTATTATGACTTTTTTCAACAGACTATACTATGACTTTATTGTGACTTTTTTATAGCTTTATTATGACTTTATTATGGCTTTATGACTTTTTTATGACTTTATTATGACTTTTTTCACTTCTCAAATTGATCTGAAAGATCCACATTCCCAGAAAAACATCCACAGAAAACAAAGAATCATTTGTATTTACCTCCTCTATAAACTCTACATGTGTGTGTGTGTGTGTGTGTGTGTGTGTGTGTGTGTGTGTGTGTTTCAGAGGTTACAGTTAATGAGGACCGACGAGTGAAGACAAAAAACCCAGATCACAGTTTGGAACTGACCATTTATTTAAACTGAATAGCATATGCGTACAAAGTCTCTACAAAGCTAGAAAATATCTAACATACTTTTAGCCACGAGGGGAAAAAAGTTACGAAGCAAAGATCAGACCCTGTGCAGTACCAATAGACAACCATCACTAGCTTGTATTCCCCTAAATGTTCTCTCTTCTTCGCAAAATAGGATAAACATTAGAATATCAAAGATATACACAACATCTGTAATAAACGGTATCGTCACCTTTATATAAAGCACCTTATCAAAAAACCCTCGGCGCAGATACAGACGCGCTGCGAAATGCACCGGAGCGAAAAAAGAGTCAAGGCCATTTCGGAATAGATTACAGACAGGACTTCTGCGTGTGGTTCTGAAGAGAAGGTAAATGTCCACTTTGCACAAACGAGACGACATTAACGACACGGACGACGGTGACTCGGACACTCGGCGGCTCGCCGCACTTTGAAACCTCTTCTACAAGCTTCAGGCGACACGTACACATCTGCGCTCTGCGCGTTCTCTGGTCGACACAATGAGTTCAACAGTGAAGCCCTAACGTCGACCTCTTGTTACGTTTAACAGCCTTTTTGGGGTTTCCTGTGGCATTCTCACACGGCTTCTCCAGCCTGCCAACCGTGATGGTAAGGTGTCTTACTTCACATTTTAAAGGTCAAATAAAAAAAATAAAAAAAAGTCTTTAAAAAACAAAACACAAAAGGTTCTGTACCCCTACTTCCATCACTTTTAGTTTATTGTGTTGTATGCGTTATAACATCTGTACAGTTTTACAGTGTAGCCCACGAGCTACAGATGTTTGGAGGCTGATAGTCCTTTTTTTTTTTTTTTTGGCAGAAGCTTGTAATTTACTCTAGCTCGTAATAAATCCATGTTCCTTTCGCGTCACATGACGACTGTCTTTGGTAAGCAGGTGGTGGATAACGTCCAGACAAGGGTCGTTATGGCAAAAAAAAAAACGGCCCCTTTAAGGCTGCGGTCGTCGCGGTCGTGTCACTTGGTCGTGTTCGGTGCTGTGGAGGTCCAGCAGTCCGCCGGCGAAAACAACCGATCGCCGTAGTGTGAGGCAACGCTCGGGGTGGGGGTGGGGGGGGGCATGTTGGGAGGGTTCACCCGACAGAATGACTCACTGGTGCTGACAGGACTGCGTTTTTTGTTGGACAGGTGTCTGTAACTCTGAGACACCCACAGGAGTCTTCAAACTAGACATGAGTAATCGTTATGAGCAGAGACCTCTAGTTCTGACTAAAGGCCGCTCATTTGATGTTTGGTCAAAGTTGCCCTAAATATTGTTGAAGACAGTCTCTACATTGTTCTTCAGCGGCTATGTGAAGATACGTCAAACTGAATTGTTCTCCTCCAGTCGCAGCGGGTCTACGTTGTACTTCACCAATGAGGCAGCAGACAATAAATAGCGGTCAAGCCGTTCAGACATCGATCAGACACGCGCGCACGCGTAGAACCACACATGCGAATACGTGTAAATGCAGCCGTGAGATGTAAGTGTGGACGTAATGACAGTTCAGACTTGTCAGTGTGGGCCGTGCTGAAGCTCTAGTTGGCTGGTGCAAGAATGGTGAACAGAGCGAAGGTTTGACTTATCAGTGAGACCTGATCAGAAGGAATCATAAGGTTTGTTTTAACAGACTCGTTTCCTCCTTCCTTTCCTCCAGTTGTAAAGATTCACAGTGCTTCCCAATGGACGGACCACAATGCATTTCATATTCAAAGTTATAATCCTTAAGAATTTCATGTTGTTTGTGGGCTTTTTTGTAACATTTTGTGGTCTGCAGTTAGCTCTCGATGTGGCGGTTTCTGTTGTTAGTGGCGGGGTCCGCCTCACAGCACACATGTAATTCCATCTCATCGACATGAGCCCCACATGTTTAACGTTAGGTTACTGCTAATGCTAACCTAACAGTTCCTGCTGCTGCTGCTGCTTCATATTAAAAGCTTTCAACAGACAAAACGTGGAGGGGCTTTTATTGTGAAGCACCGACAGGAAGCGTAAAGCAACTGTGGCTAAGGTCAAAACCTCCGGGCTGCTTCTCTTAAGGATTATAGCTTTAACGCACCTATTTATTGATTTATTCCATCCTGATGAAGAATCATTCGTTGCACAAAATGGTACCTGAATTGTTCAATTTCACGTATACTGTCTCATCAACATAGATTTTAGATCGTGTTCCTGGTTAAAATATAGTCTATATGCTTTTATCAGTAATAATTTCCCAAAGTTTTGACGCTATTGTTTTTTTTGTTTGTTTGTTGTTTTTTTTTAAAGAAAACATACAAAAAGGTAAAAATCTGATTTTCTTTCTTTGGGGACAAACCTCTTTTTGTGCAACAATGCAGCTCACACGACATCTGTACAAAAGTCCTCCACAGCGTCCTGTAGGACAACGCAGGACAGTCATTTCCATCTCTGGTTATTGATGATACACAGGGTCTGACCTTCAGGGTCCGGCAGTATCTCGGCAGATAACACACACACACACACACACACACACACCTTCGTCACAGGCGACAATTGTAAGATTCTTTTGTTTTTTCCGGGCCTGGGTTGACTTTCCCCAAATACACGAGACAGAAGTAGTACTTTCATTTCCTTCTACAGTACAGCAAAGTGTTTCGTGGGGGAGACACCAGTCAGCAGGACGCCTGATATCTCCAGGTGATCTCTGAGTCACCGGGGGTGAAGGTGTGCTTCACTGTGCTTTATACAGCTAAAGAGCATCTGCTATTCTGATTGGTGCTATGATTTATGAGTGGACATTCTCTGGTTGAGGAGGATTCTGCATCGCCTCTGATGTTAAATAAAGAAATGATTCAAATCAGTGGAAATGAAGCTGTTTCTGTTCACCGAGCGGAAAGACACTTAAGTAGTATTCAGTTTTTATGACATTTTACCTCCAATGTCACCGTTAATCATCAAGCAAAAAGGCCATATGTGTGTGTGTGTGTGTGTGTGTGTGTGTGTGTGTGTGTGTGTGTGTGCACAAGTGTTGTGTGTGTGTGTGTTGTGTGTGTTATTCCTTGACGAGTCGATAGATGTGGTGCTGAGCTCCGTGCTCATTGTTGGACACCTCAAACACACACGCCATACAAAGCAAGGTCTCCTGAGTGTCTCTGTTGCTGACAACCTACACACACACACACACACACACACACACACACACACACACACACACACACACACACACACACACACAGGAGAGAAATAATTTAAAAAAGTTAGGTGTTGAAAATGTATCAAGATATTACAGAAACCAAGAAAAAAGGTTGTTGTTGTTGTTGTTGTTTTGTCAGGATCGTGTGTTTGTTGTTGTCATACTCATATTTTAGTAAGTACCAGTTACAATATATTTATATTTAATACAAAGACATGACAGTCATTTAAATAATCTAGTGTGCTGGGGAACAGGAAATAGGAAATGTATTTTTGCTGTTTTGCAAGTCATTTTTGTATCTTAATGTGCTCAATAATTCACATAAATAAACAACACAGTTCAAATAAACAAAGACTAGTTATATTTGAATAGCACCAAACACATGCTGAGACAATGATCCTGACAAATAATAATAATAATAATAATAATAATAAGAATCACTTTTAGAGACAAAAATGAAAGAAGACTCAGTTGAGAAATAGAATGTTTTTAGTTTTTTCTCACTTCCCTCACACACACAAAAAGCAGACATTGATTTTTTCATACTATAACACACACACACACACACACACACACACACACACACACACACTGAAGCCCTCACCAGCAGTATAGTGAAGTTCTCCAGCACACTGTTCATCATGTATTTCTCCGGCAGGTGCTTGAGCTTGTGGATGAAGTTGATCATGTATTCACACATCGGAGAACGACTGATTCTGTAGACGAAGCGACCGTTTTCAAACCTCGCGTACTCCGTCTGAGAGAGAGAGAGAGAGAGAGAGAGAGAGAGAGGGAGAGAGAGAGAGAGAGAGAGAGGGGGGGGGGGAGAGAGAGAGAGAGAGAGCGAGAGAGGGAGAGAGAAAGAGAGAGAGGGGGAGAGAGAGAGAGAGACAGAGGGGGAGAGAGATAGCGAGAGATAGAGAGAGAGAGACAGAGGGGGAGAGAGATAACGAGAGAGAGAGAGAGAGAGAGAGAGAGAGCGAGAGAGGGAGAGAGAAAGAGAGAGAGGGGGAGAGAGAGAGAGAGACAGAGGGGGAGAGAGATAGCGAGAGAGAGAAAGAGAGAGAGAGAGACAGAGGGGGAGAGAGATAGCGAGAGATAGCGAGAGAGAGAGAGAGGGGGAGAGAGATAGCGAGAGAGAGAGAGAGAGTGAGAGAGAAAGAGAGAGGAGGAGAGAGAAAGAGAGGGGGAGACACACAGAGAGAGAGAGAGACAGAGACACACAGAGAGAGAGAGAGAGAGAGACAGAGACACAGAGAGAGAGAGAGAGAGAGAATGTGATAACTGACCACTATATATTTATGTACACATCAAGCTGATCCTGTGAAAACTCACAAAGTAAGCCTACTTCATGAGTCAGATGCATTATGGGATGTGTAGGCCGCAGTGTGAGTGCTCTTTCAATGTGTTTGTTTGTGTGCACCTGATTTCAAGCATCTGTTCCCTGAAAGATCTGAACAACGGACCCTCAAGTCTTAGTTTTTAATCTTTGTTGTTTCTGATTCCTTGGTTTCTGAGTTTCATTTATTACAGACATCTTAAAGCTCTGGACAAACTGGCTTCAGGTTTATTCCCTCAATAAAACAATAATAATGAATATATAATATATATATATATAAGCGTCCTCACCTCCACCTTCTCGACCACCTGCTTGCCGAAGGAGCAGACCTTGGTGGAGCAGGTGATGGTCATGTTCTCCGAGCTCTCGTATTGGCTGCTGACGCCGTAGAAGGCCGCCGGGTCGTCCTGCACGTTGTAACTCAGGTCGGCCTGGCAACCGCAGAGAAAACAACAACGACGAAGACAACACATTAATGACGGCACACAAAGGTCTACACTTCCAAAACCCACCAAGAGCAAACAGGAGAAGAAGAACGGGACACTTTCTGCCACAAACGTTAGCCAACGGCGCCCTCTGCTGGCCGCCGAGCCGCGACACGCTCACACCGGACATCTTGATGTTACTTTGTCTTTTGAAGTTATATTATTATTTTCCATAAATGTGCTTTGATCACACGGTATCTACAATGTCCGTCTGTTGCTCTCCTTTTGTATTTCTCCTCATTCAAAATGAGTCTGAGGTTCACAGTAAACGGGCCGACTTAGTGGGCTGCCAGGTTTAGAAGGGTTAAACGTGTTGCTGTGAGCAGCGCCGATAAAGTTCTGCTCCAATCATTGTTTTGGGGGAGGAGCCAAAGTTCTCCGAGACAAAAATGTGAAAATGTACAACGAAATGCTGAGACCTCTGGTGGCTTTATGCTTAGTGTGACTTTTACAGACGGCGTGATACTAATCTACCTAAAATAAATACCGGAAGATACAACAGGCGATACAAAACAACATATATACATATACATATATATATATATATATATATATATGTATATTTAATTGAAGTTGTTTTATCAGAGCAGCACCTGGATCACAGGCTGAGAGCACAGGAAGAGGGTTGGTACTGTTTGTAATGAGTTCTCCAAGGAGCGCTGAGCGTCTCGGGAAGAACGAACGTGTGCGCGCACACACACACACACACACGCACGCACGCACACACACACACACACACACACACACACACACACACACACACACACACACCAAAGTGTGCTCTATTAAAGCGGCAAATTATCAGAAACATGCTCCATTGTGGTAGATCAGAGAGCTTTTTAATTAAATTCAGAGAGAAGGCTCTCTACATAACACACACACACACACACACACACACACACACACTGTCTCTCTCTCTTTTGTTTGTTGTCATGCACATCTCACCTCTTCTACATGTATTGTATACTGAACCCTCTTTACCGGCTTCTGTCCTCTCCTGCACGATTCTACTGTCACACCCCCCCCCCCACCCCCCCGACAGGGAACGTCCAATCACAGCTTGGCAACCGTAACCAGGCACGGCAACCTTTGGTTTTCTCAACACGCTAAAGTGACATCGGTGATGTCTCTTTTAGGAGGTTGTTTCAAAGAGGACTTGGATTTTGAGGTAAATCCAGCAGCGGTATTATGGTAAACCAGAAAGTTTGACAGGCGTGGAAAACAGTTCTCTTGGGGGTACAAGTCCCGGCCCACTTGAGACCCGGTCTGATATCAGCTCTTCTGAGACGATCCGGTTAGTTTGAGTCACGAGTCAGCATTACTCTGCTGGGAAAGAATCTAAAAGTGGGACGTGTTCTGTTGCCAGGATTTTTGAAAGTCCTTTGGTGTACTGCAGCTCTGAGAAACAACAGTGAAGTGACACACACACACACACACACACACACACACACACACACACACACACACACACACACACACACACACACACTCACACACACTCAGGTGGAGACAGAGCAACCAGTGAGTCAGAAGGTGAGCAGGTGTTCAAACAAAGCGACTGTGCTTTCATCAACCCACCACCTCCATATCCCAGGTGGAAAGACAGAGCACACACACACACACACACACACACACACACACACACACACACACACCTGTAAGTAGAGACAAAGACATGGCTCTGGATGGAAAAATACAGGAAAAGTGGTGTACAGGACATTTCAAAAACAAAATTAAGAAAATCAATTGTCTAACTTGTGAGGGCTACATTCTGTCGGATGGATGTGAAGCTGCTATTTAAAGAGGAAACTAAGTGAAATGTGCGTTGTGTCTGTACGTGCTGCCAGGCAGCCATTTATTCCTTCTCTCGTGTTCATCACTGACGACATATGAAAGAATACATTCGTCAACATCTGAAAAAGGAAGCGTGGGGATCGAGAGCAGCGGACTTTGAGACCAAACCGCCACCAAACTGAACCCGGCTCGGACCTCGGACTACCTCACCACCCAGCTGCCGGCTGTCTGATGTCCTGTTCGCAGGAAAGTAAGACGGATGAAAGCAGTGGGAGGCCGGTGACCGTCGAGCCCACATCTTCAGACCCGGCTCCGTCGCTCATCCCCGGATCAAGCTGCACTCGACGGGACCAGAGGAGCTGGACTCTGGGAGTACAGGTGTCGGCCATATTATCTGTCCACACGATTGCTTTTGTTGCTGCTGTCTACATTCCTTATGATGCAAATTAAAAAGAGCGCACCACTGTTATTGATCGGTTTGTCACGACTGCATCCCGTCGTGCATCCCCCCCCCGTGTTGCATAATGACAGTGAACGATCCTCGGATCCTTTTACAAGAAAACAAACAATCAACAGTTCGTCTGCTCACCCAGAACTTGATCAGGTAGAAAGCGTTTTGCGGGCCCTTGGCGAACAGCTCCTTGAGGCCGCCCTTCTTCTCGGGGAACTTGTCGTAGATCTGCCTGATGTCCACGCACTCCAGCATGGGGTCGCTGTAGCTCAGGCTGCTCTGGCTGATGTTCACGAACAGGTGCTTGTTGTACTGAAGGATGAAGGACGAAGCTTTGAATTAGGGTGAAGGACGGAGGTAGAGGAAAGCGACGACGGGTAGGAAACAGCTGATGGACAACAGCAAAAAGCAAGACGGATGGATAAACAGATTAAATCCAACAGGTCGTGATGTGACGTTGTTGACTAACGGCGTCACATGACGGTTCTGGCCACTAGTGGCAGCATGGAGCAGTGCTTTGTTTGTACCTCGTGCTCCGCTTGCACAGATACAGATTCCTGTCTGTGGTTTTTCTAAGAGAAAAATGTGGCGACGCACCAACAAAGACGGAGAGGAAGGATACCGCTCACGAGCAAACATTAACGTGAGCAACGCACATCAAAAATGTAACAGTATAAATGCCAATATCAAGAACTCAAGGACACCCAGGAAGTCAGAAACACTGAATGTGAACAACAACTGTGTCGACAGTAAACTCAACTAGACCCATGTTGAGGCTGATTCATTCGATCTCGTCGTGTCGAAAATTGCCGTTTGAAAGAGTTTTCAAATTGCAAAAGCCACACTTTGAATTATAACATACATTATTACCAATGTATTAACAAAGTGAAACACTGTTGTTATGATGCGATGCTGAATCTGAGGAAAAAGGTCTGAGATTTGATGACTTGAAGCTATGATTAGATATTTATCTCAAATCGTTATCATCTGAATTTCCCTTTTTTTTTTTTTTTACAATCATCCTGCTTTTGCAGCTTCGGTCGTCTTTCCCATTTTAGCTAAACCACACGTTTCGCTGCGAAGGCGCCGCCATTACATCACATGACCGTAAACGCGGCGCCCTTTGACAACGAGAGTCTATTTTAAAGTCGGCGTGGAGCGGCTCGAGGTTTCTAACTGTCCAAACAGTTGCGACAAGATGAATGCCGGCTGTCCGTGAGCCCGAGGTGGAAAAATGACGGCGAGTCCAGAGCGTGGCAGGATGACAGATAGACCGAGCCGACGCCAGAGCCAGAGCGCTACAAAGGTTATTCACACAAAAGGGCTTCAGCGCTGCTCTCTGCTGTGGGGTTATCTGTCATCTCTGTTTATGGGACAATAGGGAGTGCTTATTGTGGACTGGTGCTCTGTGTGTGTGTGTGTGTGTGTGTGTGTGTGTGTGTGTGTGTCATACTCACTGCCTCCTGGTCCCTCTGGGTCTCCAGGAAAGATGAAAACTCTACCAGTCGTAGTTTGGTGGTGCCGATGGAGCGACCCTGCCACGCCGGCTCTCTGTGCGTTTGGGCCGCAGTGGGAGGCTCGTAGGCTAGACAACACACACACACACACACACACACACACACACACACACACACACACACACACACACACACACACACACACAAACGCAGTGTCACTACAACATCGCCATCGTGTACAGTCATGCTATCCCGCCCACCAATCAAGTGACAGCAAATTACAGCACCGACAATTTTTTGCTTTTGGTAATTAATCAATTAAATCAACGATATATATATATAGATTAGCAAAATGTCTGTTCATTTAAGTCCAGCTCTAACGGTTTTGGATTAGAAGCTGTAAGAAATGAGGTTGTTTTGTGAAACCACTCCTCTGTTGACCTCTTCACAAGATGAATCCCACAAGAGTCAAAATAAGAAACGAGAAAAGAGAGATAACGCCCGCAGAGAGCCAGCGTGAGAAGAGGACCGCCTGTCCACAGAGAGCAGATAATTGGTCCCTCTCTCGCTCTCTCTCTCTCTCTCTCTCTCTCTCTGTCTCTCTCACCTGAGATGGTGGTGGTCCCCGCTGGCTGCACCGGGTAGGCTTGCTGAGAGAACGGCTTGATGCTGAGAGAGACGGAGAGACACACAGACGAGACGGACGGACGGACGGGGGAGAGCGTTAGAAGAAGGAGGCTGAAAGAAGAGGAGGCGCAGCGGGGCCCGCTCACCGAGACCTCTGCTCCTTTATGAACAGCAGCGGGGTCAAGAGCTTCTGAGTTCAGTACAGAGCCAGACCAGCCGCCATTTACTACCACCATCACCACCATCACCACCATCACCACATGGTCATGGACGGAACACACAGCGCTGTCAGACATCGGGTTATTAGAATCTCAATAAATAAGAAACGTATTGTTTTATTTATTATTTTATTGTTATATTTGACTCAGGTGTGACTTACTCTTCTGCGGTGGAGCTGGACTGTCCTCCAGGAATCATTCCCTGCCACAGCTAAAAAAACACACACACACACACACACACACACACACACACACACACATTGATATGTGTGACTTCAAACTGAGCATATGTAGCCACCGGGTTGCACAAAAACAATAGGCGTATTATTATTCATGTCCTTGTGTTTGTCCATTTGGAGAGAATAAATACAGCGTGCATGTGTGTGTGTGTGTGTGTGTGTGTGTGTGTGTGTTACCTGTGCGGTGCTGGGGAAGCTGCTTCGTACTATTCCGGGCAGGAGCTTGCTGTGTATGGCGGTGGCCGAGACGATCTGGGCCGAGGACATGGAGGAGATGCTCTGCAGGGCCTTGTCCTTGGCGTTCTGGTCCTGCCACGGCAACAAAACACACACACACACACACACACACACACACACACATATTATCACCATCATCGTGAACACACTTTACATCCTGGCCCTACACAACCCAAACCTCAAAGTGAAAGCTAATATCTAATAATGAAATTTAAAATCCTGGAGAAAACCAAAGGCCTGAATGGAAAAAAGGAACCAAATCATGAGCGTCGTGATTCTGCTGCTGGTCGTCTTTATCTGGCAGCTCGTGGTCAGACTGGCGCCTCCTGCTGCTTTCTGATTACGCAAATTAACATGCGGCAATCTGAGCAAACTGCCCGACGTTGAGAGCTCGTCTGTTGTGCTGTTGGCACAACGCTCAACAGCGGCACTCAGAGGCTGGACTCTCTGTTCAAACGTTCTAACAGAACTCAAGAGCTCAAAACTTGGTGAACAGTCAAGTAAAACACCAGAGGGTGTTTCAGTGACTATTGTACAGGAAGTAAACGGGAACGTAAACAGGAAGCGACGCAGCTTTTGACGACGATCGTCAAAATGCCGCCAGCAAGAGGTTCCTGCTGGAAGTGGCTCCACTGGCTCACGTGGGATTAAAGGCCGTGTTTCGCCTTTCTGATTATCAGCAAAAAAAAATCAGACAATAAGTGTTGGCCCATATGGTTTTCATGTCTAAATCCCTTGTTTACCCTAAAAATGTCTCTCGGCGATGAGGAGGAAGAGGATTTAGGCAGTACACCCTTTTCTCTGTGTGTGTGTGTGTGTGTGTGTGTGTGTGTGTGTGTGTGTGTGGGTGTGGTGCTCTGGTTTGTGGCCCCGGGAGGAAGTCATAGCAACAACAGCGATGAGCACAAAGCGTGCGGCCGAGCTAAACGCATTTCACACCGGTCGGGGGGGGGGGGGTGCTGGGCTGCCTTGGGGGCAGAAAGCCAAAAAGGCTTAACCATAACCATAACCATAACCATACAGAAGATTTACAGTAAGTCTGAACATGTGGGCTCATTTGTGACGTCTGAACTTGGAGCAGAAAAGCAGCTGAATGAAATGGAATTAGAGGCGCTGGAATAGCTGGAGAATCGCTAATTGGCAGCTTCACTCAAGTTAATTGGCACTGAGAGAAATCTCTCCTCCTAGGGGAAGTAATAACATTACAGGAGGCACCGAGATGGGAATCATGCTGGATTTTCATATTAAATACCAGGAGCCATATGGGTTTGATAACATCCTTGACCTGAACTCATTTCTTTGAAACCACCGGCCCATGTGTTCTGCTTTTAATGGGGAATCCAAGAGCAGGAGGAGCTCTTACATCATGTTCAAACAAGCAGAGAGAGGGCCTGTTGACGATAAACAGAGCCCAGACTGATAATACAGTATACCATATCACATCTGCTTAAAGCTATTAATCGTACAAGTCATTTCATAAAAGCCCAACGAAGATGTTAATATTTAAAAAACACAAAGTGTCCTTTAAAAGAAACAACTGTAGTTTTGAATCAAATGTTACTCAGACTGGAGTAAATAGAGCATTTGTTCCGGACTATTTTCAGGTGCGGATCAATACACATTTGGTGCTCTGGTGAGTGTTTGGGGCGGCAGGACGGAAGAAACTACGGTGTGTGTGTGTGTGTGTGTGTGTGTGTGTGTGTGTGTGTGTTCAATGACGGAACAGTGAGGCTCATCGATGTGTTCTTTCATTTCAGCGATGGCGCTTTAAGGCACAGACTACACACTTGTTGGTGTTTTTTGGGGCTTTTCATTGGATTTGCATATAGAATGTCACCAGACTCATCTTTTAACTTTTATGATCGTATTTATGATAAGCACTTGAAGTATATTCATATTATATTTTATTAACATGACCAAATGTTACTTCAGACACATGGCTGGGTTCATTAAGGTCGTGGTCCCTATTTTAAATATAGTCTAAAATGTGTCGGTTGTGCAATAACATCTTTGGATACGATGAGATGCTACGTTTTAAATATATAACATAAATGTAGTGTATAATGACACACTGATGACCAGCGGTTTCCGATATAGTTCTGAAGAAACCAGCACACACACACCGCCTCAGCAGTAACTGGTGAGTGTGTTGGATCTATTCTCCGATCACGTTTAATCAACCAGCTGTCTTCTACTTCATGACAGCAAACATCAGTTCAGCCCTCGCCCGCGTTTCCATTTGGACTTCCGTCTGCTCTTCTCGGAAAACAAGCGCTCCTTTGTTGCTTTACACAAAGTTAATTACAACCAACAGTGGTGGAAGAAGAAAAGAGAGAGAGAGGGAGAGAGAGGGGAGGAGGAGACGGCAGAGGGCAGGAGATTAATAGACTGAAAGGAGGGCGGAGGGAGTGTAAGGAGAGAGGAGGGGGGGGGGGGGGGTTGAAGAGGAGAGGAACGGATGAATGAATGTGTGGATGTAAGAGAAAGACAGGAAGAAGAGGAGGAGGAGGAGACAACCTTAACAGGCTTAATTAGATACCTAGGATACTGGCGTCACTGTGACAGCCATCCATCCAGACGGTGAAGAGTTAACAAGCAGAGGAGGAACACTGAACTCATCAGTGGAATCAGTCCCACGGCCTCTTTACGGGAAAAGTCCCTTATCTAATCAAGAATGTTTCAGACTTTCATGACACTATTTGCTGCATTACTTTTGTACTTTGTTTTCAAAAGATCACTTGATGTTAAATACTGTGAGTTCTGGTTTGTTGGTTCTGTCAAAGCAGTTAACCACAGCGCTCAACAGTTATTCCAAACACAGAACCTTACCTTTAGTTTAGATTGAAACTCCCTGGACTTTCTTCTGGCTAACACCTGGATGTGACTGGATACCTGAGGAGAGGAGAGGAGAGGAGGGAAGGGAAGGAGGAGGGGAGAGGAGAGGAGAGGGGAGGGGAGGAGGAGAGGAGAGGAGAGGAGAGGAGGGAAGGGGAGGGGAGGAGGGGAGAGGAGAGGAGAGGGGAGGGGAGGAGGAGAGGAGAGGAGGGAAGGAGGAGGGGAGAGGAGAGGAGGGGAGGGGAGGGGAGAGGAGAGGAGGGGAGGAGAGGAAAGGAGGGGAGGGGAGGGGAGAGGAGGGGAGGGGAGAGGAAATGAGGGGAGAGGAGGGGAGGAGAGAGGAGAGGAGAGGAGGGGAGAGGAGAGGAGAGGAGAGGAGGGGAGAGGAGGGTATAAGGAACGAAGGGGGGGTTGGAGGGTAGAAGAGAGAGAAGGAAGGACCAAACAGTGAGTTGCCATGGTTATGAAAGGACTACTGCCACACTGGGAGGCCGCGCGCACACGCGCGCGCACACGCACACGCACGCACACACACACGCACACACACACACACACACACACACACACATATAACCACACACTCTACTCCCTTGACAACAGTGAATAGAGCGTCTATGTACATCTTTAGAGAGCAGAAAGACACCTGAGAACACAAGAACTAAGATACTACGACTACACAACGTACTAATGTGTACAGTGTGTACTAATGTGTACAGGTCAGTGTGTACTAATAGATATATCCAGTTGTGGAAAGTAGTATATGTATATATAAGTATATGTACTCAAGTATCTTACTTAAGTAACATTGTTAGGCACTTGAAGATTTCCCACAATGCAGAGGGAAACGTCCACTTCATTGTTGTTGAGTCAGATGAATAAAGTGAATATAATGCAGGAGTGAATGACGATGTAATGTAATGATAGACTTCTCATCTCCCCAACTTCAAAAGCTACCCAGCAGCACATGTGACGGTGATGGTGACACATCAACGCATCAGCCTCCACTTCAAACACTCACTTCCAACCTGATTATAAGTCATTTTTTAAATGCTTTAAAAAGCAGGAGATTTTAGAAATCCACACGAGAATTATCAAACTCCAGCTGATTGAAATGGTTTAAAGGGTTAAAACGTCTTCAGAGTCTCTTGTTTTTGAGAACGCGGAAACACCGCTGAGCGTAAGCGGCGTGCGCTCGTAGCGCCGGCACCGTCTCTGGACCACAGCGCTCTCTCACGGGCGAAAGCTTCGGTGAGCGCCGGATTGCAGTGTCAGCAATAAATATGAAATACTGTGAGAAGGAGCCGAACACCGTTAATGTAAGCGAGACTCTGGAAGACATGTCAACAGGTCACTTTGTCTCTTCTTAAAGAGACACCAGGCAGTACACTACATTACAAGATCCTGAAAGTGATTATTCAAGGCCGCCTATCCTCGCTTTCTCCCGATATAGAAAATGGACCCATTAAAACTGGCAAAGTGCAGCTTTAAATTGCCTCCATCTTTTCCCCAAACTCGACCTCTGACGCCTGCTGTTCAGCTCTTTCACACATTCTTTTCAGCCACTGCCGTTTAGCGCCATTCCCCTCATTACGCCTGTGCATCATGTGATACGCTGCGATGCACGCCGTAGACGCACGCTACTCCCATCATTACCTGTTTCCTCGTCCGCGTCTTGCCCGTCCGGAGCTTGATGTATCTGGCTATCAGCTCATTCCGACCTGGATGGAGAAAAGGGACAGAGGACACGCCGGTGAGACATTCACCCGTCTTTCCCTCTCACGTCATGTGACCCTGACATACAACCTATAGCGCCTGATTGGCGACCCCGGTGACGTGCGGCTTTACACTTGAGCCCTCCACCGAGCGCTCACACACACACACACACACACACACACACACACACACAACCACTGCCCTGAATACACATGACCCAACAATACAGGTATTCATGCGGACCGGCCGTCCCCTGATTAAAGGAACCAGAGGGCCAGAGGGCCAGCTGTACCCATGCTTACGTGCACACGCGCACAAACACACACGCACACACACACACACACACACACACACACACACACAATGCTGAATAATTCAACCCATTCAATAAGGAGCGCAGCGGACTCAGCATGACCTGGCTAGCATAGATTAGTGAGGGGCAGGGAAAAGGAGCAGAACACCCATGTGTGCATATGTTCAGACGAAGGAGCATCTTGCAACCCTCCAAATCCAAAGAGGGTTTTTTTTTTTTTATGAAATTACGTCATTATTCAATCTGCTAACGAGCGTGTTTTCCCGCTCGCCGGCTCGGTTCCGTTCGTCTCCCGGTGTGTTTTCTGTCGCGACCGCCAGTGGAAAACCAAAGTCAGGCCAGCTGGCCAACTGATGGTCAAGATCAGCACAAAGCCAAACCCCTCCACACACACACACACACACACACACACACACACACACACACACACACACACACACACACACACCCCAAATGGCTCGCAACAATAGCCCTAACTAACTAGCAGATGGCGTGCGTGCACGTGTGTTTGTGCATGTGTGTGTGTGTGTGTGTGTGTGTGTGTGTGTGTGTGTGTGTGTGTTCTGACCAATCCAATTCTCGCTGAGATAGGGAGCTTAGGACTGATAACATCTACAGCTTCCCCCATGCAGGTGTTTTCCTTCTAGCAAGTCAAAAGCTGCAACTGACGAAAGCACGCACACACACACACACGTGTATGTACATGCATGAGTGCCAACACACACACACACACACACACACACAGACCCTGGCTGCTGAGGCTGACATCTGACTCCAGAGGGGCCAGCTGGTCTTTCTAGGAGGCTTAACGGTGAATTATCATCCTTCACTAACCCTGCGGCACACATCCCTCGCCCTCCCTCTTTCTCAAAAACTCTCCAGAACACACACACACACACACACACACACACACACACACACACACACAGTCCGTCCATCCAGCCATCCGTTCTGGCTGCTCCCTTTCTGCCCCCCGCCCTCCGTCCCTCTTGTAGTGAATGGGCTTCCCTTCTGCTCCCTCTTCCCCTCTCTCTGTCTCTCTCTCTCTCTGTCTGTCTCTGTCTCTCTCTCTCTGTCTGTCTCTGTCTCTCTACTTTCCCAGTAAAAGACTTCAAGGCCAAAGTCAGATGGTCATTAACCGTGACAAACAGAAGCGACGACCCCCCCCCCCCCCCCCCGTCTCTATCTCCGGGCTGAAGCTGCTCTGTGTGTGAGCAGATATGGAGGGACACGACGCTCTTCAAAACCCCACAGAATTCACTTGCTAGTTCTGTGATTTTGGGCCATTGAAGTTAAGATTTGAGAGCAAAAAAACAGCAGCAGGAAGCCGACGTAATCTTAAAAGGAAGTGACTCAATCTACAGCTCATGAGAAGTTACCGAGAGGAGGAAATCCCCAAATTCAGATTAAGCCATTGAAATAAAGTCAGATAAAGTCAGATAAGGCCACTGAAAACCATGTAGAGCCACTTTAGCCACTTATTAGCCATCTAATCTAATTAAGACACCTGCAAGAAACAAATAGGCAATTCATCAAACTCTGCAGCTTCCTGAACATTTTATTTTTTTTTTGGGGGGGAGGGGCTTTTTGGGACTCCTTCCTAGTCTTCCAAAGAAGCATTTCCCAAGAACTTCAGACAACAGGGCTCCGAACTCTGGCCCGGAACCGGGCTTCCCCAGGCAGTCCCACCTTCGGGACCATTTAAGTGATTTTAAGAGGCCACCCCCATCCGCCATGTCTCCATCCGGTGCAGTGGTGCACGTCCCAACGAGGCCGCCGCCGCAGCCGCCGCTGATCCTGCTAACCACACGGCCAGCCTTCCGCTTATAACAAACTAGCAGCCGGTTCCTTTGAACAATAACTAAACCCTGGGCATTCATCTGCAGCCCGGTGACGTCACCTGCAGAGTGCAACAGGTGTTGATGTCGACTCGCGCCTCAGATCAGCCGGCAGCAGTTACAAAGGTGAGGAGGGAAACCTTTGTATGCCTTGTTATACATTTTAAACTCCTTTTAATAATCACTTTGTTTAAGTGTATCATTTTTTTATTATATCAATATTTTTCATTTCATTGTATCTGTCATTTGGGGGCCAGGGGGGCGGTCGCTACGGCCATTAGCTCGTTAGCAGGTGACGCCATCACTCCCCTCTTTCTTAGCAAATAGTTGTTTGCTGCCAAATAAATGCTCTGAATTTAGAATTTAGCATCGTAGACACAACTTGCCAAACCACTGAAATAAATGCTAATGCTAATGCTAATGCTATTGTGCGTTCAGGCGACCTTCTCACGTTTCAGCCCCGATGAAGGCTGCGAGTAAGAAGAAGTTGAATTCCTTGAAAGGCGCGTCGTGTACAATGCGACAAAGCTGAATCAAATATTCCAATAAGGCTGTAGTGAAGATGTCTGGGAGACATCCGTGGTGTGTGCCGCCGCCGCCGCCGCCGCCGCCGCCTCACCCATTACCATTCACCGTGTGTCTTGGCCCTCCGCTAATACATCTGTTTTGAACATGTGCCTGATCCACAGCTTAGGAGACAGAGGGGGTTCAATACCAATTCAATGACTTTCATATCCATCCAGTGGATCCATACGATGTTTCTGTAGGGGACAAAGCCACAGCCCATTACACCGCACCTCTGCCGTACCTTAGCCAAGGATAAAAGCGCCATTATTCACCTTTTCATCCTCTCTCCCTTTTATACACATCCATTTATCTTTTTTTTCCCTCTATGCTTCTCTCCCACTAAGTTCATCCTGGCACTTTTGCACATTTTCCTTCTTCTTTTCTTTTTCAGTGTGTGTGTGTGTGTGTGTGTGTGTGTGTGTGTGGGGGGGGGGGGGGGGGGGGTTTAGACCCATTAGATATTGACGCTTTCTCTCCTGAAGGAATTACTCACCTGCCACTCATTTCACCAGTAATGTTTTATTTTATTTTCTTTGAATTTAGTTAGTAACTTCAAGGTTGTGTGCATTCAGTGCAAAAGTATGTGGACACCCGAGTCCATATCATAGTGTTGCACGCTTTGGGTCAGGGACTGTGTGTCCCGTTTCGGTGCCCCTTTGTTCGAACGTGGTGATTTTTGCCGTCCCCCGTGGGCTCCTGTTTCCAAGCCCCAGAATCCCTTCAGAAAACTCCTCATTTTACTGCAGCGGGGGTCCAACGGGCTATCCGGCGCATTCCTGGTCCTGGTTCTGCCATGCCTCCCTACCCTCCAGCGGGCCCAGCAATACGGCCCGGCCCGAGGCGAAGCTGCACGACACCGTTCACGTTCCACAGAGTGATTTTTCCTTTTGTTAATACAACTATATTGATGCTTTATTAGTGCAGCTTTAAAGAGATGGGTTTTCCAAGTTTGCTGTGGAAGAACTTGACCGGCCCGCACGCATACTTTAACCCGACCGAACACCTTTGGGAGGAACCGGAATATGGCCAGCATGACCTCACTCTGCTGTGGCCGAATGGGAACAGTTCACACACGGTCGAAAACTTTAGTTGTTTTATCAACATACTTTTTGGCCATGAAGCGTGTGTTTAAGTCCCTCGGGGTCCAGAGGCAAACATTACATGCAATATCTGGGATCTAATTTAATACTCAGAAGCCTTAAACTCCAGCGGAGTCATGAAGAAATCACTAAAGTGCACTCTGCATACAGAGGGAGGGAGAGAGGGAAACAACAGAGTGAAAGAGAGAGGGAGGGAGGCGCAGCTGGTGGCAGCCAGAGGACCATCTGTTCTTCACTCTATTAGTTCACACACACACACACACACACACACACACATACACACTCAGCGTCACGCTTATTCTCAGACGTGCATGCGCACACATGATGCACCTACAGCACGCCTCTGTCTCCTCTCCTTTTACACTTCCATCGTTCCTTTCCTCGTCCGTGCAACCAGTAGCTCTCACACCGCAGACAAAGTTCCGGCGGCTCGCCCTCGATCGCTGGACGCGTTCACAACGCCGTCACGCTCCACCACCACCACGTGTAAATCTGTAACTTTGTGTCGAACAATCAAAATAATCCACGGATATCTTGATATGGCGCATCACTAGAAGACAAGCAAGTGTCCTCCGCCATGTGTAATGTCATTTAGCTTCATTCCAGAGTCCTGATGTATGAAAAATATATGAAATAAGTAAAAAAAGTATTAAATCTATTTAACTAAAACAAATATGTAATTGTGTAAGTCATTCATCAAGAAGAAGCATTCCGTGGTGACAGAGTGCTGTGTATCTAAAGAGGCCACCTCGGCCTCGGCCGTGTCTCACCCTGTCCTGGCAGTCCCCACCCCCTCCCCCCCCCCTACTCACCGTACATCTTCCCTTCATCCGACAGTATAATCTTCCTCCTTCCACAGGGCGGGTAGATGGCCAGGGCCTCCTGGAAGCTCTGCTCGATGTCGGGGCTCCAGACCCCCTCGGGGTCCCCGTCCATGGTCTTGTCCCCGCCCGAGTCGCTCAGCCTCTCCATGTCGTCCCCTGGACTCTCGCTGCCGCTCCAGCTACCGCGATCCATACCGGCAGCTACCGTTGCCACGTCGACGCGTACTCGCCGCTGACGCTAATGGTTTGACGCGGAGTAGGCGACGGGATTAAGAACGCTAATGGTGACCTCAAACTGACGTTAACGCTAATGGAAATAATTAACTCCCCGTGGGGACGGCCAGCTGAGGACAACTGGATACCGAATGCTAATGCTAGCTGCTGTAATCCAGAACGGTAACTACGCAATAATAACAGTGTCTGGTAGACTGTGGACGACTCAGCAGGATGGTCCAAAACCGACACCAGACAGCGGGCAACCTAAAAGAAAGACAGAACACAGAAGAGAAAGTATCGCATTAGCTGTAATAACTCACTTTAATAGTCAATGAAAAACAGGACATTGATGTGACGACAGACAGCGGTGGATAGAGTTCATGTGGTGCTCATGATTGGATCAGTTTGGTTGACTCGGCCGCACAATTTATTATTTGATGTCACTTTTTTTTTTTTGTTCCCTTTGGGGCTTTTTCCTTCAAGTAAAACAGCGCATCGTTGTTTCAGTGAATTTGTATCAGTAAAACAGTCAAATATGCACGTGTTGCGTTGCATCTCCATTCAGTGGTGCTCCTAAATTTGGTGTTGGTGCTCCAAAAGACGGTCAGCGGGGAGCACCAGCAGCAGCCAAAGTTAGCCCCGGAGCCCTGCAACGGCATTTTTTTTGAATTTCAAATGGGAGTCAATGTCAGTAGACTCTTCAACGTGCACGTTAGAATGAGCGTTCAGCATTAAGTGACAGCACTCTATGCATCCTATATAATAGTCTGTTGTCGATGTCCTTCAACATCCTGAATCCCTGAGCAACAGAGCTAATGTCGTCCAGCTTTCTCAGTACTCCGGTGCTCTACTGCCGCTGCTCAGGAGATGGTCTGGATTCCTCTTTTCACTTTTGTGTTTGAACAGACGTGATGAAACACAATTTCAATCTCAGCAAACATAATGGAAATGGTCCTTTCTCTTCTCTCTGCGGAGGCCGTGATTCACGCTGATATTAAGTCAATATTTATTTTTTTTACCAAGGAAATATTTTCCCCGTGCAGCTTTAAGTCCCGATCAACACATTGTAGGCCGCTCTCTGGAAATTATTGCTTCTTTTCATGTCGGAAATTGGCTATTTTTGCTAAACCGCTGTGGTAGCCCGACATCACATCCACATGCACATAAGTGGAGCGGGTGAATGAGGGACGGACGGACGGACGGACGGAGACCACTACTACACTCAAGCTACCAGCAGATTCAGGAAGAAACTGAAGGGGCTTGCCAGCTGCCTACAATTCTTCTAGAATCCCCCACAGTAAACAGCAGGGTTGGCGTAGTACACACCACACTCACACACTGACATACACACACACACACACACACACACACACACACACAGACACGCAATTACAGTGCCAGCTCCTTGGGCGAACACATGTCATTTTGTCTGCTCTTCGACTGTTCACACTTCCCATGCACTGTCCCTTGCCACAGCCTGCACAAGCCTGCAGTGTGAAGTCTATGTCAGTGTGTGTGTGTGTGTGTGTGTGTGTGTGTGTGTGTGTGTGTCTGGCTAATTTTAACACAATTACACTTGACAGTGTGCACGTGCACACGTGCAACTGAAGCCTGTAAAGCAGCGGGCAACATTGTGGACACATTTTAACCCCGTCCGTTTTTAAACTCCTGGGGGGTCGAGCGTAGTGAACGAGGTCTGCTGGTGTCACTGGAGTTTGTCCTCTGGTTCTTTCTTCACGCTTTATTGTATTCTCCCTCATTTCCGTTTCCTCTCCAACGTACCCACCCTGGCTTTCCTCCCCCTGCTCCCCCCCCCCCCAGCACTTAACCATCCAAACAAGGACTCATTCATCCGGCTGGGCTGTGCGGTTGAGCACCAGCGGCGATATTTGTTTCCTCCGTTTCCGCATTTCTTTGTGCAACTGTGCGAACGTGAAGAAGTGAAGTTACCTTCTTCACGAATCACTGAGGTCATCACACTGTGTATGATCGGAACTTTTTCAAAGCACTCCTGACGTCAGCGTGTTCGCAACGATCAATATGTCACCAACACGTGGCTAAACACACTACTCCAGCTACCGTTGGTGGTAGAAGACGGCGGAGAGCGTGGCGGAGGTTGCGGAAATTTCTCGACGCATCACGAAGCGACGGAACATGATCTGGAGTTTGGTTCCACCAAGCCCGGCGTTGTTTCGACAACGCCGGGCTGAAGACAGAAAAACAAAAAACGCCCACGAAGGCTGAAGTCGGACCGTGCTGCTGTTCTGTCGATGCAGCGGTTTGAACGAAGAACAGAAGAACTATGAGAAAGAATGAGTTTGTGAGCCGCTAAGCTAAGCTAATCTATGCAGTGTAAAATGCCATAGACATTTAGAAAGTGCCCCGTCTCAGAGCTGATATGTGAAAACCTCTTTTTGTAGATTACAAAACACTTGTAATCCACTGCAAAAGGAATTGAAAAGATTTTCCATCAGCTTTTATATTATAGACTGTTGTGGTCAGATTTTTGAAAGCACTTTCTAAATAAATAGGGATCTATCCGACTGCTTGTATTAATTGAAGGTTTGAATCGTTGACAGGTGACTCGTAACGATAACGTGCCTTCTGCGGTGAAAGTACCTATCGTCTTTTTAGGCTGGAGAACATAGAGGAGCATTTAGCATTCAGAGGTTGGCGGAGACCAAAACAGAGCTAAAAGGAGAGTAAATAATGGAGTAATGTTCGTCAGAGCGACAGGAACACAAGTCAGTTTTCTTTCAGTTTCAGCTGCTCCAAAAAGAGCCCAAAATAGGAATAAATGAATCAATGACATGAATTTGTAACGGAACTAGTTCATTACAAATGTGCGATGTCACACTGATAACATCTTCTGAATCTGCTCTCCTGATTTACAGGAAGTGTCTTCATCGGGCGAACATCTCCAGAAGATGTAATATGTGAACGTGACATTGTTTTAACTGGAGCAAGTTTTGTCATTAAGCTTTTTGGGCTATGGTAATAATAATGCTTAAATTGCATACTTTTAAGTCCTATAAGAACATGAAAACGAGCGTAAAATGTCTTCGTACTGTGGGAGGACGTTGGACGACCGTGAGGAAAATCACTGCCAAAACAGAAATACCCAGAATCCTCTTGCTGCGAGGCGACGGCGCTCACCACCGCAACCGCCGGTGCCACACCATACAAATGTTGAAATAAATCCCACTGTTGTGTGAGCGCTGCTCCTGCACGTGTGTGTGTGTGTGTGTGTGTGTGTGTGTGTGTGTGTATGTGTGTGTTTGTAAATGATTTAGGTAGGTAAATTCCCCACAAGGCAGCTGATCAACCAGAGAGCTGGGATCACATTCAGATCTGCTGCACCAGCTGCTGGTGTCAGAAGGTTTATAAGTGATAACTTAAAGCAGAAGTTGGTAACTTCAACAGGCCATAACTTTATATCGTATTTGGTCAAACTGTCACTATATCCTGACAGCTGTACGTGAACGCCGTGTTCGCACCACGAGAGCAAGACTCCGCCAAGAAAAAAAACGACCAATCAGAGCCGAGGAATCCGTAACGCAGCCGTCACTCCAGCAAACGTTTTTACAGCTGAACAGTAAACGGCACACTTAAAACAAACCCAATCTTCATTCATATTTGTTTTCAGGCGTCCCGAGTAGGGACCGCGTCAGAGACTCCTCGGCTCCGATTGGTTGTTTTTCTTTGGGAGCGGCGAATACCAACCGATACCAACATGACACTCTTTAGCTCTGTTTTTGGTTCAACAGCTTTAAGTTTTAACGGTGCCATCTGAGATATCGAATCACCACACTCCATCCATCGCAAACCCCGCGATGGATTCATGACTTCCGATCACGAATTTTGACTGCGGTGACTTTTAGCCGCTCGTTGTGGTGAGAACCAGGAGGAGAGCGGAGAAGAGCGGTTTCACGGTCACCAGAAGAATCCCACCGAGGCTCTGGAGACGCGAGTGAGAAGGGGGGGGGGGGGCAGCAGATGGACGCCGGAGAGAGACATTAGTCACAGAACAATCAACTCTGACTGGACGACTCCTCCGCACCCTGGCTGCCCCCCCCCCCCCCCCCCCCACCTCTCGGTGCGTCTCTCTCTGTCACCAGGCAGGCCTGGGCCTACTTCAGCCAGGGAGAGCAGGCTTCATGGTGTCAGTGCCAGCCCTCAGAGGAGCGCGCACACACACACACACACACACACACACACACACACACAGGGGGCACACAGCCACAGCCCTGCAGCTGCCTTGGACTCTGGTCGCTCTCCCCTCTGTGCCGCCCTTTCTTCCTCCTTCACTCCCGGCACACAGCTCTCGCCGGGCTGCGTCCGCATGCCAACCGCACATATGTGTTGGTGAGCGCGGCCCCTTCAGCCGCCATGTTCTTAAAAGCAGGGCCAGTGAGGTTGTAATGATATGTAATGCGACTCATGTGCGAGTGCCTGCATTACCAGAGGGTTTTGAGTGTGAGTGTGTGTGTGTGTGTGTGTGTGTGTGTGTGTGTGTGTGTGTGTCAGCAGGGGGTCCTGTTGGTAGTTGAATGCGTTATCACAAGCTAGTCAGTTCCTTTCACTCACTCTTCTGTTGGACCACTCAACGGCATCTGTTTTAACTGCTTCCAACATGTGCACACACACACACACACACACACACACACACACACACACACACACACACACAGGTTTGATAAAAGAGGATTTTCTCATAATCCTCAAAGCAAACATGGGTCCACTTTACAATGTTTTGCCATGTTTTAATGTTCCCTTACAGCTAAAAGTTCAGTATCTGAGGTTGATATTTTCTGCCTTTTTTTTTTTTTTTTTTGCTCGTGCGCAAATGTGACCAAAGTGTCACCATTTATCTTGCCGTCCTAACAGCCTCCACGGTGGACACATCATTTGCACCTCATGTTATTCAAACAGTCAGAATGTATTTGAGCTGATGTGTCCCTGAGGGGCCACACACCTCTTTCTCTTATCACACTAATAAGTGCACTATGGTGATGGATGTTTGTGTGAGTTGAACACAGAGTTGTGTGTTCTGCTTGGTCTGCGTTGCTGTGCAGTGATCTCTGGGATCAACTGCATGTTAAGAGAGGTCCGTAGTCCAACCCAGACCCAGACCCAGACCCTTTTGAACAGCTTTCATCACACATGATGGATGACCCGTTGCTGTCATCTCACATTCAAAAAGCTGGATAAAGCAGCTGTGACACGACAACTTGGGCATGGGCTTATATTTATACTTTATAGATACGTATTAGGTATATTGATATTTATACATAGGTATCAATATACCTTCAATATCAGCTTATTGAAGATTTGTGTACACGTCAGTAACAAGAAATTGCAGTGCAGAAAACTCATTTACATTTTTTTGCTGTAAAATGTTACAGTGTATCTTGACCTCAATCCTCTGTTCAATCACTCCACTATACCTTAACATAGCTAATTATTGTCTATTGATATGTCAATGCTCTGAATTTCAAACTTCAAACCTTTAAACAACAAGGTTTTTTACCGTTTTTACCGTTTTCTGAGAGCGAGCATCTCTCTGCCATTGGCAGACTTGCAATTGAAAAGACCCGACCGTATTCAGGAGCATCCACGCTGCGTTTACGTCCAGTGAGGACGGACTGCACTTGACACGCAGCATCTGGTGCGGCTGCTTTACTACCAGAATTACCACTTATTATCAGTAACCGCTGCTAAACAAGCTAACAAACAGTCCTCAACCGTGCAGCTAGAGAAGACGACCGTGGACCGTTATTTGGTAGCTAGCTCCGTGCGCGCCGGCTTAAATACTTTAAGCGGCTCGTTTGACCTTATTTGGAATGCGGAGGAGTGACGTAGAGACGCCGTTTACGGTATGTGGTAACAGTAGCGACTCATGTTTACAATGTTTACTGAGGGAATAAATCAAGAGAGAAGTAGAGTCATTTTAGACTAGACTTCTATACGACCAGAGGAGTCGCCCCCTGGTGGACACTAGAGAGAATGCAGGTTTTAACACATGAAGCATCGGCTTCACTCGGCAGAACCGGAGGTTGCCTCCTGATTTAAAGAGATGTCACAAAGCAGAGAAATAAAATGCTATCAACTGTGTGGTCATATAAGCTGGTGGACTTTATCTAAAATATTTAAAGGAACAGCTGCATCAGATACCGTGCACTGAAAATCGATCAACGGGAAGCTACATACCGCGTTGATTCACTATGGTTGTGTTTGTCATGGACATTATTGAACCTGGAAGGTGGTTGTTAGCAATATGATCAGTCAGATTGCACAAATGCTTCTTGTGCCTCTATTTCCACCGAAGACTTAACAATCAGTCCTCCATTACTCTTGATTTGTGTCTTACCGCCGACGCACGTCTCTGCATTCACTCTTTAAAGTTCAGGTGGTCACGATTTCAATTAATCCATTACTGACAAATTCATCTTGCTCAATGCCCGAATGAAAGGTTCGAGTAGTTGTGACCCAATTTTGTGTTTTAAAAAGAACAAAGGCGGACATTCACCGGGCCCGGATGGGGAAGCAGCGTCGCCACCGCTTCTTTCTTTAATGCTAACACACACTCGAGGAAGGACGGCGAGGAAGCGAGCGGTAGACTTGCTTTACGAGAGTAGCGAGGAGGCATCCATTCGCGGCGGCGCACTCCTTGTTATTCCGCCCATCTCCTCTCGCCGAGGCATTACCATTTATGCACACGCGCGGTAATTGGTCACAGATTGCACGCTGATACAGTGAAGTGCTTATTTCCTCCTGGAGATGTGTGGCGGTAAAAGGTTTAGCTTAGCGTCTCTCCTCTCCGCTGGTCTTCCTCCTCTTACACCAGTTTTTTTTTTTTTTGCTGAGTCACACCGAGCCATTGTGTGGCCTATTCCTGGTGCGGGGGGGCGGTGTCACATGTAGACCGTCTCTCACACACACACACACACACACACACACACACACACACACACACACAGGAGGCGATATCCTCCACCAGTAGACAGAGAGGCCTGGGGAGGTTGTAGCAATACCAACACCATTTAATAAGTGTGAACTCGGGCGCGTTGTGCCGGGGACAGACACCACGTGTGTGTGTGTGTGTTTGTGTGTGTTTGTGTGTGCGTTATTGTTTGAGACTTATTCCCCGCCCGGCGAAGGATCAACGTATGTTTCCGTGAATGTGAAAAGAGAGTACAGTGAACTCCGTCCATCCGCAACAATTAAAGCTAATCTACAGCTAACGTATGCTCTGCTCTCCATCTCAAAACACACACACACACACACACACACACACACACACACACACACACACACAAAGTGAATTAGCCCCTGAACTGCGTTTTCCATCTGTGGTCCATTAAGATGTGGGTATTGCTTTATTTAGACCGATGCAGGTTAGGAGGGAGAGAGTGCGGCGGCCGTACATCCCATGCTGGTGTGCAGTGGGTTATTTAAGGTTATAACACGGCTTCGTTACAGCTGCAGTTCATCATTTTGAATCAGATAACATCTTACTCGCATGAAAAATATTTCAAGGCCAACAGGCTAGTCAGATTATCTAAGCCTCCTTAATTTGAGGTGAAACCAAAAGTGAGCGCAGTAAGTATGGTGTGATACAGGACAAGCTACAGTCTTGGATATTGTAATATTATAATATGGTGTTAGTGTTGTACTTTTCTTGTTTTTAAAGGAAAACTTACAGGAAAGTGATGTCATTTTCTAAACTTCTATTATTTCACTTCATTATACAAACCATATCTGAAGATTATTTATCAAAAATATTGTGCCAATGGTCAACTAACCAAACATTATTGTCGCAATATTGATAGAAATAAAGTATTGTGATATTTAATTTTCCCCATATGTATGTTTTTTTAGAACTCGTCTGATTGTCTGTCTCTCACCGCCCTGCCTGGGCTTATTTTTTTTTTACCAATGTTGCCTTGTTTCTACATCTTAGCAATTACCTTTACGAGAGCTTTAATTCTATTGTTGCCAAAATGAGGGCCGGGGGTCCCCGGGGGGGGCCACGGGGTTAAGGCCTCGATTACGCTTCAGTACAGACACGGACAGCTGCTGACTTGCATGCCGTCAGCGAACACGCTTCTATACATACAACAATCGGCAATCGTTAGGAAAACACAAAGCGTGTCGCGAAAGTTCTGTTGCGCAGTCAACGCTCCAGTGAACGACCCCCACAAATTGGGCTCGAAAGTCTATTTTGACACCGATGAGACGCCGTCGAAGCAGAAGATTTTAATAAGCTACGTCACACCTGCAGAAGGAGTAGTCACTGCACCTTGTGTTACTAGAATGATGGTGAAAGGTAAAACATAATATAACTGTTGCATAAGTAAAGAGTCATTAAGACAGCAAACTGGCAGACGTTAGCGAAGCATTAGCTAAACAGCTAGCCGCTACTGGTCGTATATACAGACAAAATAAGGCTGTAATGGGTGTACGAAATTGAAAAAAAGGGTGTTTTATAAGTTATGACTCAACTTTAAATGTGCAAGACTGACTAATGGAAGGTGGAGGTGCGAATGTGTTCTGCTGTCATTCACAGGCGCTAACAGAATGTAGAGAACAAAAGGCAAAACTAAGTTGCCAGGATTAGTGACAGGCTGTAGGGGAAAAGAAGCTGTTCCCTTCTTTTATTCCGTTGGTTTTTCAACACGGCCGTTATTTGGCTTTTTGTGAACAATGCATCGCTATCTACACAGAGTGAGGAGATGTTATCAGAGAGCGGCAGAACAAATGACAGCAAGTATCACCGTCAGAGCCCGGCGAAGACAAAAACAACGAGGTCGTAAGCACAGCGGCGGGGAAACATGTTTCCACTGTGAGAGTACCAGAGAGCAGAGTGAGCTGTTGTGTGTCCCCCCCCCCCCCCCCCCGAGTGTTTATCGTGTCAATTCCTCCAACCGGGAAGGGAAACAGTGGTAGTGGAAATCTAGACTTCCAGCTCGCTTCCTGCCAAGGACAGGAAACGTGACGTTGATTCAGACTTCCCATCACGGGTTAGCTGCTCGTTGTTATGACCCTAAAAGACTGAGATCATGTCCACGCTGAAGCCTGTGTCCCCACAATTAAACTGCGTTCTTACGTTTGTTTTGAGGGGATTTTAGTTTTAAACATATACATACACAAACATATAGATTTAAACGAAACAAAATAAAACCGATACAAAATCACTTGGTTCTATGTTGGCAACCAAACTGCTTTGTTAGGTTTAGTTATCATCCTGGTTTGGCTCAACATAAGTACTGTACGTTGACCACATTATTTAAGTTATGGGTCTGAATTAACATCAAGTCACTTTTGGTTTCACATGGGAAACTAACAGCAGAGACCTCCTGTGTTGACAAACCAATCCATCCCAGGCTCCTGGGGAGGGTCCGCTGTTTCAACAGCCCGTTATTCCGACACTCCAATAGTCTCTATAATGTCCCATCGGACCAAAAGCCCATTTATCCGACAGCCCGTTATCCCAAAAAGAAACCCATGTTGTTCCGAAGGCCCATTCATTTGAAAATACAAACTCTTCATGCAACAAACAGAAACACATGGCAAACCATTATGCAGAAAGATGTCATAGGACCGTCCTACAGACTCTGCCTCTCGTTGATCATTGCCTTTGTTGGCTAGGTGGACGCATAAGGACTGAGTTTGTTAGGTAAAGGCTAAGAATATCAGGCTAAGAATATCAGGCTAAGAATATCAGGATAAGAATATCAGGCTAAGAATATCAGGATAAGAATATCAGGGTAATAATATCAGGGTAATAATATCAGGCTAAGAATATCAGGATAAGAATATCAGGATAAGAATATCGGGCTAAGAATATCAGGATAAGAATATCAGGATAAGAATATCGGGCTAAGAATATCAGGATAAGAATATCAGGCTAAGAATATCGGGCTAAGAATATCAGGCTAAGAATATCGGGCTAAGAATATCGGGCTAATAATATCAGGGTAATAATATCAGGGCTAGAATATCAGGCTAATAATATCAGGGTAATAATATCAGGGCTAGAATATCAGGGTAATAATATCAGGGCTAGAATATCAGGGTAATAATATCAGGGTAATAATATCAGGGCTAGAATATCAGGGTAATAATATCAGGGCAATAATATCAGGGCTAGAATATCAGGGTAATAATATCAGGCTAATAATATCAGGGTTAACATCAGGATAATAATATCAGGGTAATAATAATATCAGGGTAATAATATCAGGGTAATAATAATATCAGGGTAAGAAAATCAGGGTAATAATATCAGGGTAATAATATCAGGGTTAACATC
Source organism: Cebidichthys violaceus (assembly GCF_023349555.1). Lineage (NCBI taxonomy): Eukaryota > Metazoa > Chordata > Actinopteri > Perciformes > Stichaeidae > Cebidichthys > Cebidichthys violaceus. The sequence continues at coordinate 20,373,208 of NW_027176483.1, read as the reverse complement.
AGGGTTAACATCAGGGTAATAATATCAGGGTAATAATATCAGGGTTAACATCAGGGTAATAATATCAGGGTTAACATCAGGGTAATAATATCAGGGTTAACATCAGGGTAATAATATCAGGGTTAACATCAGGGTAATAATAATATCAGGGTAATAATATCAGGGTAATAATATCAGGGTTAATATCAGGGTAATAATAATATTAGGGTAATAATATCAGGGTAATAATATCAGGGTTAACATCAGGGTAATAATATCAGGATAATAATAATATCAGGGTAATAATATCAGGGTAATAATATCAGGGTTAATATCAGGGTAATAATATCAGGGTTAACATCAGGGTAATAATATCAGGGTAATAATAATATCAGGGTAATAATAATTACAGGGTTAACATCAGGGTAATAATATCAGGGTAATAATAATATCAGGGTAATAATATCAGAGTTAACATCAGGGTAATAATAATATCAGGGTAATAATATTAGGGTTAATATCAGGGTAATAATATCAGGGTAATAATAATATCTGGGTAATAATATTAGGGTTAATATCAGGGCAATAATATCAGGGTTAACATCAGGGTAATAATAATATCAGGGTAATAATATCAGGGTTAATATCAGGGTAATAATAATATCAGGGTAATAATAATATCAGGGTAATAATAATAATATCAGGGTAATAATATCAGGGTTAACATCAGGGTAATAATATCAGGGTTAACATCAGGGTAATAATATCAGGGTTAATATCAGGGTAATAATATCAGGGTTAATATCAGGGTAATAATATCAGGGTTAATATCAGGGTAATAATATCAGGGTAATAATAATATTAATAATATCAGGGTAATAATATCAGGGTTAATATCAGGGTAATAATATCAGGGTTAACATCAGGGTAATAATAATATTAATAATATCAGGGTAATAATATCAGGGTTAATATCAGGGTAATAATATCAGGGTTAATATCAGGGTAATAATATCAGGGTTAATATCAGGGTAATAATATCAGGGTAATAATATCAGGGTTAACATCAGGGTAATAATATCAGGGTAATAATATCAGGGTTAACATCAGGGTAATAATATCAGGGTAATAATATCAGGGTTAATATCAGGGTAATAATAATATTAATAATATCAGGGTAATAATATCAGGGTTAAAATCAGGGTAATAATAATATCAGGGTTAACATCAGGGTAATAATAATATCAGGGTAATAATATCAGGATTAACATCAGGGTAATAATAATATCAGGGTAATAATAATATCAGGGTAATAATATCAGGATTAACATCAGGGTAATAATAATATCAGGGTAATAATAATATCAGGGTAATAATATCAGGATTAACATCAGGGTAAGCCAACCGCTGGCAGAGTATGGCGGGTCACGCTTTTGCAATGTTAGGAATGTTGCTTGTAGGAATGGTAGGAATGTTGCTACAGCAAGGTCGTTTTTGCATAACAATTAGCCATGTGCTTCTGTTTGTTGCAGAGTTGGTGATTTCGGAACAATGGCCGTTTGTCTTCAGGATAACGGGATGTTGGATAAATGAGCTTTCGGTCAAAAGGGACATTTTTGTGACTTTTTTCCTTCTGCAGAATGGCACGGCATCAACCTCCTCTATACCCAGACTTCAGCGGACGATGATTCGATTATTATTTGTTATACCTGATACACACACGTAATCCAGGAGAACATACATTTCCACGGAAATGCAATTGAAAGTGCGGTTTCTCTAGGCGGGAAAGTAGTTTGTAAGAGACCGGGCTGCCGTGCTGATGCGCATAACCCTCAAAACAACAGATAAGACACTTAAATCTCTGGCCTCGTCTTTTCAGTGTATTGTTGATCTGGTGGTTGAAGGTGCGTTCAGACAAACTCACCTTTCATAAAACTTTGTGTGACTGAAACATCTGACACCCAGAGGACGAAAGTGACACAAGGGAGGACTTCGTAAATATATATCGATTTTGTCGTTTTTTTTCTCTTTGATGTTTTTAGAATGACCTGTTCTGATGTTCTCATCATCAGCAAAGTAAGCTAATAGAAACAAATCCCAGCTTGGATACAAATGTACACATTTTTTTTTAAAAGATACATTGTGACTTGTTATTTGTCTGGGGGGGGGGGGGGGGGGGGACGACAGACGGACCGATGGGGAACGAAGACGAGGAGAGACGGGCGAGCCGGCACAGGCTCCTCTCTGCCCCACCCCACCCAGGAGGGCGCCTATTGTTCCCCCCCATCCCCTAAACAAAGCCTGGCCCCCCACCACACCCCCGAAGACCAACCTTCCCTCCCCCCCACCCCCCCTCCACACAGCATTGTTGCTCTAATAAACCCGGCTCCGCTCCCGAAATGTCATTACATGGGAGCTCAAGCTTCCCCCTTCTTCATCTTTTGACTTTTTATCTGCTTTAAAATGAAACACAGAACGTCTCCTATATTCACGTCAATATTAATGCTTCTAAATGCCCGTCACGTCCAGGTGAGAGCAGGAAATCAGCACATTTATGAGCAAAACATTAAAAGAGATGTGCACTAAAAAGACATGGAGACAGGACTGTCGGGGACATGGAGGAGTTTTAGCAGAAAAAGGAAGTTGTGTTGATGTTTTTTTTTAACGAGGAAATTCTCCAATTGACACCTCATTAATAATAATCATAATAATAATAGAACACAGAAGAGCCTCGTAATCTCCAGGACTCACAGAATCACCTGTTGATTGCAGGGAACAGAGTGGGACTACATCTGGACGTCACAAGACAGCGTTGCGTGTCCCCTTGAGGGATTACGCCTCCTAATCCCCGACTCCATAGAAATCTGTGTACTGGATTTCTGCCCCCCCCCCCCCCCCCCGTCCAGAAATGAGACGACAGATGAAACGGAACGAGGAGGAGCAGCCGCTCCGCCATACTGTAACAGCATTGGCGAAGTACGTGAACACACACACACACACACACACACACACACACACACACACACAGACATGCACACTTACACTGTGGTTGTGTGGCCAAAGCACACAGAGGCCATATGGTGCGTCCTCGTCCACCGACGCCTGTTGCTGCCTCAACAATAGGCCTGCCAGGCCTCGACAGCGAGAGGCAAACACACAGACACACAGACACACACACACACACACACACACACATGCACACACACACACTAAATGATCGTTAGTCAGCCAGTCTGCGTTGCTTAGGCCCCGAACAAACTCCTGGATTTGCATTCTGCGCCTCCCTTCGTCCTCCTCCCCTCTCTCCCTCTCCCTCTCAGACACACACACACACACACGCACACACACACACACACACACACACACTTCCCCGGTCACTACAGGTGCACGGAGCACTCAAAACAGATGTCAACGGACTGGAGAGGGGAGGGGAGGGCAGTGGAGGGACGATGGGAGGCTGTTTGCCCAGAGTGACTGACAAAGCTTTGTACACTCGCAGGCCGAGACACAGCAAAGACAATGACACACACACACACACACACACACACACACACACACACACACACACACACCTCCTTCCTGTTACACCCTCAGGACGGAATGATTTACACTTTAAAAAAGGAGCAAACGGAGAGAACAAAAAGTGAAGAGATTTAAACATAAATGGTGAATTTTTTGGTGAAATAATAATTTGCGTCACTTCTTAAAAATCCTCATTTTCAGGAGGAGATGCATCGTAGTCATTGTTGCAGGTGGAGAGCATCGCTGTGACACATTTATCAATATTTTTACACCAGCTGCCCACACACACACACACACACACACACACACACACACACACACACACGGACCAAAAGACCAACTAAATAGGCGTGCGTCTTTCTTTATGAAGACACTCATGATGTTTGGCTTCCCTGAATATTCAAAGTCATTTTAACGCCGCCTCTATCTCACACACCGGTGGTCTCGGAGCAGCGCTGGACCTGAAATCAGACAATTAATCAGCAACCGTATCGATCGCTGATTAATAAATAATAATTATTATAAATAATAAGAAAAAAAGACCAAAATCCTGGACTTCGCTTTGAGCTCAATTATGATTTAAAAAAATATAAATATAGAAAGATTTTAAAAAATGTAGAAAATAATTAGAATTGACTCAATCTACGATTATTTACCAAACAAATGTTTTTTTTCTCTTCTTAAAACCATAACGCACGTCATCGTCATTATTATTTCCTGGGTGTCCATCAACAAAAGTCTCCATTAGACATTTGCGTTCAGCCGATGACATGAAACCCTCTAGATTCACACGGTCTCAGGAAGGCCTTCTGTTACAGTGAAGCAGAGCTGCTGTCATTCTTCACCCAATAATCACATCAGCACACATCTCTGCCTGTACAAGAATTGGACAAGAGCTTTTATGTTGATGTTCAAACAGGAAGTACACAACACAACTACGTGGGGATATCATAGGTTATTACTGAGGAGGAGGATTAAAGAAGCTGTTACCTCACTGACACCTTAAACATGACGTGAGCCTGAAACCAAAGAAATGAACTCAAACGTTCGTCTACAGTGAAAAATGAGATGTGGGAACTCAAATCAAATCATAAAATCCTAAATTAATATCGTCATGTTTTTATTTAAGATCAACAGGGGGGGGGGTTGCAGCCGTGTGTTGTCGGTGTAACGTACAATGTGCTCTGTCCACCGGGTAAACACTGCTCTGCGTGCACGTTATCAGCCTCCGGCCTGTTCCCTGTAGCTGGGGCCTGCCCACCCGCCAGTGTGTGTGTGTGTGTGTGTGTGTGTGTGTGTGTGTGTGTGTGTGTGTCGGGAGGGGGGGGGGAGAAAAGCTCCGCCGATGCAACAAGTCTCCCCATTCACTCCCAGCTTTGTTAAGCTGCCTTCACGGCAGTGTATTGCCCCCCCCCCCTCCCCTCTATCGCTCTCATATCCTCCGCGCTACACGTAGGTCAGTCCCTGAACGCAACTCGGATGGAGAACTATCCGACAGCGCGTGTTTTAGTCCACGAGAGGAAGAAGACGTGATTGTTTTTAGTGCCGGGAGAAAGAGGGGGGGGGGGGAGTAAAACTGTAGTGAAAGCGACGTCCCCCTCGCGCTGAAGCTCGCGCGGCGGATCATTAATGAGCTTGTTAGACTTCTTTAACATTTATAAGTGCGCGTCGATGTCGCAGAACCGTCAGAACCGGTGACTTCGGCGTTTTTTTTTTTACAACAAGCGAAACGTCCGGTGGTGGTGGGGGGGGGGGGGGTCCTCCTTGGGAACTTACCTCGATTCATGCGCCTCTTTATGGATTAATCCCACACTTTTCACGGAACCGAGTCGCTACGGCATCGGCGGGGAAGCACTTCACGCCAACTCCAGGGTCTCCCTCCGCGGCTCCGGGTCTGTTGACGAAATCGGGAGTAAAACGAGCACAGCGTCTCTCCCGAAGGATGCGAAATATGCGCGGAATGGGAGCAGGAATGAAATGAACGCGGCGGACTCAGTTGAACGGGGCGGGGTGAGAGGGACTGGCGTCACCCTGGATGGATGGAGTGAGTGAGGGAGGGAGGGATGGGAAGATGGGAGGGGAGAGAGAGAGAGGAGAGAGAGGAGGAAAGAAAAAAAGAAAAGAGGGAGCGCGAGGGGGAAGGGGCCGGACTGTGTGTTCGACAACAAAAGAAGAGAGTGGAGCGCCCAAACTCTATTCAGTGTGTGTGTGTGTGTGTGTGGGGGGGGGGGGGGGGACACCGGGCGAGCAGCTGACAACGAACCATTAAAAAATAAATAAATACTGTGACAATTCTGTGTGCGAGTTCAATTACCTAATGTTGAATGTCACATTAAATACAAATAAAGAAGAAGTTAGTCCTCAAAAATACAAATACAACTAAAAAAGTTTGATTTTCAATGATTAAAACCATTTTTTTTTTTTAAAAAACACTTTTGCGATGCAACTTTGTATTATTCATAGAGATGAAATATTTAATTCATAACATTTATGATTTATTTTTATTTAAAACAGCCTTACTTGGTCTGGCGTGACCAATAGCATATGGCTAACGTTAGCAAACGTGAAATAGATACTGTTGCTTAGCTGACATGAGGCTGTTTCTAACGCAAACATTTGAGTATGAAGTGCTTTCAAACTGGTGGTGTGGGTTCTGTGGATTCTGTGGGTTCTATGGATTCTGTGGGTTCTGTGGGTTCTGTGGATTCTGTGAGTTCTATGGGTTCTGTGGGTTCTATGGATTCTGTGGATTCTGTGGGTTCTATAGATTCTGTGGGTTCTGTAGATTGGAGGAATGTATGCTAGAATAGCAACAATATCTGAGTATGCACGTACTCTGCAGCCCCATGATGCATTGCTTCTCTTACGTACTGATTCAGTTTGAACTCAGCCTGACTACGTTCCCTGAGTGTCTTGGATACTTGTATACTGTCTCACTGGCCCATATCTTAGTCTATATCTATCTATCTATCTATCTATCTATCTATCTATCTATCTATATATATAGATATATATATATAGATAAATATATATATATATATATCTTAGTATCTAGTAATTATCATTCATTTCAGTTTATTGTGGTCTCAGCGGCTGCTGTTTAGCAAAAGTTACATTGTCTCACTTTAAACGCAATAATTTACCGAAAGTAAAAAATAAAATCCCATTTGTATATTTCTAGAAAATTAAATGTAAACAAAAAAATATGTGATCTATGGCCGAAGTTCATTCACGATAATAAGAGAAGAAGCAGCGACAGAACAGCTGGACAAACCGCTCTCATAGACGCTATACAACCAGAGGAGTCGCCCCCTGCTGGCCAGCAGAGAGAATGCAAGTTTTAAGACACTTCCTCATCGGCTTCACTCTGCAGAACACCCTGGTCTCAAGTTAAACCTAGACCGTCCTAACTTTAAATGAACAAGTGGTGAAATTAAATTTATTTAGCCCCCCCCCCCCCTCCACACACACACACTCACACACACACACACACACACACACACACACACACACAAAGGACCCCCCCCCCGGGGACTGCTGGGCACCACTTCTCTACTCAGAGAATCTTTGAATGCAGAAGGCAGCCGCCTCTGCCACACAAAAGGAGTTGTTGTTTACTACTAAGCTCTGCCTGTCTCAGGTTTCACCCCCTCAGGCGCTGCTGGACTGTCATCTCCCCCAGAGGGAGGGGCCGTGACATAAAACAAACACAGATATGCCAGGGTCACACAGCCTGGAACACCTACTGCAACCCGACACTGCAGCCGGGCCGGCCAGCCGGCAGACTAGCATTCCACATGGCACATGGTGTCTGTGTTTGTGTGTGAGAGTAACATTCTCACAGATGCACACACACACACACACACACACACACACACACACAGCTGACTCACGTGGGGAGAGTGTGTTTCTGTGACATCTTTGCGGAGGCTTCAGTGCAAACACAAGAGCAGACTGGTGACACATTCACCCAGCTGACCTTAGGGTCACTAGTCTGGCCTCACCTGGTTTCCTGATGCCTTATTAATGCCGTCTGTGCCTGGGATCCTATATCTCCTCCATGGAAATAAAATACATTTATTATTTAGAAAGTGTATCAAGTCAGCATTAGCTCGCTGAGATTTTGTCGATAAAAAAAAAAAAAAGAAATATATATATATAAATCACCGCTCAGATCTAGAATAGCACAGCCAAGAAAACCAAGTAGATATGACCGTAACTCCCAGGAAACTCTTTGAGGTGCTAAAAATACTTTTGTGGCGGGACTGATTCTGTCCGGTAAGCTCCACTTGGGGCGACGCCGCTTTAACTGGAACCTTCTAATCTTTGCGTTTATCTAAAATCCGTGTATAATTGAATTTGTCGGTCTCCCCCTGTGCTCAAAATGACAGAGGGGGGAAATTAAAGACGGAGTGAGTCCGAGTGGACGGGAAGAAAAACGTCAGCTCTCGTGGTCTGCGGGGAAGCAATCCAAACAATAAGGGCGTGGCCGAGCTCTGGGGTGGCATTCATGCAGCGACTGAAATGAACGGGGCGCTCAATCCCCAACAGCTTCCGTGAAACTTGTTTCGGTACCTTTGAGCAAGACGCCAAACCTTTCAGCTTACTCGCTCAGAGCAGTTCCTTGACAGCCTAAATGTACAATAAAACTTACAGACATGCGCGTTACATGCACCTGAACGTGTCCGAAACGACATGTTACATAAGTGTAACGGCATTTGTTTTACATGTTGGTCTGATATTTATTTTTTATTTATTTGTTTATTTATTTTGCAGGGACAATGCACACCAATCAACAGTGAAACTGTAGGTGAGCCAGAGTTAGCCAGAGAGGCTAGTTTTCATCTGCTGTCCCCGGCCAGATGTTCGAAGGCTGCCTAAAAAATACAAAATTTCAAATAAAATGGAATTAAAATTCATAGACAGAAACGTATAGACAAAACCAATACACATATAAGCAAAAGCAAAGTGTACGACACTAGAGCAGAACAAACCACCTACAGTACAAGCACACATATAACACTGAGACACATAACACATATCAAACATGGAAAATAGCAACACTGAACAAGACAAATGCACATATAGACAAAACAAGCAGGCAGGACAGACAGTACATCAATGCATGCACACCTGATTGGCAACAAGCCATTCCTTAAGGCTGTGTTTGAATGTTTTGTACATGTTTTGTGTGCGTATATGTGGTGGCAGAGCATTCCACGAGTGAGCTGCCTTCACAGAGAATGTAGATATGCTAAAAGAGCTTGACCTATGTGAAATGACACAATCACCTCTTGAAGCAGATCTAGTGAGTCTGCTGCTTTGAGCGCTTTGTCTAATAAAATCACTAAGTGGAGGCGGGGCCATACCATGTCAAATTTGAAAAACCAGACACACATCAGTGAATTTAATGAGGTTCTCCCAACTCAAGATATGTGTTTGATGAGGATATTGCAGTGATGGTGACTTCTGGGTTTTTAGAGCTTGTTTATGGAGAATATGAATAGATGTTGATGTTGTGCTGCTGGCTTGTGCCCAGCTGGTTAAGCAGTAGGTCAGATGGGGGACAATCATTGCATTAAAATACAGTTTCGCAGCCTGCATGGTTAGACTGTTTCTTATATATCTGAAATTCATGAGATTCAATTTTAAGACCTTTGTCACATGTTTTACCTGCTTTTTAAAAGAGAGATTAGAATCAATAAAAAATCCCAAATATTTAAAATCTGACACTACCTGTAGCCTCTCACCAGCAACATAAACATCTGGCTCCGGTGACACTTTGCAAGCCCTCTTTGTGAAGAACATACAAACAGTTTTCTTAACACTCAGGTGAAGGCAGGAATCTGCAAGCCATTTAGTTACATTTGTCATTGTGGACGTGAGTTTAAGTGCAGCGTGTTCTTTGTTCTTTGCGTGCACATAAATCACTGTATCGTCAGCATACATTTGAATACTACACCCATTGCAGACACCCGGCAAATAGTTAATGTATAAACTGAATAATAAAGGTCCTAAAATAGAACCCTGGGGTACTCCCACATTAGATCTCAGAGTAGATGATGAAACATTACCCACTCTGACACACTGGGTTCTTCCTTCAAGGTAGGATTTCAGCAGACTCTCGGGAAAAGTTAAAATTTGACAGTTTATTAATCAGGACATTGTGATTAACTGTATCAAAAGCCTTCTTGAGGTCAAGAAAAACCACTGCTACTACACCCCCTTTATCCATTTTAAGCTTCACATTCTCTAAGAGGAAGCAGTTGGCTGTTTCAGTCGAATGATTAGAATACTGATTGGCCGATAGTTAGAGACATCGGTTGAATCTCCTGACTTAAAAATGGGTGTTACTATGGCTGATTTCCATCCTTTCGGAAACACACATTGCCTGAGAGATTTGTTGACAATGCTTGTGATCGGCTGAGCGAGTGTGCCTTTGTGTTTCTTTAGAAAAATATTGTCAATTCCATCAACATCTTTGGCCCTAGAGTTCTTGAGTGAGCCTAGAACTCTGGTGACAGTAGATTCAGAGACATCCTGAATAGAGAAGCATGGTTGACCGTCATTTACTGGTATAACATCAAATTGCCCAATACTGGAGCTTCGAGTTAAAGCTTCCCCTGAGTTGATGAAGTATGAATTGAAAGCTGTACAAATTACAACTTCATCTTGTGTAAGGCACCCGTTCACATTCATTTTAAGTTGCTTCATTGAATTGCTGTTATGTTTGTCTGTAAACGTCTTTAGATTATCCCATATTATTTTAGAATTACCTCCTGCTTCATCAATGATCTTAATAAAAAAAATACCTTTTGCTTTTCTAAGTTCTTTTGTTACCTGGTTTCTCAGCATTATGAATTTCTGCCTATCATTTCCTAATTTACACTTGAGTGCCAGTTTTAACGCATTGTCCCGTTTTTTCATTAAATTCCAGATGTCACTATTTAGCCATGCAAGTGTGTTCTTTTGATTTTGTTCAATTTTGGCTTTTTTAAGGAAACTGGTAATTGTGGTCTGTATTGTGGATAAGAAGATGTTGCTGTCATCCTCTACACTTGCACCCGTTAAACAGTTGCTCCAATCAGTTCCTTGTATAGCATCCTCAAATGAATTTTGGTCACCTTTCGGTATTGATAAGCTTTTCTGGTAGAAGAGATATTAAAACGTTTCTTTGTAAGTTTTCTTGTTAAAAGTATTAAATTATGGTCAGACATAACAGTTACCATATTGTGTGTTTTGATAATTCTTTCTGATTTATTGCTAAAAATCAAATCAATCTGGGACTGAGAAGAGTGGGTTATCCTTGTGGGTTCGTTCACCAACTGGGTCATATTAAAACTATCAATTGTACGTTTTAGGGATTTTCTTCCAGACTTATCCTCCCAATTTACATTAAAATCACCCATTAATATAACCTCTTTGTCAAAGTCACATTCCTTTAACATGGAATTAAGCTGATCATAAAATTCACATTTGGACAATGGTGGTCTGTAGAGACAGATAAGAGTAAAAGACATTTGAGATGATAGTGACACTTTCAGACCAATACGTTCCAATTTGACATCACTTGACCACTCAATCTGGCTGCAGTTAAGATGTTCTTTAACTTAAAACATTACTCCTCCTCCTTTACCACTAGATCTATCTCTTCTAAATAGATTGTATCCATGTACATTCAAAGCAACAGAGGGCGAGTTTATATGAAGCCACGTTTCTGAGAGACATAGAAAGTCCAGGTTTGAATCCACAACAAGATGTTTTATTTGATTCCTTTTAGGCACGAGACTTTGAATATTCAAATGCCCCCCAAACAGTCCTTTAGGTCTTGCGTGTGTATCCCAGAGCACCCGGGCATGATGACTCAAATAAACCTTTCAGTCACTTTTCCATCTGACTGGCTCAGACCTAATAACATCACTGTATCGCTTCTCCTTGCTTTGTTTACATAGACCGGGCCAGTTTAGTGCATGTCAGTGCATGTCAGTGCATGTTAGTGCAGTTGAGCGTGCCCCACTGGCTAGCTCACGATCGTCGCTCTGCACTGCTTTCATACGGCGGTTACAGCTGATAGGTTTCACATTTTAAAGGAACCCCGTGGAGAGTTTTTACAAGTGTCCACGTTCTTGTTTCTCTTTTTTTCGGATCATGCATTCGCACCAGGTGGCAACCTCCAGTTCTTCCGAATGAGGACAATGTGAAAGTGTCTAAAAACTTGCATTCTCTCTAGTGTCCATCAGGGGGCGACTCCTCTGGTTGTATAGAAGTCTAGTCTAAAATGACTCTACTTCTCTCTTGATTTATTACCTCAGTAAACATTGTAAACATGAGTTTATGGTCTCAATCTCTAGTTTCAAGTCTTCTTCAACACAGCATGATGTTCATTTAGTACATTATGCTCCATTTAGAGTCAAACAGACCATAAAGCAGGGGACGCTTTACTGTGATTGACAGGTATACGGCGTCTCCACGTCTCTCCTTCACAGTCCGCTGTAGTGACGGTGAAATCGCTGAACCCGAGCTTTCACGATGACTATGTCCACTTCTTATACACAGTCTACGATTCGCACTAGTAAGTGTTTAAGCACGCGGCCTCATGATGCACATTCAGCCAATGGCATCGCAGTATTCCACTGATCGACAGTTGGCCAACAAACAGCAATGTGCCAATGAAGGAAGTCAAGAAGCTAGCCAGCAAGAAGTCAATACAGCATAGTATCGCGATATGTTGCGTGGTAACATTGCATCGATACTCGGAAGCAAAGTATCAATCTTTTATTTAAAGTTTTTGGTACTAGAATAATAAAATTGCTCTTTCTCAGAGTGGTTCTCTGGTGAGGTCAGCAGAGGTCCCGGGTCAGCGTGGTTGTTCGGAAGCTGATCAAAACAAAGATGGAGACATCGGAGAAAGAAATCAGAAATGTGCCGGCCGCGTTTAAAACAAACGTCTGGACTTATTTTTTAACAAGGAAGGGAAGAAGGACATGGTTACGACACATGGTTATGACTCATGGATATGACTCATGGATATGAGTCATGGATATGACTCATGGCTATGACTCATGGCGTTGCCGTACCGTTAGCGGGATACCTGCATGTGAAGTGTTTCGCTCACCTGCTCAATCAAGTTTGCATGTGATGACATGAAGTCTGTACAGAGCTGAAGGACCTCGCTGTGTCAGAGTCACACCGGTGTTTTAGAAAGCTCCTCGGCAGCAAGAAGGACCAGATCTGTGATACGCTGAAGGTTCAGAACATTCCCTCAGACTCAGACTCTACTGTGCCTCATTGTTGAGAAGGAGTCCAGTCCCATGCCAACGGAGAGCAGCTGAAGAACCTCAGATTCAGGAGTAAATGTACGTATTCCGTCGCTCGGCTCTTTTACAGAGAGGATATCAAGGAGAAGAAACCAGCGAGCATTGTGGGAACACAAACGCGTCAATAAGTAGACGAGGTGATTAAAATGTAAAATTAACTGAACTTTGACCTTCGAGTCCCACAGTGAATGGAACTGAAAATTTATAGAGTAATTAAAGTAATACTTGAGCACATAAATGAATCAAACTTTTGCCCGATGGAATTTATTCTACCTATAAAAAATGATATTTTTTAAACTGAAGCACGGCATTCAGCACCACAGCGATGCACGCTCGCACTTTACTGAAACCTTGGGCTTTGTGACTGTCATTCCTCACATTAGGAACCATATTCTGAGAGTTTGTTTGTGTAGGTCTTAACTCAACCTTCGGCGCAGTGTGTTTACATGGACGCGTTGTGTGCGTTTTGTTTGAGCGAGACTTTTTTATACATGGAAGACGGTAAGTTCCTCCATGGCGTAGAGACTTCAAGGCTTCATATGATGTTAATTTACTTTTAGGTCACTTCTGTACTTTCAACAAAGCAACTGTGTGAATGTCTGGATCACAGTTTTATTTTATTCTTCCTATTATTATTTATTCATGCCTTTTTACTTGTTCTATCAGTAGCAGCCTTGAAACGGAGACTATCCAATATGGCACTCTGGCTCTTCAATGAATGAGACAGTTTGTATAAGTTAAAGCAGTTGGGTGTCCTGTTCCTCTATGCACACTATGTCTTGATCTATATTTCATGAAATGCAGATATCTTATTTCCTACGTATGAACTAACTACATTTTGACCCCTCTAATAATTTCACTTTTATGTACTTTTAGACGCCGCATACTGCTCTGGTAGCTGCAGCAACCTGTCAATCACTGTGTAGCCCCGCCCCTAAAGCATCCCCTGCTTTATGGTCTGTTTGACTCTAAATGGAGAATAATGTACTAAATGAACATCATGCTGTATTGAAGAAGACTGTAAACTAGAGATTGAGACCATAAACTCATGTTTACAATGTTTACTGAGGGAATAAATCAAGAGAGAAGTAGAGTCATTTTAGACTAGACTTCTATACAACCAGAGGAGTCGCCCCCTGGTGGACACTAGAGAGAATGCAAGTTTAAGACACTTCCGCGTTGGTTTCACTCGGCAGAACAGGAAGTTGCCTCCTGGATTCATCCAGAACTTGCATCCTGCTTGTTGGGACGCCAGGAGGAATGATAGTGTTGTTTTGACCCTCTGATAACTTCTTTCCCACCAGTTTCACCACCTGACCTGCTCCGCCAACTAGCTCACCTGCTTCCCATTTCACTAATTTCCTCAGTAGCATGTATACCTGTGTCTCAATGTCTTCACGAATTATGACTGAAAGTCGTGCTTTGGGGTTTTCCAGCAACTGTTACAACATCTGTGTTCGCTCGTTGACAGCCTTCGTCTTCGCTACCTTTCCTAGGCACTTTGCTATGTTCCTTTGAGCACCACAGGCTAGATTTAATGAAAATATCCAATCAAAACAGGAATCCTTTTGTGTGTGGAAATTTCGAATTACATAAAATTTGAACTGTATTTTCAGTACAGACAGATTGTGAGAGCATTGTATTCAGGCAGCCGGCCTGGCACACTGCTCCACTTTTATTTGAACACAATACGTTCACAATACAACCTCAGAAGTGTACACTGGAGTGAAGAAAAGATTTAAAAAAAACAGCAGATAGTGTGCCAGTGGATTACAGGGCTTCAGGTACACCGAGCCTCCTCTCCTTTTGTGTTTTAAAACGCTCCCTTTTAGAGAACAGGGGGAGCAGACCGGCCTCCTTTTGAATTTCTTGACATTTATTTGACGCATGGATAGGGAGAGCCACGCAGACACGACAGATAGCAGCAACAGGACCGAGGTTTGGGAGCTCAATTTCCATGATCGGCATTGATCAGGCCACTCGGAGACGGAGAGAGGACGGATGAACTGGTCAAAAGAGGTCACAAGCGTCTCTCAGAATAGGGAGTGCTGATCTAATCACATTTACCTTCTGTGTCATTATGTGCATGATAAGTGATCGGGGACTACATACTGCACCGTCCCCCCCCCCCCCCCCCCCCCCCAAAAGGACTACAACTGCAGGACAAGTGTTCCAGGAATGTAGTGCTGATCAGACACAATACTCAGTGCATGTTATTCATTAATCCCATGAACACCCTCGTTCTTTCTAGATGTACATGAGAGGTTTGGTTGCTGTTTAACTCAGCGTAGGAGCGGATTAAACATCTTTAAAGGGATTTTGAAACTTGGCGTGATCTTTACTGACGGAGGAACCACTTCTAGGAACTCTCCCGTATGTCCCAACCGACTTATTGGGACATATGGATTGATACCACCCTTGTGTCTTTGTATCTGATATGAAGTTGACTGACAGTTAGACTTCTAGAAACATCATCATTTACAGCATGCGAGTGTTAAACAGTAGCTGAGTGAACGCACGGGCTGTGTTTGAATGCGCAGTCGTATCCCAGTTATTATCGGCCGTTTGGTATCCCGCTCATGTAAGATTACATCATGGTTTGTGGAAGCTGGGTAAGCCCTGATCCTGGTTTGAGGAACATTATGCTCGTTGGAGTGGATAGAAACCTATAGGTACTGTGGTAAACATTCTATCTGGGTTTTTACCTACGCTATGTTTGTATCACGGTCGGTCCAATACTTTGGTCCAGACTTAAATAGTTCAACAACTAGGCCTACTCGATGGATTGCCATTCATTTCTTTGTGAACTCATGATAGATTGTCACTTTGGTAATGCCTTAACTTTTAATCTGAATCCCTGCATAACCAATCAGCTGTACTTTGTGTTTAGTGCTAATTAGCAAATGTTAGCATCGCTAACACAACTAAGATGGCTAGCAAAGTAACCGTTAATATGAAATAATAGCCAATAAACAGAAGTCACGATATTTGGAGTGCGGAGGAGTGACGTAGAGACGCTGTATACAGCGCTGGTAGAGGCAGCGACCTGTCAATCACAGTAAGCCCCGCCCCTAAATCATCCCCTGCTTTATGGTGTGTTTGACTCTAAATGGAGCATAATGTACTAAATGAACATCATGCTGTATTGAAGAAGACTGTAAACTAGAGATTGAGACCATAAACTCATGTTTACAATGTTTACTGAGGGAATAAATCAAGAGAGAAGTAGAGTCATTTTAGACTAGACTTCTATACAACCAGAGGAGTCGCCCCCTGGTGGACACTAGAGAGAATGCAGCTTTAAGACACTTCAGCGTTGGCTTCACTTGTCAGAATGAGGTTGCCTCCTGATGCATGCTCAGAATGTTTGTGGGTGGTAGCAGACATATATGGTGGGAATAATCAGAAATCCAGCGGGCTGGAGCCGGATTAAGGAAACGTTTATGAACACGTGGAGACGAATAACCAGGTTTTATGTTCTAACCATGTAAGTGTCATACCGTGAATATGAACAAATACAAAACCTGCAGAGTTTGCATGTACTCACTGTGTGCGCGAAACTGCATTTTCACAGGTACTCTGTCTCACGGCCATCATTCGGTGTGAACTACGTACATTAGATCATCGTTCACATAAATGTTTTCGAGCCTTTGTATCCACTGGTCTTTACCGTCACTGTGAGAGTTCTTCACGCTCGTAGTAGACGGGTTACATGACAGGATCTACTGCATGAGTCTCATAGGAACCTGCTCCCCGGCTCTCCGGTTCTGCTGCTCCCTCCGTCTCTTCGCAGAACAGCAAAGTGATATTGTCGTATTTGTCCTAAAGACTGGAGGGGAGCTTCTGAGAAACATGTCAGAGCATAAACATATAACATCGATACACTTACGACCGGTGGAGCAATCCTGCTCTACTTTGTAACATTACCTAAGTGGAGCGCCAGCCATTATTGGGCTGTACGGCCAAACCTTTTATCTAATGCCACATAATATAATAATGTGATACTTTATTGATCTTTTCTTTTCTTGCCCTAGTTCATAAAGGGGTCAGAGGTCAACGTCTGAGGACCTGCTGGAGCTTCTGTGTTGTGATCACGTTAGCCGAGGTGCCTCATGGGAGAACCTATAAATCCAGATTTAGATGTGTTTTGTTTTGCTGTGAGTAAATGACGCCTAGTTCACAGTGATTGGATTACCTGAGGTGATAATACAATAGGTCAAGATAGCGATTAGAACGTAACCTGTGATGTAGAATGTTGGGAAGGAAATGAAAACATTATATGAGATAAAACGACTAAATACGTTTCTTCTTCTTCTTCTTCTTCTCATGAATAAATGGAATATAAAGTGGTTACAGTATTACCTGTAAACACGATGAGGCATCATGTAAAGTGGAGTGATGGATTTCTTTGGTCCATCATTTGGGGCAACGGTACAAGCTGTAAAAAGGTTTTGGTTATTATTCATCGGGGACATAACCGCCTGTAAAATAGCCATTTGGTGTTAACACGCTTTGTATGAAGAAAACAGGTGATCTATATTGTGTTAATCAGTGATTATCAGCTGTTTCCAGTGAATACATTGATCTAAACTGCTGCTGTCTCCAGCTACAGCTACTAATAAAACAGTGTCTAAATGTATTTTACCAAAAACACAAAGCTATTTACTACAAACGTGCAATATACTGGATTCAGAGCATTAAACAACTATTTGTTATTTCAGGATGTGAAGGAGTACCTGTCTCTCTGTGGGTGTTGTAGTCCTGCACTGCATTCATGCGGTGGTTAGAGCTGGTTACGCTGTCGGTCAGGACAGCGCTGTCGGGAACCTGTAGCACCCGCCCTCAGGTAAACAGTTAGCTCCGCCCTCAGGTAAACACTGTTAGCTCCGCCCTCAGGTAAACATTGTTAGCTCCGTCCTCAGGTAAACATTGTTAGCTCCGTCCTCAGGTAAACAGTTAGCTCCGCCCTCAGGTAAACACTGTTAGCTCCGCCCTCAGGTAAACATTGTTAGCTCCGCCCTCAGGTAAACATTGTTAGCTCCGTCCTCAGGTAAACATTGTTAGCTCCGTCCTCAGGTACAGTTAGCTCCGCCCTCAGGTAAACACTGTTAGCTCCGTCCTCAGGTAAACAGTTAGCTCCGCCCTCAGGTAAACAGTTAACTCTGCCCTTAGGTAAACACAGTTAGCTCCGTCCTCAGGTAAACATTGTTAGCTCCGTCCTCAGGTAAACAGTTAGCTCCGCCCTCAGGTAAACACTGTTAGCTCCGCCCTCAGGTAAACACTGTTAGTTCCGCCCTCAGGTAAACATTGTTAGATCCGTCCTCAGGTAAACATTGTTAGCTCCGTCCTCAGGTAAACAGTTAGCTCCGCCCTCAGGTACAGTTAGCTCCGCCCTCAGGTAAACACTGTTAGCTCCGTCCTCAGGTAAACAGTTAGCTCCGCCCTCAGGTAAACAGTTAACTCTGCCCTTAGGTAAACACAGTTAGCTCCGCCCTCAGGTAAACAGTTAGCTCTGCCCTCAGGTAAACACAGTTAGCTCCGCCCTGAGGTAAACAGTTAGCTCTGCCCTCAGGTAAACACAGTTAGCTCCGCCCTGAGGTAAACAGTTAGCTCTGCCCTCAGGTAAACACAGTTAGCTCCGCCCTCAGGTAAACACAGTTAGCTCCGCCCTCGGGTAAACAGTTAGCTCCGGCCTCAGGTAAACAGTTAGCTCCGGCCTCAGGTAAACAGTTAGCTCTGCCCTCAGGTAAACACAGTTAGCTCCGCCCTCAGGTAAACAGTTAGCTCCGCCCTCAGGTAAACACTGTTAGCTCTGTCAGCACTTTTGCTGCAGTTTGCACCTTTAGCACCGTTAGCTTCTAGCCACCGGCTCAGTCATTGCCCTGTGGTCCCAGACTCATTTACGGTACCTTTAGAGACTACACTACAGGGTGAACAGGGTGAACAGGGTTAGGACAAAAGCTTTTCACAGTGAATTGTCATAATTTGCTTGTCATGTAAATGATGAATTTCCTCTTCCAACAGATTCAACAGATCGTTTCGTTAACCAACAATCCGTAAACTCTCTCATCTCTACTTTACTGTGGCGTCTTCAATCAGAGGAATGCGGCCATGGCCCCACGTGACCACGCAGGAGAGCGGCAGCGTAACAATAATGCAATAACGATAATGTAACAAGGTAATAACTAGAGCGGCTGAATTGTTCCCCGGGCGATGGAGCGGAAAGGAAATGATCGTAACATGGTTTCAGATCCCTCAGGAGAGCGTCTGAGAGGGAGAGCATCAGCGGGCATCGTTACTCGACCAAATGTTCAACTTCTCTACGGGCGTTTAGTCGACACATAGCTATAGCTCACATAACACAACATGAAAGAGCCTGAAAATGAAATAGATTTCTACAGTAGGAGAAAAACCTGCAGCTCAGTCACACAAACCTTTCCTCACAAGCTCTCCGATTGAAGATTAAATTATAGCCTTCACAATGTTCTCACCTTGAAATATGTTACAGCCCAAAAAAGATTACTCACTTTACAATTTAGGGACTCGCACTTCACATGTTAGGGACCACACACACACACACACGCACACGCACGCACACGCACACACAGTTTGTAAAATACAGCAAAACTGAAAATTAAAAAAGCAACTTGGAATCAAAAACAGGTGAGGGTCTTTGCAATGTGCGTTGGATTCGGCAGAGAATATTTCAATAGCACAGTGTGTATTAATAATAATACATCAACACACGACTGTAAATGATTGTAATGTAATGTAACACACACACACACACACACACACACACACACACACACACCACCTTCTTTTCTAAAGCTATTGTGGAATTTGAGAAGAAAAAAATGAACCTTTTCATTCGCTCCACTGTGTGCTATCTGTTCCTATCTGTTTCTGTCTGTTTCTATCTGTGTCGGTCTGCGTTGGGGTCAGCTCCACTTCAGAAAGCTTTTACAGGCGTTTTTCTGACAGTATTTCTCACTTTAGCGAAAGAAAAGAAAATTGTTGAGCAGGGTCCACTTGTCGTGTTGTGCAGTCCAAATTGGAACCAATCTGACCCCAATATTTGTTTTGTTGGAAGAGCATTCCCCTTTGAGTTAAAATAAATAATGCAGCAGCATTCAGGGACCCGACGATTTATTGAATATAATGCTTTGAAACATAGATACACAACAGAGAGCGCGTTGGCAGCTTGAACCGCATTTGTTATTTGAAAAAAAAAAAAAAGTTAAATTGCCCTGAAAGTAGAACACAACATACATTAAATGTATGCAGTACATTTTTTATTTGACTTGCAGAAAAGAGGGAAATTGAATGTGTATTTAATAAAACGATGTCATGTTTTAAACTACAAAAAGAGTTAAAAAAATACAAGCGAAGCGAATGGCTGCTGAGTAATGATGTACAGTGTGAATACAACAGAGCTTTGGTCAGATATTTCAATGTCCCTCCACACATGGAAAGTTCTGGAACGTTAAGACAACGGTGGAGCACGTGCATCCCAATATTACGTACCGGGAGCCGCTAGCTGTGTTCACACGTCTTAATAAAGGCACTTATGAATGACATAAACAAGAGATAAAACAGCTGGGAAAGTAGGAAAGAACAAGTGTCTCAAAATGTACAATAAATACAGTTAAACATTTTAAGTGACGACTTAACTAAACATTACCATTGATTGGCTGTCTTATGTAGTTCATAGATGTCAGGACTGTGAAGCAATGCCCAATTTACAATAAGAAGTCATTTTGCGTCACACAAGTCAGAAGTACGGAAGCCCTGAAAGGCCAGTGAGAAAGGTCTGATCCAAACGGTTTTCTCTGCTGTGTTCATGACTTGAGAGCTGGTAGAGAACAGGTTTCACCAGGATCACTTTTCAACAAGAGACCAAATTGCTCCACTATCATATGAATATGTGAGCATTCATGTTTTCTTCCAGCTGGGTTTAAATTTCTCATACAACTCACTTGGAAGAAAACACGAAAGCTTCAAGTCCTATTACTAGAACACGGGGTAGTTAGTGGTGCACTTCAGCTTTGTGTTGCCCAAATGAGTGTTGCACTTTAAAAAGAAAAATCACCTTCCAAAATTTAGTTTCAAAGATGAAAAAAAAAAAAGATAATCCTGTTCTTTAGTCATGAACATTTAGATCACATGGGTTTGTCTCAGGGCTTCCATAAAAGTGTCTCTGCAGGAAACAAAATGAAACACAAAATGTGATGCATGCATTCAGATTAAAACAGACTTCTACAACAAGTAAAGCTCTAAGCGCCAGCATGTGGTCCGCGGTATGAAGTGTTCCCTCCTGCTGCGGCCGGTGCTCAGTCCACGTTCCTGTACCTGGTGAAGAGGTTGTAGAGGACGCGCAGTGTCGATTTAAGATCGCAGTTCACTATGTCTGGAAACAACAAGCAGAGAGATCAGTTGTCTACAGACATACATCCAGTGAGAGCAAAGAGCTTGTCGCTAAAGTAACACAAAACAAGGGCAGAGCTGGAGTATAAAGGCTAACGTCACACTACAACAGGTTGTTAGAGCAGTAAACTCTATGATGTGACTGGACTGTGATGAAACACATCAATGCTGGTGTTAATATTGACATTTCTTAGCAAATTTATAAAGAAATTGGTTTAAAATGGCTCAAAATCCAAGTTGGCGGCTGGCTAGTTAGCTAGCTAACGTTAGCTCGCTAAACCCACCATGTTTTCATGCTAGCGTTACGCTTCTCCAAAAGCTAGACCCCCGCAAAATAGACTCCTAACAGCGAGAGTGAGGTGGAGGGATCGCGGTTTGTAGTTCTCGTCTCATTGGCGGTCTGACAAACAAATCAGATTCAGTGCC
Organism: Cebidichthys violaceus; assembly: GCF_023349555.1. Lineage (NCBI taxonomy): Eukaryota > Metazoa > Chordata > Actinopteri > Perciformes > Stichaeidae > Cebidichthys > Cebidichthys violaceus. The sequence continues at coordinate 20,351,537 of NW_027176483.1, read as the reverse complement.
TCAGGCCATGTCGCTATTTTCCAAGCTACTGAGCCAATTCTTTTAAAGCTACCTCGAGGTTTTTGTCATCTCTTAGCCTCATTTTCTTGGATCAGGTGGGATGAAACTTAATAAAAAGACCCTGCTGCGTTAGAATGAAGAACATGACAACCCGTTTAGTGTGCACACAGTTGTTATTTGACAACACAAGCATAGCTACACAGAACAAACCGCAGCCCAACTCAACGAGGTAAGCGTGCTCGTATTGATGCTACCGTTGTAGCTAACGTTAGACTGTTTGACGCTAACGTTACAGTTAATGTGAGGTAACCGGTCAGCCTATGTTTACCACATATTTACTTATTTACTCCTCTTCATCCTCTATGGGTAACAGCAGTGAGATCTCTTCATTTTAGGGAGCCCTATGCAAAATCTCGTTTTTTTTGACAAAATGCAACTTTTTACACATTAAAAAATAAATCTAAATTCGACTAAGCTTCATTGTGAATGTCAAAATTAATCATGCGTGCAAATTATAAATAAACCGATAAATCGATTTAAAAAATACATTCTAAAGCAAAAATACCAAACATATTTTTGAGGTTTTATTTAGGTCACTTTGGATGATCTTCAGTCATGATGAAACTGATATTTAAATATGGGATGGCTTGTGTTGTGTTTGGGTTCTGGGCAGTGTCACAGTCCTGCCTCTCTACAGCGAAATGGCGTGAAGAGATTTTAAACTATGAGCGCTCTGATAAAAAGTGCATCGTTGGTTTCTCTAGGGGGTCACATTCCTCCTCTTTGGGAACAGTTAAAAAAAAAAAAAAAAAAAAAGACTCAAAAACAAGGTGTGCCAGATGTAGGCCACAGCTGTGACGTCAATGTGTCAGATAGCTAACAGGTAACGGGGTCGCTACACCCCTAGGTGATCGTGCGTCCTACCCTCTGGTCGGGGCTTCGGTCTCTCCAGACCTCCGTCCTGCATCAGCTCAAAGGAGAAGGACACGTTGTGGACCTGCAGAGAGAGTTACGAGGCCGTTAGGAACCATGTACACTACCTTCACACACACACACACACACACACACACACACACACACACACACACAGCTCCTCGCTGATAAGGGACCGGTGGACACTGGTTGCTAAATCCCACAATACAGTGTGGGGGGGGGTGGGTGGGTGTCGATTCAATCGTGCTACCACAGCTTCCTGTGCTGGCAAACACAACGCCGCTCTGTTCTGTAAGAACTTAAGCCTTCAGCAGCTGCACAAACAACTGGTTTATCAGTGGACGCGTGTCGGCGGCGTCACTCGAAAAAACTCCCCAAGAAATTCATAGCGCCATTAAAAGTCGCGTTGTGCACGAGTAACACGTGCACAGTGTAGGAAAATGAACACAACGGGCCGTACCGCATTTATGACCATTATTACAGGGAGGAACACATGCTGGGGGGGGGGGGGGGGGGGGGGGGGGTTTCTTGACAACTGAGAAACAATGCAGGACAGGCGGAATCATTTTGTATTTTTTCAATCTTTAAACGGACACAGATCTGTGGAGGAAACTAGCACAGACGTCTGAGAGAGAGGAGGAAAACCAATCAGAGGGAAGAGACAGAAAGAGTTGAAAGATGTTTTTCTATTCTCTGCCCCCCATTATGTGTGTGTGTGTGTGTGTGTGTGTGTGCGTGTGTGTGTGTGTGCCTGCTGTGATGTACTAAAAGCTTTGCCCAACAAGGGCTCATTGTGTGAGAAGCGTGACCTTAGCCTTCTAATACAGTCAAAAAGAAAAGGAGACAGAATGAGCCTTAAGTAGAGATCTACTGAGCAGAAGCAGGAGTGCTTTCTTGGTGCCTCGCGCTACTTTTCCCAGCCCACCCTTGGTGTATCATCGATAGGGCACGCACACACGCGCACACACACACACACACACACACACACACACACACACACACACACACACACACACACACACACGGAGTAATAGAGCTGAGCCCCTAAGCCACTCCAGTGTTTCCCTGTGCAAAAGGAGATTACAGATGCTGTGGGGCTGGTGCCTGTTCTTCTGGGCCAGGAGTGTCTGTGTGTGTGTGTGTGTGTGTGTGTGTGTGTGTGCGCATCGTCGCACCGATGCCCATTCTGCTTGGCGGCTTGGCAGGGGCCCTCTGGCCAAGCCCCAAACAAAAGGCTACTGTGGTGTCTCCGCAGATCGCCCGTTCAGAATGCCGCGGTACAGCGGAGGCCAACGGAGAGGAGAGATGGCTCCGCACTCGCTGAATGGGCTCCGGGGGAAGAAAAAAAAAAACGGATGGCATTTTATCGGGGCAGTCGAGAGGAGAGCGCTGGCTCCGAGCGCGCGGGCCCCTCAGATATGAAGTATTGGATTCATTTGGGGACGACGGGTCTCGAAACAGAAACGATCGGCTACGTCGATACGGTGGAGCATACAGCGACGAGTCTGCGTGTCCACAACACAGCAGAAAATATATACCGTAATATACCGTATATCCACCAGTTGTAGCCCTTATGTACTGTACACACTGTTCGCCCAATGGACATGAACACCGCCGGAGACCGATAACCTGAAAAGAACCGCCTCAGGAATGTCACGATGCAAGAAACAGAGTCAGACATTCTCTCTCTGTCTTTTTTTGGGGGTTTAATTAAAGACATTCATTTTTAAGGATTCGGATATTCTACAGTATTCTTGTTTGTATTGTTATTTGCTATTGAATTCGGTATGGAAAATACAAATTGTAATCCTAAATAAATGTCAGCATAGTAGTAGTAGATTATGTTCAAATAAAGTAAATCGCACTTTTACCTTTTGGTCAAAATTCTCTGGTGTGAGGAAAAAGTTGTAGAGCGGCACGAAGTATCCCTCCAACAGCCCCATCAGCAACACCAGATAAACGCCGTCTGCAAACTGAGATAATTGCAAACCGGTTAACGGACTGCAGGCCGGTTAACAGCGGTGACTTATCGTTTAAACACGATGAACAGATTTAGAAACGAGCATCGTACCTGTGTGTCCAACTCAGACACCTCTAGGTTGAGCTTGTTGAGGTGTTTGTTCACAAACGTGATCAATGTCTGAGAACACAAAAGGAAAAGCTCTGTCACGACATCTACACACATCTAGTAGACACACACACACACACACACACACACACACACGTTACAAAAACATCAAAGCATCTTGGTCTTTGGCAGCCATATTGGAGGTCCGGAGGATTATTTTACACCGATTTATTTATTTATCTATCTGTGTTGAAACTAAACCACAGTATCTGTCTGCTCTCACTATTTTCAATGATTTGAGCAATATCATACACATCTGTAAGAACCTAATAGTTTGACCAAAAATACTAAACTTAACTCAAGCTCCTCTTACTATTGTATTTTTTCTCAGGCTTTCAATCCCACATCACCTTCTTCCTCAGCAGATGGAGTTTGCCCAGTTGTCCAGCCGCGTCCTTGACAACTAAGACTACGGATGTGATGGAAAGTCCCAGAAAAGAAGGTAGTAAGAGGACCTTGAGTCCAGACCAGTGTTAACTCTTAACGAACTCTTAACGTGCTCTTAACAAACTCTTAACGTACTCTTAACGTGCTCTTAACAAACTCTTAACGAACTCTTAACAAACTCTTAACGAACTCTTAACGAACTCTTAACGTACTCTTAACAAACTCTTAACGAACTCTTAACGAACTCTTAACGAACTCTTAACGTACTCTTAACAAACTCTTAACGTACTCTTAACGTGCTCTTAACATACTCTTAACAAACTCTTCACGAACTCTTAACGTACTCTTAACGAACTCTTAACGAGCTCTTAACGTGCTCTTAACGTGCTCTTAACGAGCTCTTAACGAACTCTTAACGAACTCTTAACGTACTCTTAACAAACTCTTCACGAACTCTTAACGAACTCTTAACGTACTCTTAACAAACTCTTAACGTACTCTTAACGAACTCTTAACGTACTCTTAACGTGCTCTTAACGTGCTCTTAACGAACTCTTAACGTACTCTTAACGTACTCTTAACAAACTCTTAACGAACTCTTAACGTACTCTTAACGTACTCTTAACGAACTCTTAACGAACTCTTAAACTCTTAACGTACTCTTAACGTACTCTTAACGTACTCTTAACAAACTCTTCACGAACTCTTAACGTACTCTTAACGTACTCTTAACGAACTCTTAACGAACTCTTAAACTCTTAACGTACTCTTAACGTACTCTTAACGTACTCTTAACGAACTCTTAAACTCTTAACGTACTCTTAACGTACTCTTAACGTACTCTTAACGTACTCTTAACGAAGTCTTAACGTACTCTTACTAGTTACTCTTCTCAGTAGGTACCGTGGTGACAAACTACTTTTTAATGAAAGTAACGTAATGTGACAAGTTACTTTTAAAAGTAAAGTTACCCAGCACTGGTTGAGAATGAACTTTCACACTCAAGAATGTACTAGATTGGAAAGCTTGGCTGCTAATACAAAGCCAAAACGACTCCATCGAGTCCTGGACTGGTTTTGGAGTGAAGATCAAAGAGCAGGTCTACAGATGACACGGTTTAACAAATCACAGTAACCCAAAATGACGGAACAAATCTTACCAGATCATTTACACGTCAAACAACGGCTGACTGATCTATAATCACTCCAGTCAGGTCTGTGTCTTCTTGTGAAGGACCGGCATCATTAATCAGGATCAATGACAGAGTCAAACCTGGACCGGACTGGAGTAAAATGCACAGTTTTGGGGGTTTAACTACCCAAAGACCTGGTTATTTTTTGTACGTGTTTAGATGCAATTTGCCATAACTCCATCAGACCTCCATGATGGCCGCTGTAAATAAAAAGCCCGTCAGTACCTTTTTGACCACGTTCAGTTTATCTGGAGCGTGGTCAAACAGGGTGTCGAAAGCGTCACGCTCTGTGAAGAACAAAACAAAATAATACAAAATAAAAATACTTCCATCAACAAAAAATGTGAATATTCCTGAAAAATAAGAAATAAAACCTCCAATACACTCGTCTCTGTGGAGGACGTACCGTGTCTGCCGGAGAAAGCCCTGAGAGGAAAGAGGAAGAGGAGCACACATCAGAGGCAGCGGCTGCTTATTAACAGTTTCACACTCGAGTATTCACCGAAAGAAACGAGGGGACGCAATGAAAGGCGAGCGCTTCCAGTCGACTCACAGAGGAATGTCACGGAGAATGACAATACCATAATGCAGCCGGGGTGTCATAATTTGATTAACAATAAACACGGGGTACACCTCGGGTATTCCGGAATAACCCGGGCGTCGCCACTGGGACGCTTCACAATGACGCCCGCTATACGGCCCCATGTAATAATCTCCGAACAATGGCGGTTGGATGTTGGTGCGGTGAATGAAGACGTGCCCTTTGTGTGCACGCTGGTGTTCTATGGGAATGGAGGGGCCACTCGCTTGCCTATTATTACAATGTTAGCACTTTGAAGGATGTTGCTGTTGGAAAGGGTCAGCTGTTTTTTTCTGTTTCGCTGCGGTGCGAGTGTCTCCGAGGAAGAGATATCGCAGTGGGCAGGCCAGTGAGAAATGGCACGCGCGCACACACACACACACACACACACACACACACACACACACATACACACACACACACACACACACGGACATGGAAGCGCTCTCACACATGTTCATGGTGTAATCTGTGATGGCAAAGGCAAGCAGGTCTGGGCAACGGTCCTGGTGGTGTGGTAATAACCGTATTTCCACTGTGACCGTGTGTGTCTGTGTGTGTGTGTGTGTATGTATGTGTGTGTTATTAACAGTGTATCCATCTACCGTGACAAAATGTGTGCGCCTGTGTGTGTGCTGGCCCGCTGTTATCTCCCTCGCTGCTGCCGTCAGGCTGCAGGACAGCCTCACAGGGAGACAATAAGTGTGTGTGTGTGTGTGTGTGTGTGTGTGTGTGTGTGCTTTAAAACTGTCTAATTCTTCAGCTAAGGGTGCCATCACATATCTTGTTGAAATACAATGGTTGTCGATTCAGCGTTGCACAATAACAGTTGTGTTTGCAGGGGTAAGAAGATATTCAAGGTCCCAACCGCGGTCCAGAAACCCATCGACGGGCCGTTTGTTTTTAAGGTTCGGCATCAAGCACACGCGCATAAAGGCTTTGGTGCTACTTATCAGGGTCGGGCGATCGGCTGACTATATCTGCGATTAGCCGAGTGCATCGTTGGTTGTTGGGTTTTTTTGTCAGCGATGCGGAGATGAAGAGAGAATCAGCGGGTAGTCCGCGTCCAACGCCGGGAATTACCGGCTTGTTTCCACCGAATCAGAGTCGGTGATTGTCGGAACGGTGTGGAGACTAACCGAGCCGGGTTCTGGTGAGTTTGATTTTTCTGCTTCTGTCAAGTTTGAATGAGGTGTGTCTTTAGGAGGCGAGTTAATGGGGCAATAAAGCTACGGTAGCCTTAGCTCGGCGAAAGAGAGAAACTTGAAAGCAGAGGGTGTGCGGTTCAATATTTCTCACTAATTAGAATTATATCTGGACTTAATCTGGACTTTAAAGTGGCAAAAGACAAGTTTTTTTGCTTTAACTTGTGTGGGCTATAAAATAATGACACCACGTTTAGATTGGTTCCCAATAAGCCGCACTTTCACCGCGCAATTCGGTCCGCCAACCGGCTCCACTTACAGCACAAAGGAAGCGCGTCGACCGTTGCACTACAGCGCTCGTGTCTTCTTAGTCGCTATCGGGAGCTATCCCTATGTAGCGGAAACGATGGTACATTGGAACAACTGGAGTTATTTGTATTGTAATGTTACTGTGTTGTTAATGAAGTTGGGAAAACCAAAACGGTGGACACTCTGTCTTGCAAAGGGAGAAAGAGCCCCGTGGACGTAGGACACAGAAGGTGAAGAGGGTCAGTGATAAACACCGAGGTTAAACTCACGAGGGAATCTGAAAAAGTTGAAGTCGTCTCCGGCGGCTTTTGTCTTTACGTCGAGACATTTCTGACATTGTGACAGGTCGCTATTAGCAGCGTTGTTCTTGCACCAGCCCTACTGTCTGTCAACGCCGTACAACACAGTAGTGAGGTGTAAAAAGGAGTGAGCTAGCAGAGCGTACTCACTCCGTGTTGCCGGTGATTTCTTCTTGAATTTGTCTGGACTGAAGGATGCCCTCTCTTTTCTGAAAGACACAAAGGAAGGAGCGGATGTAGGGCCAACCGTGAATCCACAGCAGTGGAAGAGTGGAGGTTTAAAACCAACATTCCCCACAGTAGCGAAGGCTTGTTATGCTGTCAAGTGAGCCTTTAAAAGCGAGGTTCCACCCACCTGGACGACCACCACTTGAATGGAGACGTGGTCAGGCAATCTGATCGGCGCTCTGAAGTGCTGCGACAGCGCCACCAGCAGGTGCAGGATGGCAACGATGCTCTTCGCGTGAACGGCTAACGGGAGGAGAAGGGAGAGCAAAGGAATCACAGAAACATATCATGGAAGGTAAGTACATTTAAAGCCTGTGACCGTCCGTACACCGGCTTATTCATTTACGACCTTTATGAATCTGCTCATGCCGGTTCCACGGCTGCATGTACGTCAAGTGTGCCATGTGCAGTATTTGCATTCAGCGTCTCCACCAGGTGCGTCTGCAACGACCACCGAGGTAATATTTAACTGAACGATCACAAAGATCCCGTCTAGACCGCAAACGTATCAGACGTGTTTTTCACTCGAGTCAGTCGATAGCAGTATAAATCAGGAAATAAAAAGATGTTTGGAGTAAAATGTGGGTCAGTGAAACCACGAGAGGTCCTCGGGCGTGTGGCCGTAAAAAAAATAATATGCAGTTTTAGTGCAGCAGAACGCGAGATTGCCCGCGGACAGACACAGACCCGCACAAGTACTCACTCACGACCAATCTCATTATCTCCTGGCGGAGACGACGATAGATGAATTAATAAATAAGGATCAGGAGAAAAAAAGTATCCGCGAGCTGTACCCTCCCGCCATCTAGTGGATCTTTTTGTTGTTTAACAGTTTGTTTCCTATCGACCGGGGAAATAAATTATTGTTATTACAATATAATTTAATATTAAAAATATAGCACGCTTGATAACCATGCAGACGTTTAAAGGCAGAAAACCAATGATCTGCTGATCTTAACGAATCAAGACTCACTCATTCATCACTGCTGAAAAGAAAAAAAAAAAAAATCAAAAATGTAATTGAATTGAGACCTTTATATATCGAAAGTCAAATAATCAGAATTTTTTTTTTTTTTTTTTTTTTTTTTTTTAACTGAGGAGGCTGGGTGAGCACCTCGCCGTAGGCAACGGGTCGCCAAATAACAAGCAACATACTTTCATTATTTTGCAACCTTCAAGGGATTTATCAATTAAAGCTTTATAAGGCAAGGTCACGCGGCTTCAGTGGTAAACATCATCGAGATGCCAAAAGCTGCCTTGGAGTGATAAAAAGGTCACAAATACAAAAGCTTTTGTACAGGATGAGGGACGTGTCAAAAAGAGAGCCTGTTCAGTCAGACATGTGAGTCTTTAGCCAACCGAACAAATAGGATACACCATCGGGATCAATTAAGTTCCCAAAGCAAGCCTTAGATTGTACCCGTGGTAAAAAACCTATAACGTCCTCACAGCATACGAGGATCAAATAAGTGTTTAGAAAGAAGGAAGACAAACAGAAGAGGATTGATTTAAAAAAGGGAGAGCTCCTCAAATAAAAGGACCGCAAAATCAATCCCATCGCGTGTTATTCGCCCGCGCTCTTTAGCATTCACCTGAGGCTCATATGCACGTTACGGCTAACGACGCCTGCCGGTAATTAGTATTATATAAAGAGCGCCGTCAAAAGGAGAGGCGGAGAGCTCTTATTGACGAGCGCCGGCTGTTGTTCTCGAGGCTCGCGGCTCAATAAGACGGACATTAATCCAATGGCAAGAACATTCAGACGTCAAAAGAAACCCGCTGAGTGGAGGTCTACAATACCAAAACCCGGCACGTGGTCAGCACTCTGCAGGAGGGGAGGGCTAAGAGCTGGATTCTTTAAGGATGGACGTCACTTCATTTTGAATGGTATTACAGTACGGTACCGTCACATTACAGGATAATACACATTTGACGACCATTTAAGGCAATTTGCAGTGAAACAAATCATCTCGTCAGCGCTCCTTTATACTGGTGACACCGGTTCTTTGGCATTTCCGTATTACAATTTTCTTTTCTCTTATCGACCGAAAGGCTCCACTTCTTTTCGTACAGGGTTGTGTGTCGTTCACCTTCATTCCACTGGACGTTAAAGCAGCGGAACCTCTTCTATGGGATGTGGGCGCCAGTATAAATAATGACTTTAAGAGTTTTTAATCTTCTGCGACGGTTATATTCTTGGTTTGAATTTATTCCAATTTGCCAAAGTTGCAACACTTTTTCAATAACAGATTCAAACAGATTTGCTCTGGCAGAGGACCCAGAGCAGCGTCTGGAGACTGTCTGAGCTCAAAGGTTGCGCGTGCTCTAAGACGCTGTGAGTGACTTTGAGTTCCCTCTGGTAAACGGTTACCACGTATGTCTCTGGCTTTTATTGTGAAAGGTAAGTCTGATCTGTGCTTCCTTTGTCGAGGTAGAAAGGAGCGATAAGGTTTGCCGTCGTGGTTCGGCCTGCGGAGTTCTCCACTGACAGAAACAGTCACTCTACCTCGAGTATAAACACAACCCCACTTAAAAAAAATACAAACTCACCCTTTCACTTATTTCAAAATTTAGCACAGCTAACTTTGATTCGCCAGCGTTGCCATTATTCATAACCTTATGGTTAGCTTAGTTCAGGACGTTGCTGCTTTTGCGGAGGTCGTGACCACTGGCGAGTAAAATATCAGAAACTGTCCTTACAGTCAACGTTCCAGCGGATGTTCCTGGTGGAGAGCTTGAGCGAGTCGTTGATTCGCTCCAAAACCGTCTGCAGCTTCTGTTTCTGGGCGATCTCCGACTGGGTCACCTCCGCCACGTTCAGCTTCTCGCCTTCCAGCTTCTCTGGAGAGCGGAGGGGGGGGGGGGGGGGGGACACAGGCACAACATCCGTGAGTTAGGAGACACGGCGACGGCGCAGAGAAATGCGGAGTTTAGGTCGGCGCTCCTCACCGAACAGCTTCTGCAGGACCTGTCCGTCGTACAGGTCCTCGGCCAGGTCCTTCACAATGATCCTCTCCCCCACCAGGACGTCGTTTATCCAGTCGATCAACACCTGTGGGTGAAGTAAAGTGATTATTATTACATATTTCTCTCGGCATTGTAAGCCGCTGTAGCTCTAGCTCTACTTGTGTGGTCTGTATACTGTCCGTCCTGGCAGATTTGGGGACGTCTTTTTAGTTAGTCCAGCTGAATGCGTCTATGAACTGCTAGTTTTAAAGATTTTTTTTTCTACATGGAATTTGAGTCTCTCAGAACTTGGGCTTTCCAAGCCATGCCAGTGCTGATTGGGCGATATATACGCCGGAGAGGACCGTCCTGCTGGGATGTAAAGCGTTGCCCCAATCTGAGGCCGAAAGCCTCGAGAATCCGCCCGTTAAAACTCCGGTGATTGCTCACCAAGCCTCAGCTCTTTAAGGAGGGACGGTGTAACGCGTGATGAGCTGTGCCAAACGGGAACACTTTTCACACTTCCGGCTCTTTATTTCGACTTACTTGTGTCCTCGGTTATGAGTTATTGTGAGGAGACGCAGCACTAATTAATTCCACACGATTCCGAGAACAAACGGCAGGCCGAGTCATTTGAAAGCTCACCCTCATGAGCTCCTGCAGCTTGCGGTCGTTCTTGGAGTTGGGGTCCACCATGGTGCGCACTTCGTTCTCCTCTAATGCATGAGCAGAAACGGGATAAGTGTTAGAGCGGGTTTGATTCTAAAGTGAGGAGGAGGAGCAACAGAACCCCGCCCCAACATAGCATTTATCCGCTTCTTCAAGTTAAGAAAAGGAATACTTCACATATAAAATGACATTTCTCTATCAGTTACTCACCCCGTGTTCACCTTTAATTCTTGAAGAAAACTTTGTTTGAATTAGAGAATCCAAAACAGGAGGAACCCTGACTGTCTAGAAGAAGTGGACTGAGCGGTTTTGAAGCCTCAAGCCTTGACATTTTGGCCGTCACCATCTTGTTGTTTTGCAACCAGTGAGCGGAAGTGACCATATTTGGACTGCGGAGGTAGCCCCGCCCCTAAAGCATCCCCTGCTTTATGGTGTGTTTGACTCTAAATGGAGCATAATGTACTAAATGAACATCATGCTGTATTGAAGAAGACTGTAAACTAGAGATTGAGACCATAAACTCATGTTTACAATGTTTACTGAGGTAATAAATCAAGAGAGAAGTAGAGTCATTTTAGACTAGACTTCTATACAACCAGAGGAGTCGCCCCCTGGTGGACACTAGAGAGAATGCAGCTTTAATGCAGTTTCTCATTGGCTTCACTTCTCAGAACTGGAGGTTGCCGTCCGGTCCGGACGAGTAGCGCGCCTCAGCAAACGTGAGACTGTTTATGTGGATAAGATCTGACAAAGGTGTGAAACTGCAATTCATTGAGAACCGAGAATTTCCTGTTTTTTTGGATTCTCCATTTGCCGTGGAAGCATAAGAGAGAAAACAAGTATTTATGGTATCACAAGGTGAGTAGTTGATATACAAATGGTCATTTTGTGGGTCAAGTATTCCTTCAAAATACTAGCTTTCCTTACATTTTTGTAATTATGGCCTCAGCTTTTGCCATTTATAGTCTAAATAATAAATAAGTGAAAAGAAACAAACAAACCCACATGGCCTTTAACAAAGCCTATCTGACGGTGCAGCCGTTTACCTAGCATGGTGTCCTCGGGGTCCAGTTCGTAGTGGGACGGGCTGAGGGGAAGGTTGATGGCATTGATGCCCTCTTCCTGAAGCTCAGACACTGTGAGGAAGAGTTACGCACATTAGCATCGTCGTCACGCTCATTCGGACCAGTCAAACACTTGTTTCGGATCACTTAAATAGCCCGAAATATAAAGTAAAGCTAGCAACGCTAATCCGTCGACCGCGAGCCAAATGTGTACGAGTGTGTCCAGCTGTGAAGCCACTGTACGTGCCGATCATTGGGATGCCTGCTACATGAGAGACAAAGACAACAGACGGGAATCATCCCTGAATAAGTTTGGATGACTCCATATATAGCCCCCCCCCCCCCCCCCCCGATTCCACAAACAACTGTTAGCGGACCCTCCGTTGAGAGAGCCCCTTGACGTCAGACCAACACGGAGCGTTGCTGCTTCCTGCTTCGCAGCAGGCTTCTATAGAAAACCCAGGATGCCATTCTTCTCAGTGTGTCAGATACCTGAGGAGGCTCGCTCACTGTGTGTGTGTGTGTGTGTGTGTGTGTGTGTGTGTGTGTGTGTGTGTGTGTGTGTGTGTGTGTGTGTGTGTGCTGAAGAGCATGGAGTGAACATCCTGTGCATTTCTCTGTGTTCACTGGAACAACATCCTCTCAATCAACACCATCCATGTGCACAGAGGGTGGATGGGAATATGCCTTCGGAGCGACGAGCTCTTTCAGCCGCTGCTGAGAGGATGCTGCAGGAAAACAGTCAACCAAAAACCTCCAGAGCACACGTGAATGTTGTAATTATTTATGTCAATACGGATGTTTGTAGAACGCTAGAAGTGGACGTCTAGGTTTATTTGAGCAGGCACAAAAGCACGGGTCGGATTTAAAGAGAGACGGCGGAACGTTTGAGAGGAGGAACAACACGTTGGTTACAGATGACCCAATCATAGAGTGTGTACAAGAAGTGGGCGTGGTCATCGTGATGTCACCCGCTGGCTTGTGGACTGATGTTATGAAGCCTCGAGTTTTGCTGTCGCAGTCTTGGATTACGGCCGTTGCCATGTTGTTGGGTTTTTTTTTTGCAACCGATAAACAGAATTTACCATATTTGGAATGCGGCGCGGTGCGGAGAGACGCCGTAAACGTCTCTGGTAGCAGCAGCAGCGACCTGTCAATCACAGTGAGCCCGCCCTAAAGCAGAAGACTTGAAACTAGAGATTGAGACCATAAACTCATGTTTACAATGTTTACTGAGGGAATAAATCAAGAGACAAGTAGAGTCATTTTAGACTAGACTTCTATACAACCAGAGGAGTCGCCCCCTGGTGGACACTAGAGAGAATGCAGGTTTAACACACTTGAAATGAAAAGTAACTTTCTGCTTTTAACCCATCACCAGCTTATAGGGAGCAGTGGGCTGCCGAGAAGCGCCCGGGGAGCGGTTAGGGGTTGAGCGTCTTGCTCAGGGACACTTCGGCACAGGGCTCGTTGCAGCCGAGGATCGAACCGCCGACCCTCTCTTAGAATTGATTTGAATCGATGTAATGTCACTAACTACAGAATACACGTGAAAGCTAAAGAGTCGCCTTAGGTCACAGGGATGTTGTCTCATGTGTTCACAACAGAAGAAAGAAGCTGTTGAACAATGGAAGTAAAGGGGGGGGGGTTCAAACGCTGTTATAGTTACTGTCCACAGCTTGCAATTTACAGACTCATGCGGAAGTACGGCTGTGATAACACCACACCAATTAGCCCGATCTGTTATTACTGTAATTATCACTTGTGCTATTTACGGACGAGCAAGTACGTGGAAACCGCGGTCGGGTGTTAGTGCGGCGGGTAGCCGCACGACGTATGTGCGTATGTGTGTGTATGTGTTCAGAGGCAGCATAAGCAGAGGGAATATGAATCACGGGCGTTCTCGGTGTCCTCGCTGTATCACCCCCCCCCCCCCCCCCCCCCCCCCCCCCGGGTCGTAAAAATGAGAGTGTGTTCGGTTTAAATGACGTCAACAATAATACAGAATGTTAAAAAGTCGACGGACGCATCGCTTGAAACACGCCTACATGAGAGGAAAGAACGCCGCCGTCCCGTCCTACCTGGAGGGCAGAGCGCTCCACAGCCCATGTTGGTTTGTCTCCGTCCCCCCCCCCCCCTCTCCTGGTCTGGAGCATCCTCTCCTGGCTAGCAGGACCAGCTCTCTCCTCCACGGGCTGAGCTCACAAGTCTCTAATGCAACACCTGATCCCCAATATTCATTTTTTGTTGTTGCTATTTTCACGAGAGGAACAGAATGTACACCTCACCTCTCCCGATTGGTGCGCTGCATTTGCACTATTTCCACGTCGCACGTCCCGCCCTCAAAACCTCCCGGCCTCCTCCTCCTCCTCCTCTCTCTTGTTCACCCCCCTCATCCCATATAGCTCTATTCCCTTCCTCATTTCTTTTTAACTCCCCCCCCCCACCTCTCTCTCTCTGCACGGCGACGGCCATAAACGTCACAAGGACCTCAATCTAATCAACTATCACCACGAGAGCGACCGGCCCACGTTCTCCATCAAATCACAGAACACACTGCAGACATGCTACACACACTGCACTCAGTGCATACGTGTGTGTGTGTGTGTGTGTGTGTGTGTGTGTGTGTGTGTGTGGCGAGCATGAGCCAGCATGAATATAATGTGATTGCGCGCACGTCCCTTAGACAAAGGCCACCTGAGAGGGGGGCTCAGCTGTGCAGCAGCATCCTGAATGACACAACGTAATCATCCGACTGAAGGAGACCTTTCTACTGGGATGATAAAAACCTGGCCTTTGACGATGAATGCCATGCTCTCGTGAAGTCTGCTGTATTTTCCAGAACAACGCGACTATAAACTGAACGGGGCATTCTGCGTATTCTTATTCATAGCAGCTCCTTTGGTAATCAAAGGCCGACATAGCGAGGTTTATAAGTGATATAAAAAGGGAAGTGGAAGCTTGCCGTTCTGACCTCTGACCCCTGACCCCTTGCTCTGGGAGCCAACCTTTCCTCAGAGGGGGAAGCGTTCGGGGGGGGGGGCTGTTCGCAGACATTTTTTGAGCCCTTAATGAACCCTTCACCGCGAGTCCGCACCTCCTGAGGACTGTGCCTGAGGGAAAATTCCCACAATTCATAGCGACGTGAGCTTAAGCAAAAGAGGACGGCACACGAGTGTTAAGACCTACATTAACGCGTAAACATCGAGGATTAAAAGACGGTACACAAAAACACAATGTGAGCATTATTTTTACACAGCTGGTTCATTCATTCACCATTTCTTTCATTTTGTTTTTACAGCTGTTTTGACAAAAAAAAAAAAATGCATGAATAGATTACGTCACAATTACCTCTCATCTCGTGAGAAGACGTTTAAATATAAAAATATAAAATAAATAACATAACATGTAATGATGTCACTGCGTCCTGTCCCAATTCTATTCGCACCATTTCAAGCCCATTTAACGGGTGACGTCAGACGGGTCCCCTTAGGGATCAGGGTTTAAGGCTTTAGGGGACACGTTGGGTCCTCTTGTTCCCACAGAGTGTGTGTGTGTGTGTGTGTGTGTGTGTGTGTGTGTGTGTGTGCGTGCGTGCTGTAGGAGCCTCGGATCTGTAACGGGCCCGTGTTTACTCGAGCCTCATTCCTGACTTATTACAGTAGCGGTAGATTCAACACCGTACATGGGTACAGACACACACACACACACACACACACACACACACACACACACACACACACACACAGGAGTAAACAACAGGTTGTAGTTTACGGTGTTTTCTTGAGGTGAATAAATGTACAAAGCTGGAAACAATACATTGCTAGAGTAAACTCGCTCTCTGAAATGTGGTGTAGTACATTTAGAGAGTATTTAGAGTATTTGTACACTGTAGTCGCTGTAGGTTATGATGTAACGTGTTGGTGTTAACTTCAATAACTTCATCTTCGCTTTTTTAAATCGAAGCACAACGAGACGGGGAGCGTTCCGTTAGTGTTTCGGGCTCGTCGTTTACCTTCTTTCGCCTTTTTCCTTCTCGCCAAAGTTCCACCAAGTTTCCCCAGGAAAGAGTCGTCCTTCTTCCTGGAGGACGGGGATTTGGGCGTCGGGGATTTCGGAGAGGACGGGGACTTCTGAGGCGAAGAAGCCATCGTCGCGACGATACTCTACTCCGGGACGAAGAAAGAAACACTGTCCGAGTTGTCGTGGAAATAAAAAGTTGAAAAAAGAAAAATCACAGTCCACTCCCTAAAGCGGAAACGGAATTCCAGACATTTTCTCCCGAAGTTGGCTGAAGAGAGTGGCCCCTCCTCCGCCCCGTAGAGGAGGAGGAGGAGAGCTGGTGAGCTGCTCGGAGGCGGCTGACCGCGGAAGCTCAAAGGTGGTCGGGTTCAGATGCTGGCAGAGGGGGGGCAGAGGGGGGACCAGAGGGAGCAGAGGGGGGACCAGAGAGGGACCAGTGGGAGCAGAGAGTACCGGAGGGACCAGAGGGAACAGAGGGGGTACCAGAGAGGGACCAGTGGGAGCACAGAGTACCGGACGACGTTGTACTGCTCTTTGCTAGCTTCTCAAATAAACGTAGCTAACAGTAATGCTTTTGTTAGCATGTTAGCTTACAGCATACATAACTCAATTAGTGTAACGTTAAATGTTATCACTAGTCCTAAAAACTCTGCTCCTCTTACCCGATAGTTTAAAGTGATTTATAATGAAATGATACATTAGAACACCTTGTGTTACAGAAGGTAAGAGTTATAACCTCTCTCAAAAGAACAATAGGAAGCCATTACAGCAGCACTCAAAAGTTTTGAATTTATTTTTATTAAAGCTTTTCTCCATTTAAAAGACTTAAAGCAGCATAAAACCGAAATGTACACAAACATACACAAATTTTCCATCATGACAACAACTTGTTCTGAATGTCGTGTTCATTCACAACATAAACTCACTTCACGTTTAAGTCCGGGGTTAAAAGTCACGTAAACGCATGATTCATTCTGATACACTAGGGTGTAAAACCAGCAGAAAACATTCACAGTTTGACTGACAGTAGATCGTCACAGAACAATGACAGGCAGACGTCACATCTCTGGCCACGCCCACAAGGGATTTGTTTTGACCAGTCAGCATTTTTGCTCTTTCACCTCGTCTCAAAGTCAGTGGTTTAATGGGTTTTATTGAGTTAGATGAGGTAACAAGCTCATAGATTTTAACAGTTATTTTCTACGATATCAAATACATCAGTCGATACCCTTTTGTGAATTTTGAAGTGTTTACGCATTGCTAAAACGTGACTAAATAGAACTACAGAACGTCATCACAGACTAATCTGTCTAACCAGTGCGATGCTAACTTCCCGGTTAAAACTGCACTGGATCCCTTCACGAAAAAGCCAGACAGGATCTTTTATGATTTACGAAAGCGAGAACGCAATCGCCAGAAGCAAAAAAAAAAAAAAAAAAGCTAACGTCGGCCCATAAAGGAACTACGCCACGGTCACGTGACTACGCGACACCGCCGCAGAGCTAAAGGTGGACGAGTGTTCGCCGTGATGACGTTTTGTAGTCTCATTTAGACAGATTCAAAATTCTCAATATTTACCGATGTGTTGAATATTGTAGAACAAAACTTTAACATCTCTTCGGCTTGTGTTCAACACATGAAAACACACTTTAAAAACAAGAGGAACCACAGTGAAGGAACGCTGACTCATTTCAGGTTCTGGGACTCCTTCAGCCCTCTACGACAGAAAGGCTGCGACGTCACCAGATGTGCAACACGCGTGAACGGTTCATGTGCAATTGCAGTTTTCTGCTCCGTGATTCAGTTCTGAGTTATGTGGCAACTTGTGTCACAATGGAGTGAAGGAAAAAAAAAAAAAAAAAAAAGTGACATTTCCAGTACATCCTACCAGCTAGCTGACCACAAACACGTGTCAGTGAGGATTCTCCTGTGTTCAATGAGGGCACACACACACACACACACACACACACACACACACACAAAGTGACAAACATTCTACCACGTTGTGCAAACTTCAGGGAAAGTGTCGAGTCCTTCCGCATGCTACTTTTCTACCCCTTTACCGCTCAGCGCTCAACCTTCACTCCGGCCCCCCTCCTCCCCCCCAGCAGCCGTCGTCCGCCGGGGCCCAGAGGAACTCGTGGCCCCTGGACAGCAATTGGCTCTCCAGGTCCCGGTCCTCGGCCCTCTCCTTCAGCCTCTGCTCCTCCAGCACGGACACCAGCGCGTCGCGTCTCTCCACCGTCCTCATGATCTCCGACAGGATCGCCTGCTCCTCCTGCAGCTCGGAGGCGCTCTTCGTTGTGTCTGGGGGGGGGGGGGGGGGGGGGGGGGGGGGGGGGGAGAGAAAGGAGTTCAGGCTCCATTTTGAGTCCGACCTTTCGGACGCTTGCGTCTGTTGCGACCCTCACCTTCTGTGGCCATCCTGTGTCGTAGATCTCGCTGCAGTCGGCTCTGTGTGTCCTGCAGTTCAAGCTCTGGGCACTGAGAGAGGGGACAAATATCAGGTGACCCCTAGTGGTGACAAATAGGAACGGCAACAACATTGAACTGTAACGCTCGCATATCTCGAGAACCGCTCATTTGATCGACTTCACACCATTGCATCTATAGCTGTTCGGGGCCCTTGTAGTTGGGGGCCCTTGTAGTTGGGGGCCCTGGTGTTTTGAGCGTTCAGCGCGAAGTCGTTTGCGCGAGCGGTTCTCGAGAAAGCTGCTAGCGGCAACGCAGGCCGACCACTCTGGTCCCCGTGTGACCCGATGCCGTCGCTTACGAGATCATGAGCTCAGACTCGTAGCGCTCCAGTCTGTTCTTCTCCAGAACGAGTCTGAACCAGGACTGGTGAGCTGGGCCTCGTCACTGTCGTCCGTCTGAGACGATTCTGGGAGAGAGAAGGGGGGGGGGGGGGGGGGGTTGTAGCAGGGTTAGAAGGGAAGGACAGCGGCAGGAATTCACATCAATAAAGCCATTACCAGAGAAAAATAGATGTCATACTGGAATCAAACACACAAACACACACACACACACACACTTTGCATCAAACTGACAGGACCTCGCCACACAAAGCCCAGCGCTGTAAACAGCTGGAGCGACAATGAAGTCCCACTGTCTATTGAGAGTGCGGCCATGTAAGTGGGGCTTATAAGGCTGTATGTAAAGAAGAAGAAGAAGAAGAAAGAGGCTTTCACAGTGGAATTCCATTGAGCAGCCATAAAATCACAACGGCAGCGTTCAGTACCAGTTTCTCCTCTTATGATCTTCTCTACGGCCACTCCTCTCTCCTCCAGATCTCGTTGTTTCTCTGCCACCTCCTCCAGTTGTCTCTGGATGGTCTGGGCAAAGAGAGAGAGAGAGACATCGGGACACGATGTGACACACGTGATCAAAGAAAGTGTTTATTTGTCCAGAGAACACACTGGTTATAATGGTTTCATGATAGGGTGACCAGGACATCAGTGCTGGAAAGAGATGAGGTGTTCTTTGTTATTGTTATTCATCTTCTATCGTTCGTTATTCATATTCAATAGAGAATCCAAAATTGGAAAATGAAATAAAATAAATCATTTTATCATGGAGAGATAGACCTCTGACACAGTTCAGGGGGTAGTTTGACATTTTGGGAAATACTACTACTAGTAATAATACTGGAGCCCTGAGCCCCGTTCTCCTTCCTTCTGGAGTTCTTCTTCTGGCATCCACAAGTGTTTCTTTACCGCCACCTGCTGGACTGTCCCTAACCCCATCCGTTAAGGCATTCCAATGGCATGCTGGGAAATAGGCGCACGGCGGAAATGTTCCTGAATGTAGTGTGTATGTGCGTAAATGCTTGCGCGCGCACACACACACACACACACACACACACACACACACACACACAGAGAGAGACAGAGAGACAGAGAGAGAGAGACAGACAGACAGACAGACAGAGAGAGAGAGAGATACCTGAGCTCTGTGGAGCCTCATCAGCTGTTCTCTTTTGGCCTGCCGGGCCACCGTCTTCTCCTGCCTCCTCCTCTGTCTTTCTGGACACAGCTGGGACAGGAAGTACATAGAACAGTTCACAAAATGTACCCACACATGCAAACACAGTGAGATCCCCCCCCCCCCCCCCCCCCCCCCCAGCGCCGTCGTGCCGTCATTCAGTACAAAGACGCAGCGTTTATGAACCTTCTGATTGGATGCCGGGTTTTCATCGTCACTAGAGGAGGAGGGCTCTTCAACATTCTGCTGCCTGGAGGCTAGGTATAAACAGAAAGAACAAATATTAAAAAAGGGACAATGGTCAAGGAGCATTTTGAGTTTGAAGGACACTTCTCCCTCAGTACTGGACATAGACTTGTTGTCCCCTTTAGTCACTTTGACACAAAGGGAAAATATGGTAAAAGTGATCCTGAACATTTACATTCCTGATACATGTCTCCAAATAAATGCTGATGTTGCCTGCTACCACGTTGGATAATAACAAACGTATTAAGCGTTTATATGTCGATGTTGTGCTTGTTGCAACGCCCCCAAGGCGCCAAAACAAATCTCCTCATTCGTGTTTAAAAGATCACGCGCAGCTGCGCTCACCTTTGTTTCGGAGGTTGGCGAGTATCGTCCTGATCTCCTTTTGCGCCTCCTGGTCCCGCCCCTCGCCCTCCGACTCCTCCCTCTTCCTCAGCCTCAGGGACGAGAACAGGTTGACCCTCCTGCCGCCGCGCAGCAAGGCCGCGTCGTCAGAGGACACCCCTCCGGAGTCTCTGCGGCCCTTCAGGGACACCTGCTGCAACAGAGAGGGCAGGTCCCGCCCGGCCCCCCACGCATTGGCCCCTACAGACGCCCAGCGGGCTTCGCACTTGCCGGCCCTCTCCTCATCTCCGGGTGGCTCTGGACCCGCGGCGCTGAAGCTCAACGCTCCCTCTGACATGGGCCGCTGTCTGCGGGGGCCGTCACGTTCGGCCCTTCTGGTAACCACAGAATCACAACGTACATTCAACTTGAACTGCATTCAGGAATGTTGATGAAGCATACGTTGGCCATTCCAATGCTCTATTATTTCTCATAAGTTTTATTTCTCATAAGTTTTTCCCGGACATTATTTTGGGGTTGAAACCATTTTTTTCACATATTTGGTATGAGATTTAACCATTTTTTTACCACTCAAATGACAAATGATCAAAACCATCCAAAACACTCCAAGACTTTGAGGAATATTGTATGAAAAAAAATCCATGCTGTTAAAAAAACAAAAAAAAGCAAAAGAAAATGTATGCAAGAATAGAACCTTTTTTTTTTTTTTTTTGCTGGCGGAAACGGGCTTCCATAGATTAGGGACCTCAGTATGCAGAAATACTCAAATTTACCATTTTTCAGAATAGGCAAAAGTAACAAAAATGCCCCAAAACATGGAATTCTAATTATCTGGGGATGTCTGCAAAGACTGGTGAGAACCCATAGAACCCATAGAACCCATTTCCATCGACACATCTTGAGGCGGGAGATCAAAGGACCCCTGTGAACGTGAACGTTTTAATAAATGATAAAACATTACTTTTAAATTGTGAGAAGAGCAAATTTGTGCGTAAATGAACGTTCAAAAGTGATTAATCCCACTTCAGCATCAACTTACATTATCTTAGATAGGTGAACCAGCTGGTTCCAAGAGATACACGTCTGAGAAGTCACAATTTCGTTTCATGCATGTTTTCTAAAACATACTTGCTCCTCCTCTGGGGAGGACTGCCTTAGAATACCTCGGTTCATATGATACCGGTAGCTTCACTCTAGCTTTAAAACCTCCTCGAGGAGTTTGAAAAGCTTAATGCGCCGCCTGAGAATAAACTGTGAGCAACGCGTGGCGTACTGACATTGGGCCCGCGGCGCTGGACCCGCTGGAGGCATTGGTCACGCTAAACGTCCTCCTGAAGGCGTCCGCGATGAGCTGGAGGGCCGAGGGGGACGAGGCGCAGGTTTGGCTCGGGGACGGTTCCCCGCTCTGGCCCGAGTCCGTCTGAAGCTTATCTACCGCCGCCTCTGCTTGTACCTGATAAAAACCAAAAAAAAAAAAACATCAAGAGGACGGAGGGAAAGAAACGTGGAATTAGCTCCTCTTATCTGCTCACATCGCCCGTCTGTGGACCGCTGCGTAATACCGGAAAGCGGTAGCGAGAGATAACAATACAAAAAAAAAAGCAGAGGAAATAAATTCATGAGCCGACTTATTCTTCTCTAGAACCACCAATAGTGCTTCCTTAATAATGACTCCATAACTCCACCTGGATTTTTTGTTGACGTGCGTTCCGGGTGTTACTCGGCGCTTCCTCCGGTGTGACCATGTCCCAGCTCAGGAGCTTCTCTTTCTCAGAGGGAGATAGAGCCAGGCGCTTCTTCTGGCTGGACGAGTTGCAGGCCGTCTGCGCCGAGTGCTCTTCGCTCTTCTCACTTCCCTCTGAGGGATTCTGGGGATCTGCAGATGTCTCTGAACTGCCCTCGGAGTTCTGAGGGAACGGGGAATCTTGTCAGCGCACAAAACCAAAAAAAAGAAGCTAATTTGCTCTCGCCGGGTTGTTAAAATAAATAATAAAAATGGTGCATACGGTTGGTTTTTCTGTTGAAGTGATCTCCTCGAAGTCGGAGTCCACTTCGGGGACGGTCTCCGGTGCCTCTTTGTCCTGAGGCCAGCTCCTCTGGAAGTGCTTGAAGAGCAGAGGGAACGCTGTGCGAGGGCAAAGAAAAGAACTCGCTTCGTTGTTTTCAATAATAAATATGACACATTTGGAGATTTATAGAGCAAATGATGAACAAGAACTTTTGTCAATGACTGCTGTAAGGACAACACTGACCTCTAGTGTTGTACATGCTGCATTACAACAGTGCTCATATACTTTAGCCTCATGAATAAATGCAAACGATTATTGCAAAACACCAAATTGGACAGACCAGGACTTCAGTTCTCAATCAAACCTCAACGAGGACACAGTGAAGCTAAATGAAGCAGCAGCCTGAGGTACTCACTGGCTCTGATCTTCCGTCTCCATCGATTATTCCGTTTTGGGTTACAGTGATCTGCAGAGGCGGGACATAAGAGGTCAACGCAAAAGAAAGCGTCCCGTGTTACATGATAAAGGGAAAAAAACAACTAGAATATTATCTGAAGTTAGAAAGTTAGAAATTAAAATAAAAAAACTCCACTTTGTCAGGTTGGATCAACCTCGTCACACCACAGATAGCAGCGTTAAGCGCTGTGAGCCGCCAAGCACCTGATATATGCATCACATTATTCCTGAACATGAACACAGCTGTGTATGTCCGTCAGAGAGGACATGGAAACAGAAATATTTAGGATTTATCTGACAACACATTGGAAAAAATAAAACATACAACAGGTCAACAGGAGATAAAGTACAATGCATAACAATGTCAGCATTATGTTCAGAAAATATGCATCACACTCGGTGTGATGAGTTGATCCAACCTTGAAAAGTGAAGCGAAGTGAGCAAGACATTTTTAGTTTCTTTCTCGCAAATTTATGATTTTTTTGTTCTCTGAATCTAATGACTCTGAATCTAATGACTCTAATATAATGACTCTAATATAATGACTCTTTAATCTAATGACTCTTTAATCTAATGACTCTCTAATGTAATGACTCTCTAATGTAATGACTCTGAATCTAATGACTCTGAATCTAATGACTCTGAATCTAATGACTTTTTAATCTAATGACCCTGAATCTAATGACTCTGAATCTAATGACTCTCTAATGTAATGACTCTGAATCTAATGACTCTCTGAATCTAATGACTCTGAATCTAATGACTCTGAATATAATGACTTTTTAATCTAATGACTTTAATCTAATGACTATGAATCGAATGACTATGAATCGAATGACTCTGAATCTAATGACTCTGAATCTAATGACTCTCTGAATCTAATGACTCTCTAATCTAATAACTCTGAATCTAATGACTTTTTAATCTAATGACTCTGAATCTAATGACTCTCTAATATAATGACTTTTTAATCTAATGACTTTAATCTAATGACTCTTTAATCTAATGACTGAATCGAATGACTCTGAATCGAATGACTCTGAATCTAATGACTCTAATCTAATGACTCTGAATCTAATGACTCTGAATCTAATGACTCTTTGAATCTAATGACTCTGAATCTAATGACTCTTTAATCTAATGACTCTAATCTAATGACTCTCTAATATGACTCTTTAATCTAATGACTCTAATCTAATGACTCTCTAATATGACTCTTTAATCGAATGACTCATTCTCATGACTCTGAATCTAATGACTCTCTAATCTAATGACTCTGAATCTAATGACTCTTTAATCTAATGACTCTGAATCTAATGACTCTGAATCTAATGACTCTAATCTAATGACTCTAATCTAATGACTCTCGAATGTAATGACTCTCGAATGTAATGACTGAATCTACTGACTCTGAATCTAATGACTCTGAATCTAATGACTCTTTAATCTAATGACTCTGAATCTAATGACTCGGAATCTAATGACTCTTTAATCTAATGACTCTTTAATCTAATGACTCTGAATCTAATGACTCTAATCTAATGACTCTTTAATCTAATGACTCTAATATAATGACTAATCTAATGACTCTAATCTAATGACTCTTTAATCTAATGACTCTAATGTAATGACTCTGAATCTAATGACTCTAATCTAATGACTCTCTGAATCTAATGACTTTTTAATCTAATGACTCTCTAATCTAATGACTCTAATGTAATGACTAATCTAATGACTCTAATCTAATGACTCTTTAATCTAATGACTCTCTAATCTAATGACTCTAATGTAATGACTCTGAATCTAATGACTCTCTAATCTATTGACTCTGAATCTATTGACTCTCTGAATCTAATGACTCTCTGAATCTTATGACTCTCTAATCTAATGACTCTCTGAATCTAATGACTCTAATCTAATGACTCTGAATCTAATGACTCTTAATCTAATGACTCTCTGAATCTAATGACTCTAACCTAATGACTCTGAATCTAATGACTTTTTAATCTAATGACTCTGAATCTAATGACTCTGAATCTAATGACTCTGAATCTAATGACTCTAATCTAATGACTCTTTGAATCTAATGACTCTGAATCTAATGACTCTGAATCTAATGACTCTTTAATCTAATGACTCTGAATCTAATGACTCTAATCTATTGACTCTAATCTATTGACTCTGAATCTATTGACTCTCTGAATCTATTGACTCTGAATCTAATGACTCTCTAATATAATGACTCTTTAATCTAATGACTCTGTAATCTAATGACTTTAACGTAATGACTCTCTAATGTAATGACTCTAATGTAATGACTCTGAATCTAATGACTCTAATCTAATGATTCTCTGAATCTACTGACTCTGAATCTACTGACTCCGAATCTAATGACTCCGAATCTAATGACTCTTTAATCTAATGACTCTCTGAATCTAATGACTCTTTAATCTAATGACTCTAATCTAATGACTCTAATCTAATGACTCTCGAATGTAATGACTCTCGAATGTAATGACTCTGAATCTAATGACTCTGAATCTAATGACTCTCTAATTTAATGATTCTAAATCTAATGATTATTTAATCTAATGACTCTTTAATCTAATGACTCTTTAATCTAATGACTCTCTGAATCTAATGACTCTCTGAATCTAATGACTCTAATCTAATGACTCTAATCTAATGACTCTAATCTAATGACTCTGAATCTAATGACTCTGAATCTAATGACTCTGAATCTAATGACTCTCTAATATAATGACTCTTTAATCTAATGACTCTGTAATCTAATGACTTTAACGTAATGACTCTCTAATGTAATGACTCTAATGTAATGACTCTAATCTAATGACTCTCTAATCTAATGACTCTGAATCTAATGACTTTTTAATCTAATGACCCTGAATCTAATGACTCTGACTCTCTAATATAATGACTCTTTAATCTAATGACTCTGTAATCTAATTACTTTAACGTAATGACTCTCTAATGTAATGACTCTAATGTAATGACTCTGAATCTAATGACTCTGAATCTAATGACTCTAATCTAATGACTCTCTGAATCTAATGACTTTTTAATCTAATGACTCTCTAATCTAATGACTCTAACGTAATGACTCTCTAATGTAATGACTCTAATGTAATGACTCTGAATCTAATGACTCTGAATCTAATGACTCTAATCTAATGACTCTCTGAATCTAATGACTTTTTAATCTTATGACTCTCTAATCTAATGACTCTCTGAATCTAATGACTCTAATCTAATGACTCTGAATCTAATGACTCTTAATCTAATGACTCTCTGAATCTAATGACTCTAACCTAATGACTCTGAATCTAATGACTTTTTAATCTAATGACTCTGAATCTAATGACTCTGAATCTAATGACTCTAATCTAATGACTCTAATCTAATGACTCTTTGAATCTAATGACTCTGAATCTAATGACTCTGAATCTAATGACTCTTTAATCTAATGACTCTGATTCTAATGACTCTAATCTATTGACTCTGAATCTATTGACTCTCTGAATCTAATGACTCTGAATCTAATGACTCTTTAATCTAATGACTCTGTAATCTAATGACTTTAACGTAATGACTCTCTAATGTAATGACTCTGAATCTAATGACTCTAATCTAATGACTCTCTGAATCTAATGACTCTCTAATCTAATGACTCTGAATCTAATGACCCTGAATCTAATGACCCTGAATCTAATGACTCTGAATCTAATGACCCTGAATCTAATGACTCTGAATCTAATGACTCTAATCTAATGACTCTAATCTAATGACTCTTTAATCTAATGACTCTGAATCTAATGACTCTGAATCTAATGACTCTCTAATCTAATGACTCTCTAATCTAATGACTCTAATGTAATGACTCTCTAATGTAATGACTCTGAATCTAATGACTCTAATCTAATGACTCTAATCTAATGACTCTAATCTAATGACTCTTTGAATCTAATGACTCTTTAATCTAATGACTCTTTAATCTAATGACTCTGAATCTAATGACTCTAATATAATGACTCTCTAATCTAATGACTCTGAATCTACTGACTCTGAATCTACTGACTCTGAATCTACTGACTCTGAATCTAATGACTCCGAATCTAATGACTCTTTAATCTAATGACTCTCTGAATCTAATGACTCTCTAATCTAATGACTCTTTAATCTAATGACTCTTTAATCTAATGACTCTAATCTAATGACTCTGAATCTAATGACTCTGAATCTAATGACTCTAATCTAATGACTCTAATCTAATGACTCTCTGAATCTAATGACTCTCTAATTTAATGATTCTAAATCTAATGATTATTTAATCTAATGACCCTGAATCTAATGACCCTGAATCTAATGACTCTGAATCTAATGACTCTGAATCTGACTCTCTAATATAATGACTCTTTAATCTAATGACTCTTTAATCTAATGACTCTAATCTAATGACTCTGAATCTAATGACTCTGAATCTAATGACTCTAATCTAATGACTCTCTGAATCTAATGACTCTCTAATTTAATGATTCTAAATCTAATGATTATTTAATCTAATGACTCTTTAATCTAATGACTCTCTAATGTAATGACTCTGAATCTAATGACTCTAATCTAATGACTCTCTAACATAATGACTCTTTAATCTAATGACTCTTTAATCTAATGACTCTGAATCTAATGACTCTTTAATCTAATGACTCTTTCATCTAATGACTCTTTAATCTAATGACTCTTTAATCTAATGACTCTCGAATGTAATGACTCTCGAATGTAATGACTCTGAATCTAATGACTCTGAATCTAATGACTCTAATCTAATGACTCTGAATCTAATGACTCTGAATCTAATGACTCTCTAATGTAATGACTCTAATGTAATGACTCTCTAATGTAATGACTCTAATCTAATGACTCTAATCTAATGACTCTAATCTAATGACTCTAATCTAATGACTCTAATCTAATGACTCTTTGAATCTAATGACTCTCTAATCTAATGACTCTTTAATCTAATGACTCTTTAATCTAATGACTCTAATCTAATGACTCTGAATCTAATGACTCTGAATCTAATGACTCTAATCTAATGACTCTCTGAATCTAATGACTCTCTAATTTAATGATTCTAAATCTAATGATTATTTAATCTAATGACTCTTTAATCTAATGACTCTCTAATGTAATGACTCTGAATCTAATGACTCTAATCTAATGACTCTCTAACATAATGACTCTTTAATCTAATGACTCTGAATCTAATGACTCTTTAATTTAAAGACTGAATCTAATGACTCTGAATCTAATGACTCTCTAATCGAATGACTCTTTCATCTAATGACTCTTTAATCTAATGACTCTTTAATCTAATGACTCTCGAATGTAATGACTCTGAATCTAATGACTCTGAATCCAATGACTCTGAATCTAATGACTCTGAATCTAATGACTCTCTAATCGAATGACTCTCTAATCGAATGACTCTGAATCTAATGACTCTGAATCTAATGACTCTAATCTAATGACTCTCTAATATAATGACTCTTTAATCTAATGACTCTTTAATCTAATGACTCTTTAATCTAATGACTCTGAATCTAATGACTCTGAGTCTAATGACTCTGAATCTAATGACTCTGAATCTAATGACTCTGAATCTAACGACTCTCTGAATCTAATGACTCTCTAATCTAATGACTCTCTAATCTAATGACTCTTTCATCTAATGACTCTTTCATCTAATGACTCGAATGTAATGACTCTCGAATGTAATGACTCTGAATGTAATGACTCTTTAATTTAATGACTGAATCTAATGACTCTGAATCTAATGACTCTCTAATCGAATGACTCTCTAATCTAATGACTCTAAATCTAATGACTCTGAATCTAATGACTCTCTAATCTAATGACTCTCTAATCTAATGACTCTCTAATCTAATGACTCTCTAATCTAATGACTCTGAATCTAATGACTCTCTGAATCTAATGACTCTAAATCTAATGACTCTAAATCTAATGACTCTAAATCTAATGACTCTAAATCTAATGACTCTAATCTAATGACTCTAATCTAATGACTCTAATCTAATGACTCTCTAATGTAATGACTCTGAATGTAATGACTCTAATCTAATGACTCTCTGAATCTAATGACTAATCTAATGACTCTAATCTAATAGGTCTCTAATAATTAGGATTGTCAGTCTTCTCTATAAGCTCTGAAAGCAGACAAGAGACTCAATATAAATTATATAAATATACATATTATATAATAGAGTTATCAGCGTTAGCTTTGAATAGGGTTAATTAACAAACATTGAGCTAAGTGTGGGAGAAAACCAACGGTACGTCAGCTGCACCCTGATCTCACACCTGAAGCTTCAACCGTGTTTAAGAATAGCTGTCACAGTGCTGCGTGTATCCGGGATGTGAATGTTAAGACCACATGCAGTAACGGTGCTGACCTTTGGTACCGTCCTGGCTCTGGCCCCTGGCCCCTGCAGGATCCTGTGTTGCGGGGGTCACTATAAAGGCAGCATCCAGCGCTTCCACGGCCATCTCCGCGTCTTCAGGAACTCTCCTCTGATCTTCGTCAAGCTGCTCCGAATGAGAGCTGGATGCCGCGCCTGTAAATAAAAACAACATTAAGTGTGAGCTGGTTTGGAATTAAACACCACACACACACACACACACACACACACACACACACACACACACACACACACACACACACACACACACACACACACACACACACACACACTGGCTAACATCACTAGCACGTAGCTCGTTTCATGCATAGAGTCTCTGCCTGGTTAGCTGCTACCGAACCTCTTGAGATCTAGATTATCTAAAACAAGGAATTTTCAAAGTCCCTCAGACAAAGCTTAGATGTTTTTGGGATCATGTTTATGTCATGTGATCCAATAACACTCAACAATTGAGCCAAGACAGCCTAATACTGCTGATATAACTTCAGACGACACCGAATACATAAGAAAAGTCTGTCTTAGGGTATTTATTAGGGATGCACCGATCCGACTCTTTCATCCCCGACAGCGACAGCTGGGCTTGAGGTATCGGCCGATACCGAGTACCAATCCAATCCCAGTGTTTAATAACTAATAAACTGTATGCCTCACTGTGTGTAAGGCAACATCCGGCACGACTTAAACATCACTTTCATAACTTTGTATGACAAAATGTAACAAAAAGATACACAGATGTAAATGTATTCATGGGTCCATAGTCACCGATACCCAATGGAGCTATTTGAGTCGGAATCGGGCCGATATCGACATCGATGCATCTCTGCTATTTATTAGTTTCTGACTCTGGAAAACAAAACAAAAAACTGTAAAATTCCCCCAAAACTATAATATCTCTTTAACCAAATCACACAGATTTAAGCTTGTGATTTTCTTTTGATAACTTGTGTAATAACTGGCGTCTAGAAGAATCAGTGCAGCATGCCAGGTAGCATACAAATATTAAGGCAGTGAACACAAGCTAATTAACTTTCTAGATTATTGAAAATATCTAGAGTTTTCTGCACCTGAGAGTAGAGCACATACAGTACAAAGAGCCACTCACAGTAAAGAGGCGCTGACACACTACACGACGTGTTCATAACGGTACTCACAGAGTCACGGGGTCAACATTGTACAGAATCTTTTCCACGGGTGATTCCACTCGGTCACAGCAAAGAAATGAAAAGACACAACAGTGTTTGGGCAGAGTGTGCCTATCGGCCGAGAAGACCTTCTCTCCCTTTGGGGTTTGGCTAAACGTTGGGATGACCCTTCCACCAGGTGAAGCACCGGTACCGTAAAAACCCAGAGTGAAGGATAGAGCAGACCCCACCAGAACCCACGAGAGGAGATTCACTTCAGTTCTGTTCAGGCTGGATTTAGTTTGATACGCTTTCATTTAACTTCACTCAACAGTATGTGATTGTGGCCAAGCTGTTTCTGCATATAGCCTAATATCTATTTTGTTCACGTTACAATACACACAAAAGCTGTGATTGGGATTCATGTGGGTGATGTTACGGCAGTTAAAAACAGGTGTGTGTAGGGGGGGGGGGGGGGGGGGGGGGGGGGGGGAAATTCGGAAAAATTGACCGAACACGTAAATCAAACTTGGGTTTCTTGGGAATTGCTAAAATTCAGCTAATTGGCAACAAACCACGAAGCAGTTTATGTATGTAATCAAAATGGATTTATTTCTGAATATATATATTTACAGCGTATAAATATCATAAATTAAGCAATTTCACAGTAATTATCAACGTGGAAAATGAACAACAGGGCTTGCAGGCTGCTTCAAGACTTCAGAAACATAACTGAGCAAATGTACGGCCAAACCAAATCTGTCTGGCAGTGTGCCAAAAAAAGAAAAAGAAAAGAAGGAAAAGCCGCTATTTATGGGGGTGCTGATCTCCTGAGAAAAGTCTAGGAGGTGCAGGAGAGGGATCTGGAGAGGGGCTCTGAGCGGGGGAGGCCTCCTTCTGAAACAAAGGGAACCACAGACAGACCACAGAGGGACGTGGACACGTGGACACGTTACTGTCAGAACGGCGTGACAAGAGGAGGGGATGCTGCTGCTACGTCACAGAGACATCAAACGCAGAAATCCAGAAGCATTCAAATGGATGGTTTGGTGTTAGGGAGGAGCACAGCACCACACGAGTGTTAGTGGGGTTTGGTCGGGCGATGAACGGCAGATGAAACAAATTCATTTTTTTTTTAAACAGATTGCATCTCACTGAATGCCGCTCCTACTCCAAGCGTATCGGAGAACTACAGCGGCCCTCTGGTAAGGTAAAGAAGAACCTCTCTGGAGCAAATGTTTGGTTTGTCCGTTCTGGGCTACTGTAGAAACATGGCGGTGCAACAGGGCAGACTCCGGGCAGAGGAACCTGCTCCCTGTGCGGATATGAAGGGCTGGCCATCTTTCAGGTGGTTACTACGCTAGATTATGTTCGTAGGTCCTTTAAGAGCACATGGTCTCGTTTCAGAGAAGCACTAGAGCTTCAGGTACGAGCGGCTTCAGATGAACAGCGGGTGATGCAATTTGTTTATTGTATTTTGACCACGGTGTAATAATTCATTTGGAATTCTATTCGACACATCACGATGCCACACGTAACACCTTTACCGACAACTGCGCGCCACACTCTACATGCCGGTTTGCGATAGGTTAATCTGGGTCGGGTGAAAGGGGGCGGAGCTACGGGGGCAGCCGATGCAAAAGCAACACGACGAGATCTCTCACGACCAAAGCCGGCCAATCATCACCTTCCCGCGCTGGCAGGAACCAGCCAATCAGAGGGTGCAGCATTGGAAACTTGAAACGGACTGAGCAAAACGAAGCGAACGAAACAAGAGAAAAATGAATTTGGAAAAAAGAAAATGAGGGAGATATGGGGGGGGGAAGAAAATGGAAGATGGAGGATGGAAAGGAACACCGAGTGCAGAGAATTAAAAAGGAAACACTGAAACTATAGGAAGACAGTGAAATGTGAGAACCGCCCCAAAAACAGGTCAGTGCTTCAACAGCGCATGTTAAGAATTCACCCTTAATTCTGCACAAGTCATTCATCTTCGGGGTCATGTACAACATACAATATGCAGGAACAAACAAATATCCAAAATAACCCCAAAAAAAAGAAAGTGCAAAACTTTAAATAAAAAAAAACAGGAATGTACAGTCTTTGTGGCTTTTTTTTTTTTTCACCAAGCAAATATGTTCACTCCTGAGGAAAAAGAGTCGCCTGCTAGCATTCTAGATGAAGCTCATTGTTCATGTTTTCTACTCATCGTTAAAATATCTGGTCTAAACTGACTTCACAACTGATTTCAAAAGCAAACAACAACTTTTTATGGTTGAACTTTTACTTTCATCCAGTTTTTTATGATTAGATTTTAGTATTATTGTGTGTGTGTGTGTGTGTGTGTGTGTGTGTGTGTGTGTGTGTGTGTGTATATATATATATATATAAGAAATCAGTCCTTTAACAAAATACATGGCAAAGTGAAATACTACCTAACACACAACAAAAAAATAAAATAATAATACTGTTTTGTAATTTCCATTGCACATCCCTGTGGTGCAGAGTTAAGGTGCAGCAGGCAGAGTCAACGTGGATCACTCCCACGTAACTCTAGCTCAGTGAAACCAAACCACAGGTTAGAGTCAGAGGGCTGGTTCCGGGTTACTCCGCTCCGATTAAATATAGTACATAGACTTCAAAGCTCAATCTGACGTGCAGAATGGGAAAGGGTTTAACGTTTTGTGACAATCCAATCGGTCGCCCTCCGAACGACTGGAGCAGACCGACTGAGTCCGATAAACAAGCAGCCTGGAACGAGCCCTCGAGAGTCGGGGATGCATCATTCGGCAGGGGGTGCAGCACCAGGAGACCGTGAGAGTCGACGACCACGAGGGCTAGCGGCCAGCGTTTTAGACATGCAACAGCCCTGCAGTCGACCCGGCGTGCACGATTGAACACTTAAACACACAATATAACCAGAGGAGCTACATGTACCGACGTGTCTTTTTCTTGTGCCGTCCACTGTAACTGCAGGCAAAACTCACACCAGGCACTGAATACAAGCAGCAGAAGCTAATCGAGTGAAGCTCTTTTATGGCTAAGTTGCTCTATAAAACACAAAAAAACTTAAATAACCAAGGACACTTGGAATGTAGTAAATACAGATAGTATTTGGTCTCAAAACGATAACATTAATGAACCCTATTCAGCCATTTTTGGGCAGTACAAGAGCACAAATCCGTGGTTCCAGTCAGGTCGACTGGCCCAGACACGCCCCCCCCCCCTTTTCTACGAGAACCGGTGGCCGACGAGCTGCTGCCGGGCGAGCTGGGGCTCCTGGGACATCTGTCCCAGCACCTCGTGCATCATGCACAGCAGAGGCCAGCCCAGGCTCAGCAGCTCGTACAGGAACGCGTAGTCGTGCGAGCGGCTCCTGACGTGGCGCCGCGCGGCCGCCAGAGAGTCGCACGCGCTTCCCAACAGCCGTCGAGGCAACACACACACGGCCTGGCTGGCACGCCGCGGCCAGCTCAGGCCTCGCCTAAGCAAGGAAACCAGGGTACCTGGGGGCTGGAGCGGGACGCCGCCCGTCGCCGAGAAGCCCCTGCTGTCCGTCGTGACGCGCCGCTGGTCTTCCTGAAAGGATCAAGACACGCAGGAAGAAAACTGTTCTATTAGCTGGACGCTAACGCATTAAAACAAATCTTTTCTTAAAATGCAGCTCCGTTTCGTTTCACAGCAGCGTTTCCTCACCATTCTCCTCCTGAACGTCCCCGTGTGAGTGCTGGACTGGCGCTGGGTATAATGCATCTTGCAGTAGAACTTTGCTGTAAAGAAAAAATAAATAAATCAGATATCCACACAGACAGTATGATAAAATAAAAACTTCTTAAAGTAAGAAGTGATCTAACAGCAGCCTTAAACGGCCTAGAAAGGACAGTAAGTCGAGTCTCTGGTGTTTCATTGGACGGAGAGGTTGAACTGTATCTACAGACGGTTCAGTCGAGTCCAGCTCACCCTCCTGCGAGTCGAAGACGTGCCCTCCCAGACGGAGAGTGCCGTTGCAGACTTCACAGCGGAAACACTCGCGGTGGAAGAAGTAGCCCTCGGCGCTCAGCCTCTCCATCACATACACCCGCTTGGTGCAGAAGTGGCAGACGTCGCTGCCGCCGAAGTCCTTACGTACCACACACTGAGAGGAGGCAGAGGACCGGGACAGGGGTGGACAGATGTCATTTTTTGTTTACGGTTGATGATTATTTCGGCGAGATGCCTGCAATTAAAGCACGCGACGCAAATATGTCACATGGTCCAGCATTGATTTGGTAAACTGTTAGAAGTTGTACCCATCGTAGAAAATGTTGACCTACCCGAGATATGATCGATTCCATTCACAGTTTATCTATGAATAGCTGAAAAGTTGGTGTTGCCAACTTGAATTCTGACAATAACTGCAGGCTAGCAGCTCTGCCATGAAACAATATGTCAACGTTTTCCCAGTTACAGTTACAGGATACTAAAGCAATACATGATCCGTGTCGGTCTAGGCCAAGGTCAGTCTCAAGTCTTAAAGCAATAGTTTGATATTTTGGGAAACGTTGATTCCCGTTTCGCATATTTGACGCTTAATTTTAGTCTTGACGTCACCGTTGGAGACTCCAGGAAGTACACATAACCCGCTGTATAAACCCAACTGAGTTAAGCTAGCTATAATAATATAATATATATATAATAATAATAATAATAATATACATATAATAATAATATATATAATATCCTTATGGATGTATAAAGAGAGTTGGATACAGCGTTTGAGGCAGGGCCCCAATCATTCCTATGAAAGCTGCACAGTGGTGAGAAAGTTCGACTGCCGGTCAAAAAAATGTAAAATCACCTGGATTTTCCGCATCCATGGACCCATTGGTCAAACTCACTAGCTTTTCCTTTAACTCCGCCTCCCAAAGACTATTTAAGTGTTAGTGAGGCGTCAACCTTCCGGTTCTGCTGAGTAAAACTTGCATTCTCTCTAGTGTCCACCAGGGGGCGACTCCTCTGGTTGTATAGAAGTCTAGTCTAAAATGACTCTACTTCTCTCTTGATTTATTCCCTCAGTAAACATTGTAAACATGAGTTTATGGTCTCAATCTCTAGTTTACAGTCTTCTTCAACACAGCATGATCCTTCTTCTCGTCTAACTCCCAGCAAGAAAGCAAATTAATGTATTTCCCAAATGATTGAACTGTTCCTTTAAGATGCAAGTCTCAAGTCAACATCTAAGATAAATATCATGTTATCAGCATCAGAAGGTCTAGTGTGTGTAAACTGGTCCTCTTCAAAGATCAAGCCAGTTAGACTTGAGTTTAAATCATGTGACTTGAATCCACACGCTACCATCAATATCGTCATGTTGGCATCAAGCTGTTCATCACCATTGAACCTCTTTTAGCTACACAGCTAGCTAACAAGCCGTTTAGGCAAAGCAGAGATAAACAGACTTAAAGTTAGCTATAATCACATGCAGAAGTACATAAAATGGCAAAATGCAAACGCAGCCAGTCCACTGAAGCGTCGTCATTCCTGCAAACACAGTAGCTGCTTTGCCCTCATGAAGGCAAACAGAACCCATTTACCCTTCAGCCTTAGGATCCCTACAGGCAACTAGAGCCTGAAGAGGCAGATTATCTGATGTCTTTTTCCTTTACTGAAGTCCACAAAACAACAAAGAACTCTGCGTTAGGTTAGTCTCTGCTACATCCCCGTGCATCTTACCAGTGTGGCATTGGGCCTGTGATCCGTCTCATACAGGACGGCCAATTTCTGAGCTTTAGCATCTATGGCGGATGATACCTTTCCGACCGTACGCTAACGTTTACGCCGGGGGAAACACAGGAGCAGAGGGTCGGAAGGGAGGAAGAAGGAGAAATTGGAAACCACAGAGAGAAGTTAGAAAGAAGACGGATGAAAATGCAGAACAAGCACGATCTACTTTGAATTTATGGAAGTGAAGGTAGACCGAGGCATCGACTAGTACCTCCTTAATGTAACTAGCGGCTCCGGTCGGACAACTCTCGGAGCGAACAATTGACTTCTGAGTGATTCTTCTCGGCTTCTCAAGAGGGCAGCTCCCATTGCACTGTATGAACACCAGAATGAAGATCAGTTCACATGTGTCGTATGAAAACAGAACCCTAAAAGAATGTTTAGGAACCCCTGTGTTCTTCCTGTACCCCTATAAATATCTCATTATATATATATAAAAATATACTGTTTTTGATCTAACACCATCCTTTCCTAAGGCTGTAACTCAGAAACACGTGAAAACAAGAAAGATAGATACAAAACAGACTGTTGTCCTACATCTTTCTACAGTCTGTTCCTACTCAAAGTTATGCACTTTAATTCATATACAACCCATGGAATCAATTTGTTTGTAACACACGTGAGACTGGACAGGTGATGGAGTACAAAAAGGCAACGTAGTCCACATAGGGAGGGGGTCTAAAAACCCGGGAGAAGTTTGCAGTGTAAAACCACAAGTCAACGTTTTCTTATTCGTCACGTAACTTCCATAGCTTAGTAAAACGACGAGTTATTTGTTTTACGCGACCTCCTTACTTAAGCGCCGCAACTTTCGTAGTTATTTTAACCTTGAGCTGTTCTGTAACTTCCGTATTTAAGTAAAGCCACATGCTTTGTTATTTGGAGGAAAACTAAGGAGAGTAGGACTCTCTTTTCCAGGAGATCTGCAGGTTTTCAGTACAGGACGATATGAACAATGACACTTTTACCTTCGTGCGATCGTTTTCGGCTAATCTCTCAAAAGTTTCCCGAGCGGTTTTGCGGACCTCCTGCTGCTCACTTTCCAGAATATTCAGAGAACTCTCACGAATCCTGTCGTAGCTTTCCTTGTGCGGTGCGGTAAGCGCATGGGGAGATGACCCGCTGTCACAGGTGGCATCAGAGACGGGAGGGGAGATCTCCCGACTCTCGTCAGCGGCTGTGTTGACGTTGCATGTGGAGGAATCGACAACAGAGTCGTTCTGCATCTTTTCATTGTGTCCAGCAGTGTACAGGGGGACAGAGGAGAAACCGGCCTGGGCAGTGGGGTCAGGGATAGGGTGGACTATGGAGCTCTTAGATACAGAGGCAGGAGGAGGAGGAGGAGGAGGAGGAGGAGGAGGAGGAGGAGGAGGAGGAGGAGTTGGGGAGAAGGAAAGAGGTGAAGAGGTAGAAAGTCCCACCTACAGAAGAACAGTCAAACAGTACATTTGAGAATGAGTAGAACAGAAGGATGAAACTAAAGAGAGAATAACTAATCAGACAAATCAGTGACACTGAAACCAGTTTGTTTTTGTTTCAATGGTTCAGTCTGGAAGATTAAAGCACACACACACACACACACACACACACACACACACACACACACACACACACACACACACACACACACACACACACACACACACACACACACACCCTGATGAAGCAGATCCATCTTTTCACTTTTAACTCGGCGACGCTTCCTCTCCCAACATTTAACGGTTCAGTAATGAGTAGTTAGTTACAAACGTTAGTGTTGGTGTTAACTGGCGTTCTTGAACAGACTTGAGCCTCAAACAGCAAAGTCAGCGAATGATGACAAGCTATATGCAGAGATTCTACAACATAGAAGCAAATCACCTCCGTGATGATTCGACTCTTATGCTTAAATACTTAGTAAATAACGGTGAATTTACGAGGTCAATTTGGGGCGTCTCGCCCAAAGAACGCGTCGACACGCACCAGCGGAGCCGGGGATCGAACGTGTCACGCTCTACCGCTGAGCCACAGTCGCCACAAGTGTGAGATCACAACCGACTGATCAACATTTTGAAACGCATGACCTGCCTCTGATTGGTTTACCCCGATGCTCCTACCCTCACCCTAATTATTTCATTCCTCATGCCTGAACCTAGCCAACAAATTAAGGTTTTAAAAATGACTGTCAATATTTTAAGGCCCATCATACTATAATTATACATACTTATTATACGTATAATTATGTACTATAATTGCACATGCGGAGAAGTTATCTCCGAGTACCATCGTTCAAAACTTGCTCGAATTCAATAAGATATAAAGATCATAAACTATTCCAATCAATCTGAAAGCCTCTGATCAGAGGCATACTTGTAATGACTGTGCCGCAGCGTTAATCATGGGACCATCATGCATTGCGTCACAGGTCGAAGATGCACTCCGTCATTCAGAACATGCAGCAGCCTCCCAACCGTGATGTTAGTCCGGCACCACAAAGAGGTCGGCGCAATACACGACCTGCGATTCAGAGAGAGGAGCAGGTCTGCTGGACCCAGGAAACATGGAGGACAGGAGGACCGCTCGCTCTCTTATGCTCCTCGCAGAGTACTCTCTAGTCGAGAGTCTCTGGGCTTTGCTCTGCACAGGGTGGCGGTAAAAGATCGAGCGGTTACTTTTTTCAGAAACGTTGATGAAGAACATTGTACAGAACTGGCTCGCCGGTCACCTGCTGCGTCGAGCTCTCGGAGGAACGGCCGGTCGTCGGGTCGGGAGAGGTGCGTTCTGGGTAGTGGCGTTCAGTGACGTTGGGGCTCGGTGCGCGGGGGGGACGCGATGGACTCTTAGGCCACGGGGGGGAAGGAGAGCGACTCGGAGGGTGAGAGGATCTGGGGGAGCAGGGAAAAGCGGTTTGCTGAGCCGCGGCGCTGGGATTCTCCAGCAGGCGGAGGTAGACGGAGGGCTGGAAACAGGAAGACGAGGAGCACGGGATTATAGTTTCAATGCAAATGTTACATATCGATATGGTGCTTAAGGATCCTTTAAGAACACGTGGAGGAAAAGGTTTCTGGCTTGATGGGGGGGGGGGGGGGGGGGGGCATACCTGCCACTTGGGGCGAGAGGGAGGCAGAGGAGGAGGGGGGGCATCCTTGGGCTTTGCAAAGCGAGGGTTTTCCCTCTCCTCGTCTTCCTCCTCCTCCTCCTCTGAGAGGGGATGCAGCATGGTGGAAGGAGACCGAGGAGGAGAGGAGGAGGGATCGGACGGGTCCTCATCAGACTGACGCGAGGTGGAGAGGAAAGGAAGGAAGGAAGGAAGGAAGGAAAGGAAAGGAAAGGAGAGGGAAAGGAATAAAGGTATTGAACAAAGTCGGCAAAAGACTATCAGTCGATAGAGTGGCAGTGATTGGGATGTGAACACTACATTACTGTGAAGGCAGCGCACTAACCTTAACATACTGACACCGTAACATCAGAAGAGGTTTCTGTGCCAAATATGCTCAATAGTGAAATAAACTTAACAGGTGAGGAGTCACCTTAAGTATGGAAGCAACTAATTGGCCATAATTGATTTAAAGTTATAAGAAACCTAATAGCTAATGGTGCTACTGAACCACTACTGAACCACTACTGAACCACTACTGAACACCCGATGCCATTGAACTAAAAGCACATTTTACCATCTGTCTGAATAAGTGGTCTGAAATGTTAAATTGCATCATCCCTATAGAATCCAAATAAATGGGTTAATTAATTGTTCAACTCGGGCTGAAACAGAAAAGTCATGCGTTCATGTGAACGACACTCGCGTGTCTGAGAGTTGAATGGGTGTCATTAATAAAACACACCTTGCTGCGTATCGTGGCAGTCGAGGAGTTCTCCTCAAACTTGGCCAGCAGCTGAGTCGCCATGGAGCGCACCTTGTTCTCCCGCAGCTCCCCGTCCTCGCCAGCGGGGGGCGCACTGTGACAAGACAACTGGTGGAGCACAGAGAGAGAGAGAGAGAGAGAGAGAGAGAGAGAGAGAGAGAGAGAGAGAGAGAGAGAGGAGAAGAGCAGCGATCAACCGGAGCCACGTGCCTGAGTGTGACTCGTAAACGACCGGGACACTGTTGGACGACCTGTTGGACCCACCTCTGTGAGGTAGTGGTTGCCCTTTCGCCGCCTCTTGTTGACAGAATCGTCTTCCGGCTTGTTGTCGTCCTGCGACGGAAGACAATAGTAAAAGCTCAGAGACGATGACTCGTGTGACTTTCCATCTATATATATATATATATATGTTCATGTGAGCAGACATCAAGCATCCCTCTAATCAGCGTTCCTGATAAGATAGCGAGGTTATTACAAAGCATGCCTTGATTTCTATGTTAGCTTTAGCTTATCTAATCAACATGTCAACGACTGTGGATCGTGTACTGGTGATAACTGGAAGAAAGGCCCAGAGGAGGGCGGGAACAGATCGACTTCTTAAAGCTGAACGGACGCGTGAAATGAACGAGACGGAGGAAAGAAGGAGGGTTGAAGGTGTGACGGTGCTCGTCTTCACCCTGGGCGTCCTCTTCTTGGGCTGAGGCAGGTTCAGCAGTCTGTGGTTGGTCTTAGCTGGACGTCCTTCACCGTTCTCATCTGGTTCTCTCGAACCTGGAACGCAGACAAGGATCCATTTGAAATGAAAGCCCCATGTTTCCCCATTTACAAACAATGGACGTTGTCAAGATTTAGAAAATGAAGCAACTTAATGAAAATGTTTTTAAAATTACAATTCACGGTAAAAATAAATTTTCCATTTCACAGCCTGTTCTTATCAGCTGTCACTGTAACTCTAAATGCTGCGTCAAACTGAACATGATGCGTAGCTCTGCTCCTGGCAGAAGGAGGAGGAGGAGGAGTCGCTGGTGCCGGGCGCAGAGCTCTCCACCTCCCGCCGGAGCTCCGACTGCAGGTCGAAGGCGGCAGTGGAGCCGGATCTGGGTCCGTCTGCGGCGGGCCCGTGGCACCGATAACAAGCATTAAGAAGAACGATATACAAATCCGTCTTGGAGCTGATGGCCTCGTTTCTTTTGCCGGTCGTATAGAGACATCGGTATTACATGGAGACTGTTTCATAACCATATCAAAGTTTCTCATAGTAACCAATTTCTGTGGAAAATAACCTATCCACCCTTAACATCTAGGGCACTGACCAGATTGAGATTGCTAATAGCTAATGCTGCTAGCTGAGTTGAAGGGAGGGTTCCTTTTTTGGGGATACCTAACATCAGTACAAAGCTGGACAGTGAAGCCGGTTCACGGAGCGTTGCTGCAGTGCGGAAGCGCAAGAAGCGGGAAACGTGGCTGAAGCTGGTGAGAGCGGCCGAGGGCCTCCGGAGTCACGCCGAGCAACTGGATATGGTTTCCGTGGACATAGCGCGCATACCGGCCACGGCCCGACCTCACCGCGGCTGTGTAACGTGCAACTCTAGCTCGCGCAGTGGATGAAGCGGTCGCAGACACTCAAGTTATTTCAAATGCAACTGGGAGTCTATACTTCAACACAATGTACTGTGCACCGACTATTTTAATGCACTGTTTTGCCTTTTCAGAACGAAACAGACCCTGTTTTTTACGGCTTGTTTCTGGTTGGTGTAGTTTTACACATTTTCTTTGTGGTGCTGGTGAAAGTCTGACCCTGACCTCTGTATGGCCGGATCTCTTTCTCATACTTAACGAGTCATTTCCTTTTGTCTCACCGGGGTTGGGAAGTCAGATAGGGACTCTATGGTCATTGGTGGGAGCTAGTTATAGCGGTTAGGGTGTCGTGTTATTGACATCTGGTTAGCGGTCCTTAGCTTCAGTACATGACGCTCTAAGTTCCCCTCTAGCGTCAGTTTCGGACGCATCGGGGACGACGCGTCGGTTTCCGCTCGTTGCACGCGTTGCGTCTTTTCAAAATAAAGTTCCGTGTCTACAGGACATATATTTGTTACGTAAAATAGCTATATTAGTCCCGTGTTTGTCGGACCCATCCAGAAGTTCTACACGTACACCTTCTTGCTCTATACTACGTCGGTCGCTCTGATCGTCGAGTAAAAGATGCGGCTGGAAGTGAGAACGGGTTCGTGTGATGAAGAACGACCTGACATTTTAGAAAAAAGGACAACAAAAGCAAGAAATCAACAAGTCTCTAACAGACTGTTTCTACTCCACTTGTTTTACAATATCATTTCCACTACTGTTGAATCTCTTATGTTTCACATGATAACACTCAGTATAGAGTATATTATCAAAGGGACAGTCCAACCCAAAATCAACAATACATATTTTAATATTACTCCCAATACCTCCACAACTCAGCAACTCACACGGAAACCATCTCGACGGACGGACAGCACTACAGGTAAGAGGACAAATACGTATTTTTGGAATTTGGGCTGAACTGGCCCTTTAAGAGCTTCGCAGCAGCCGACGGAATAAGTCGCCAGGCGCCGTTTTTGATTGTCCGTGACAGAAGCAGGAAGGAGCCTGACCGCTGTTGTTGTTTCCCGGGGAGTTCCTGAAGGCCTCGTAGAACTTGGAGAGGTAGAGAACCATCAGCAGCTTGTCCGGCTCCGCCGCCGCAGCCATCTCCTTCCCCCTCGTCACCGGCTGGATGCCGAACTCCCGCTCGGCCAGGTCGAACGCCAACTGGTTGTTCCCCGCCACGTCCTCCTCGTTCAGAGAGTCGTAGTCACTGAGGAAGAACGAGAGCAAGGGGAGGGTAGTGAGTCTACAACGCGTCTGGAAACATCCTCCGAAGTTCCCAGCGCAGACGGAAATGCTGTGTCCCATATTTATGATCGAGTTGTTCCCATCAGTTCATCCAGTAAGTGACCTGGGACTGACCTGTGTTGACTTTGGACTCGAGTGCGGCAAAGACTTGAGACTTGCAAAACAAAGACTTCCGACATGTTAGCATGCATGTGCCGATCACCCAAATGATGAGGATTCGTCCTCCGGGGAGCAAGACCGTCTTCTACGTGTCGGAGTAGCGGATTGATTACCGACGCCTTTGTTTGACAGGTAACCCCAGCAACATGGGGGGAAAAAAAAAACAAAGCACACATTCTCACTCCGTGAGAACAGATCGGACAGCGGGTGTGGAAGCGTAGAACTGCGGCTACCTGCCCTGACGGAGGATTAAGATGACGCTCTGTTAACACGTCATCTTAATCCTCCGCCAGGGCAGGTAGCCGCAGTTCTACGCTCCACAAAGAAGTGATGTCAGTCTAACCGATCACGGCGACACACCGCCGTGTGCCGGATGAAGTAGGTCAGCGTCATTGAAAGGAGATTAAATTCACCACGACTGGGTGGAGTGTCAGCAAAATCACAGGAGTCTCAACAGTGGAGCATCGAACAAATGGAAGTCAAATAAACCATCATCTGAAAGGGATCAAAAGGGGTCAAAAGGGAAATCAGGAAAGAGGTTTTATAACTTGCAGACTACTGCGATGCTCATTAGCCGTCATCTAGAAGGGATCAGCACACATCAGCTGCCGAGATATTTGCCATCCTTAATCGAGTTCAGAGCCAATAACCACGACCTCAGCACAGGTCGGCTTTAAAAGTGCTTCATACCGACTTTGAAGGTTTCCGATTAGCTACCGGACAGATCTGCAAAACAGCTTCTTGATCTTGATGAGATTCAACAAATAGATACAGATACAGCTGAACCCTCTGAGCCCCGGCAGGTTTTGGGGCTTTTTTTTTTTTTTTTTTGGGCTCCTATCACACTTTCCTCTATGAAAACCTCACAGTCATGGCCGGCGGGTTTTGGGGGTTTCAGAGGGTTAACTAACTCATAGCTGAGACTATCTACACACTACTTCAATAGAAGGGTTCATTTAGACTCTATCGCAAGCCAACAGAAAAACTGCCAAGACCTGAATAACCGTGTGTGTGTGTGTGTGTGTGTGTGTGTGTGTGTGTGTGTGTGTTGTGTGTGTGTGTGTGTGTGTGTGCGTGCTCACATGAGCTCGGGCCTCTGGCGGTGGACGAGGGCGCAGAGGGCCAGGCCGTTCCTCCAGGAGGTCGTGAGGTCGGTGACGTCCACCCCTCTGTAGCCCTGAGTCTGCTTCTGACACCAGGTCAGCAGGCGGCCGGGACGCACCTCCGACTCTGTGCGAGGAATCGACAAATGAAAGTCTGACGATCATCGATCGTGACGTACGCATGACTCACTGACTCCGCCACGTGGTAAAACTCCAGCGACGTGAGACTTGAAAGACTTGAATCGCCTCCCAAGCCTAAAGCAGAGGAACCTTGGCAATGAATCCAGGCACGAACTGGCCTACTTCTACAAACATCTGCAGCACAGCTGTTACTTCATCGTCACTTCACCAGAGCTGGGTGAACTGGAACTGTAAAGGTCATTTCAGAGGCGGATGTTTGCGGTGCTGTTTTGTGTGATATTGAGGTGTTGTTTTTTGTTTTTTTTAAGCCTACCCTCACTGATACAGATGGGAT
The DNA here is from genome assembly GCF_023349555.1 of Cebidichthys violaceus. Taxonomy (NCBI): domain Eukaryota; kingdom Metazoa; phylum Chordata; class Actinopteri; order Perciformes; family Stichaeidae; genus Cebidichthys; species Cebidichthys violaceus. The sequence goes on along the minus strand of NW_027176483.1, from coordinate 20,306,738 downwards.
GGACAAAATATTAGAAACACCTCCAAGTACATTGCAATCCACAGCACAACAAACTAATGCCTTCAAAATGACCATGAAGTTGAATCATTGCACCATTTTTACAAAAGCTGAAGATTATAACCCACATGGCGGTAGGATTAAGTGCAGGACTGGTGTAATAGATTAGGGTGCTTTCACACATGTCGAGTTCATTTGTTCTGGAAATAGAATAAAAAACAATCCATTTTAGTTCTGGTCCTGTTCACGCTGACGTTTTACAAAACAAACATACCGACTCAGCAATTGGACAGTTTTAGAGATTGTTATGCATCATCATCACCCATGTGGAAAAATCTAAATCTAAAAGGCTAAAAAAAAAAAAGCATTGTGATTCTTGATTCGGACACATTTTATCATCCTAAAATGTAGATCTGCGCTGTAAAAACACAATTTACCAATGAAGCGAATGCATACAGGATGAAAAGAAAATCAAACTTAACTCAAGGTTTCACACACTGGCCTTTGAGGCTGCATTTTGGTGGGAATCCAGTTGCAGTCGGCATGTAAAAGGAAGTCACTGACTAACTGCCTGACGGCTCATTTCCTACATGTTATAGAGACTCAGGACAGCAGATGAGATGGAGAATGGCACCACTGCTTCTTGTTCCCCACGTCAGCACATCGCACCTTCCTTTCCTCATCCCTCATTATTTTTCAAATATCTCTTTTCAGAGTCTTCACACAGCCTGTCGGACTGAATCCCCCTCACCTCTTCTGGACAGGTTCACCGATCTCCGTGCGGGTCCTGCTCTCTCCAGCCGACACGAGTCCTGCTGGCCATCAATAAACAGGTGACGCACCTGAGGGAAGGAGAGAAACACGGGAGGAGATATGAAAGGAAACTTTTAACACAATCAAAAAAGGGACACTTAAGTCATGGCAGAAGCAGACAGAAGGACAAATCTCCTAGGAGTCCCTTCCAGGAGACCTGAAGTTGATAATGATGGTTCTTAAATCACTCAAATAAGACTGAATCACTACAATCCAATGTCACCGTCGCTGAGCATCAAAATGCCTCACAGTGTTAGGACTGACCTGTTGTGGGCGAACGCAGCTGGAGTTGAGGTTGGGGTAGCGGGTGGCGGGGTCAATGGCGTACTGTTCAAAGTTTTTGCTGATGTTCTCCGTGGTGGTCTGAGGCAGCAGCCGGTAGATGCTCTCCCTGAGGGCAACGACAGGGCAGATACGACCGCATGAGGACCGCACCGAACGCAGCAAAAACACCGAGGCGAGCCGGAAGCAAAGACGTTCAAAAACTACAAATAAACACCATTAAGGGAACATCGACGTCACTCGTGCTTTACCACCAGATACTGCTACTTTACTTTGATCCAGCGAGTGATGACAGTCATAGTCATGTGACACTTCAAAACGGTGGCACGGTTCAACACCGACCGGTCAATAAGGTAAAATGTAAGTCTCCGTCTGTATCAATGTCAATAAACTTGGAATAAGCGATCGAGCTCTGTGCAGCAGCAGGGGCGGAGCTTCGGTTTGTTAATACAAAGCGTCCAGCGGAAAACTGTGCATAGTTAAGACCAATCTGCCCACTAGATTATGAGAGATTTCACTGCAGCAGTCCAACCTCTGGGGAGCATGAATGTGGTCAGTTAACGATGAGCCAATTTGTTCTAGCATCAAGCGCCATTGTATTCAGGGAACGGAACAGTGGAACGACTAACTGCACCTCTCGGCCAGTATCTCCAGAGGGCTCCTGCCCTGAGCCCAGCCCCTCACCATCCAAGCACTGTCGAAGGCTGCCAGGAAGCCTCGAGCACAACCTGTGCCCATGGGCCAGAACGGCTGTAAACGGAGAAACACGGCGTCAGCGTGAACACACAAACACACGAGCTAATTCTCAGTCCGGGCGCAGGCCAGAGAAGCAGCAAAAAGCGCTTTGGCCCACAACCTCGTACCTCAAGCAGACTGTCTCCCACCAGCGCGACCAGCAGCTGGCGTCCGTGTTTCTCCCGGATCAGGGCGGCGTTCTCCGAGGCGTACATGCTGGTGAAGTCGAACATGGCCACGTCCGGCTGCCCGTAGTGGTTGATGGCGTAGTCCAGGGACGGCAGCTGGTAGTTGGTGCCGAAGTCGGCGGCCTCGCGGGCGTACGAGAGCAAGGCTTCCTGGTTGACGTTGTCGACGCTCAGCAGACGCTCCGTTTCTATGTAGTCCTGTATTGAGAGGGGGGGGGGTGTTAAAGCATTTAGACCGGTTTGCTGAATCAGTGAGCTATTATCGGTGATGATGAGGCCTCTGAGGCTTTGGCCACGTGCTGATGCAGTGAGATGTCACTCTGCACCAATGGGCGATGTAAGATGAGATAGAGACCACAGCGAGGCAGAGCTTCAACACCTGTGTGTGTGTGTGTGTGTGTGTGTGTGTGTGTGTGTGTGTGTGTGTGTGTGTGTGTGTGTGTGTGTGTGTGTGTGTGTGTGTCTGTTTTCTGATGATTGTCCTGGCAAGCTCCGGACGGGACGGTTAACAACACACAGCACCTTGATGCCATAATAATATCCTCATTTAATCTGTCTCCAGAGGACAGCAACCCTCGCTAGCTCATAATGTGTGTGTGTGTGTGTGTGTGTGTGTGTGTGTGTGTGTGTGTGACATAGAAGATGCTGCAGCTAATTAGAGCATTATGTCATTATCATCCCCTATGGAGGCCCATCACTCACTGTGTGTGTGTGTGTGTGTGTGTGTGAGAGCACTTCAGGGAGTTTTGGCTGCGAATTGAGGCGTTACATACGTCAAAACAAACTACAATATTTTAAAAGTTTAAAAAAAATTTCGGTCAGTCACCTATATCTCTTAGTAAAGCACCTCTGCTGCAATTGTGGAGTTTGGGAGAGGAGCAGCCCGACATTAGACGTAAACGTGTGGGCCCAAGATGAATCACTAAGCCCCATCGTTTGTCCGCTTAAATCCTCCTTTGGTCTTGTGTTAATAAGTTATGTATGCAAATTAGTATGTGACAGATTTGGGGCTAAATAAATCTACGTAAGTCAATGTCTGGAGGGACTTCTGCAGCCCGCTCCTCATCTCTGCAGCAGGCTAGAAGCTACATTAGCATGCTACTAGCATAACACAACTGAATCTCCTAACCAACTGTTGACACTCACGTTGCATTGTGGGTAATGTAGGCCCCAGGTTTTGACGAGGAAGATGCTTTTTTTTCTTTTGTCCGGTGCTCTCAAGTGTTAATGTCAATGGAGAGCAACGCTAAAGCACCTGTGACCACGCTAACTGTGCGCAACAAAGAGTTAGCTGTAACCTCAGGAGGCTAAGAGGACATCAGACTTGAAAATGCTGAAATTAGACTAAAACAAGCAAAAATATAAGAATAAAAATTGACGTAAACTTTAATATTTTTGTCCAAGACTAAATAAAAAAAATCGGGTTTCAAAATGAGTTCTGCTGTATTTACATATGCGTGTGTATTCTCACATTCATGATGACCCCTTTGTCCAGCAGACTTTGCTTCTTTGCCGTCATGACGAAGTAGTGGGTGTAGTCTTTGTAGTAAACTATGTTCTCCAAGTCGATTCCTGAAAACGAGCAGATTTACTTACTTCACAGAGAACATGAGGCTTTGAGGCGCGTCGGGCTGCTGGTGTGTCTAATGTACCTGTGTCCTCTCTGAGTTCCAGAAAGAACTTCTGGTTGAAGATGAAGGCCACGCCACTGATCTCCTCCACTTTGGCCTCCGCTGTGGTGTTCCTGTTGACGAAGTTAGCCGTGACGGCGATGGCCAACTTCCCTCGGAACTCTTTGCGCCCAAAACCTGCAGAGAAGGGAAGGAAAAAAAAACAACTGATTTTTTAGCAATATAAATATAAGATATAAGAGTCAGACGTCAAGAAAAACATTCAAAGAGTCGCTGAGCCTCCTAGCGGCAGTCGGTACAGTACATCTACATTAAGGAGTTTCCTGCAGTCATGGAGACACAAATGCTTATAGAGTCGAGAAAGTTACTTGATGCGTCAGCGACACGTAAGCCACACACACACACACACACACACACACACACACACACACACACACACACACACA